>NC_064636.1:135984784-136323042 GCF_023864275.1 Schistocerca cancellata | reverse complement strand
GCAATTGTCTGTGTTGTCATCCTTGATGGGGAAGGTCCAAGGGATGACAGGTAAACCTGCAATGTTGCATCGGAATCTAATAGCTGCTGTCCCAAAAGGCACAAAACACGAACTATGATAGAGTTACTCCTCTTGTAAATAGGTCGACATGTAGGCCTGTTGGGATGTTAATAGCGATGCAAGGTGCTGTGTGTCCATCGTGGAGTGTGAATGGGCCATGTGATACAGTAAAATTGGCAATGTTGCATCGGAAGCTAATACTGCTGTCCCAGGAAAGGCGCAAAGCACTAACTATTAATAGAGTTACGCCGCTGTAAATAAGGTGACATGTTGTGCCTTTTGTATTGCAAGTATCGATGCAAGGTGCGGTGCGTTTCATCGTGGAGTGTGGAAGGTCCAGAGGGAGTAATAGTAAACCGCAATGGGTGAGTGCGGGAAGCTAAGACTGCTGGGGCCCAGCAAGGCCTCAAAGAGACTAACTGATTAGAAGAGGTTACTCCTCTTATAAATAAGTCGACATTTGGCCATTTGTAGTTCAATATCGATGCAATTTCTGTGTGTCAGCGGTGATGTGAAGGTCCAAGGGATACAGTAAACCTGATATGGTGCATCGAGGAACCTAATACGGCTGTCCAGGAAAGGCTCAAAGCACGAACTATCAGAAAGATACCCGCTTGTAAGTAAGTCGAAATTTTGCTTTTTGTATTCAATAGCGATGCAAGTTGCGTGGTGTGTCATCGGTGATTTGAAGGTCCAAGGGGAGACAGTAAATCTGCAATGGTGGCATCGGAATCTAATACTGCGGTCCCAGGAAAGGCTCAAAGCACGAACGATTAGAAGAGTGTAATCCTCTTGTAAATAGAGTCGACATTTTGCTTTGGTAGTTCAAGTATCGATGCAAGTTCTGAGTGTTGATCATTGGATTTGAAGGTCCAAGGTATACAGGAAAATGCAATGGTGCATCGGAAACTAATACTGCTGGCCCATGAAAGGCTCAAAGCACGAACTACTAGAAGATGTACTCCTCTTGTAAATAAGTCGACATTTTGCCTTTTGTATTCAATATCGATGCAATTGCTGTGTGTCATCGTTGATTAGAAGGTCCAAGGGATACAGTAAATCTGCAATGGTGCATCGGAATCTAATACTTCTGTCCCAGGAAAGCCTCAAAGCACGAACTATAGAAGAGGTTACTCCTCTTGTAAATAGGGCGACATTTTGCCTTGTGTATTCAATATCGATGCAAGTTCTGTGTGTCATCGTTGAGTTGGAAGGTCCAAGGGACACAGTAAACTGCAATGGTGCATCGGAATCTAATACTGCTGTCCCAGAAAGGCTCAAAGCACGAACTATTAGAAGAGTAACTCCTCTTGTAAATAGTCGACATTTCGCCTTTTGTATTCAATATCGATGCAATTTCGTGTATTCATCAGTTGATTTGAAGGTCCAAGGGATACAGTAAACCTGCAATGGTACATCGGAATCTAATACTGCTGTCCCAGGAAAGCTCAAAGCACGAACTATGAGAAGGGTTACTCCTGTATAAATAAGTCGACATTTTGCCTTTTGTATTCAATATCGATGCAATTTCTGTGTTTCATCGTTGATTTGAAGGTCCAAGGGATACAGGAAACCTGCAATGGTGCATCGGAATCTAATACTGCTGTCCCAGGAAAGGCTCAAAGCACGCACTATTAGAAGAGTTACTCCTCTTGTAAATAAGGTCGACATTTTGCCTTTGTATTCATATCGATGCAATTTCTGTGTTTCATCGTTGATTTGAAGGTCCAAGGGATACAGTAAACCTGCAATGGTGCATCGGAATCTAATACTGCTGTCCCAGGAAAAGGCTCAAAGCACGAACTATTAGAAGAGTTACTCCTCTTGTAAATAAGTCGACATTTTGCCTTTTGTATTCAATATCGATGCAATTTCTGTGTTTCATCGTTGATTTGAAGGTCCAAGGGATACAGTAAATCTGCAATGGTGCATCGGAATCTAATACTGCTGTCCCAGGAAAGGCCTCAAAGCACGAACTAATAGAAGAGTTACTCCTCTTATAAATAAGTCGACATTTTGCCTTTGTATTCAATATCGATGCAATTTCTGTGTTTCATCGTTGATTTGAAGGTCCAAGGGATACAGTAAACCTGCAATGGTGCATCGGAATCTAATACTGCTGTCCCAGGAAAGGCTCAAAGCACGAACTATAAGAAGAGTTACTCCTCTTGTAAATAAGTCGACATTTTACCTTTTGTATTCAATATCGATGCAATTTCTGTGTTTCATCGTTGATTTGAAGGTCCAAGGGATACAGTAAAATTGCAATATTGCATCGGAAACTAATACTGCCGTCCCAGGAAAGGCTCAAAGCACGAACTACTAGAAGAGTTACTCCTCTTGTAAATAACTCGACATTTTGCCTTTTGTATTCAATATCGATGCAATTTCTATGTTTCATCGTTGATTTGAAGGTCCAAGGGATACAGTAAACCTGCAATGGTGCATCGGAATCTAATACTGCTGTCCCAGGGAAGGCTCAAAGCACGAACCATTAGAAGAGTTACTCCTCTTGTAAATAAGTCGACATTTTGCCTTTTGTATTCAATATCGATGCAATTTCTGTGTTTCATCGTTGATTTGGAGGTCCAAGGGATACAGTAAACCTGCAATGGTGCATCGGAATCTAATACTGCTGTCCCAGGAAAGGCTCAAAGCACGAACTATAAGAAGAGTTACTCCTCTTGTAAATAAGTCGACATTTTGCCTTTTGTATTCAATATCGATGCAATTTCTGTGTTTCATCGTTGATTTGAAGGTCCAAGGGATACAGCAAAATTGCAATGTTGCATCGGAAGCTAATACTGCTGTCCCAGGAAAGTCTCAAATCACGAATTATTAGAAGAGTTACTCCTCTTGTAAATAAGTCGACATTATGCGTTTTGTATTCAATATCGATGCAATTTCTATGTTTCATCGTTGATTTGAAGGTCCAAGGGATACAGTAAAACTGCAATGGTGCATCGGAATCTAATACTGCTGTCCCAGGAAAGGCTCAAAGCACGAACGATTAGAAGAGTTACTCCCCTTATAAATACGTCGACATTTTGCCTTTTGTATTCAATATCAATGCAATCTCTGTGTTTAATCGTTGATTTGAAGGTCCAAGGGATACAGTAAACCTGCAATGGTGCATCGGAATCTAATACTGCTGTCGCAGGAAAGACTCGAAGCACGAACTATTAGTAAAGTTACTCCTCTTACAAATAAGTCGACATTTTGCCTTTTGTATTCAATATCGATGCAATTTCTGTGTTTCATCGTTGATTTGAAGGTCCAAGGGATACAGTAAACCTGCAATGGTGCCCCGGAATCTAATACTGCTGTCCCAGGAAAGGCTCAAACACGAACTATTAGAAGAGTTAGTCCTCTTGTAAATAGGTTGACATTTTGCCTTTTGTATTCAATATCGATGCAATTTCTGTGTTTCATCGATGATTTGAAGGTCCAAGGGATACAGTAAAATTGCAATGTTGCTTCGGAAGCTAATACTGCTGTCGCAGGAAAGACTCGAAGCACGAACTATTAGAAAAGTTACTCCTCTTATAAATAAGTCGACATTTTGCCTTTTGTATTCAATATCGATGCAATTTCTGTGTTTCATCGTTGATTTGAAGGTCCAAGGGATACAGTAAACCTGCAATGGTGCATCGGAATGTAATACTGATGTCCCAGGAAAGGCTCAAAACACGAACTATTAGAAGAGTTACTCTTCTTGTAAATAGGTCGACATTTTGCCTTTTGTATTCAAGATCGATGCAATTTCTGTGTTTCATCGTTGATTTGAAGGTCCAAGGGATACAGTAAACCTGCAATGGTGCATCGGATTCTAATACTGCTGTCCCAGAAAAGGCTCAAAGCACGAACTATATAAACAGTTACTCCTCTTGTAAATAAGTCGACATTTTGCCTTTTGTATTCAATATCGATGCAATTTCTGTGTTTAATCGTTGAATTTGAATGTCCAAGGGATACAGTAAACCTGCAATGGTGCATCGGAATCTGATACTGCTGTCCCAGGAAAGGCTCAAAGCACGAACTATATGAAGAGTTACTCCTCTTGTAAATAAGTCGACATTTTGCCTTTTGTATTCATTATCGATGCAATTTCTGTGTTTCATCATTGATTTGAAGGTCCAAGGGATACAGTAAAGCTGCAATGGTGCATCGGAATCTAATACTGCTGTCCCAGGAAAGGCACAAAACACGAAATATTAGAAGAGTTACTCCTCTTGCAAATAGGTCGACATTATGACTTTTGTATTCAATATCGATGCAATTTCTGTGTTCCATCGTTGATTTGAAGGTCCAAGGGATACAGTAAACCTGCAATGGTGCATCGGAATCTAATACTGCTGTCCCAGGAAAGGCTCAAAGCACGAACTACTACAAGGGTTACTCCTCTTGTAAATAAGTCGCTTTTTTCTTTTGTATTCAATATCGATGCAATTTCTGTGTTTCATCGTTGATTTGAAGGTCCAAGGGATACAGTAAACCTGCTATGGTGCATCGGAATCTAATACTGCTGTCCCAGGACAGGCTCAAAACACGAACTATAAGAACAGTTACTCCTCTTGTAAATAAGTCGACATTTTGCCTTTTGTATTCAATATCAATGCAATTTCTGTGTTTCATCGTTGATTGGAAGGTCCAAGGGATACAGTAAACCTGCAATGGTGCATCGGAATCTAATACTGCTGTCCCAGGAAAGGCTCAAATCACGAACTATTAGAAGAGTTACTCCTCTTGTAAATAGGTCGACATTTTGCCTTTGTATTCAATATCGATGCAATATCTGTGTTTCATCGTTGATTTGAAGGTCCAAGGGATACAGTAAAATAGCAATGTTGCAGCGGAAGCTAATACTGCTGTCCCAGGAAGGGCTCAAGGCACGAACTATTAGAAGAGTTACTCCTCTTGTAAACAAGTTGACATTTTGCCTTTTGTATTCAATATCGATGCAATTTCTGTGTTTCATCGTTGATTTGAAGGTCCAAGGTATAAAATAAACTTGCAATGGTGCATCGGAATCTAATACTGCTGTCCCAGGCAAGCCTCAAAAGACTAACTAATAGAAGAGTTACTCCTCTTATAAATAAGTCGACATTTTGCAATTTGTATTCAATATCGATGCAATTTCTGTGTATCATCGTTGATTTGAAGGTCCAAGGGATACAGTAAATCTGCAGTGGTGCATCGCAACCTAATACTACTGTCCCAGGAAAGGCTCAAAGCACGAACTATTAGAAGAGTACCTCCTCTTGTAAATAAGTCGACATTTCCTTTTGTATTCAATATCGATGCAATTTCTGTGTTTCTTCGTTGATTTGAAGGTCCAAGGGATAAGGGAAACCTGCAATGGTGCATCGGAATCTAATACTGCTGTCTCAGGAAAGAATCAAAGCACTCACTATTAGAAGAGTTACTCCTCTTATAAATAAGTCGACATTTTGTTTTGTATTCAATATCGATGCAATTTCTGTGTTTCATCGTTGATTTGAAGGTCCAAGGGATACAGTAAACCTGCAATGGTGCATCGGAATCTAATACTGCTGTCCCAGGAAAGGCTCAAACACGAACTATAAGAAAAGTTACTCCTCTTGTAAATAATTCGACATTTTGCCTTTTGTATTCAATATCGATAGAATTTCTGTGTTTCATCCTTGATTTGAATGTCCAACGGATACAGTAAACCTGCAATGGTGCATCGGAATCTAATACTGCTGACCCAGGAAAGGCTCAAAGCATGAACTATAAGAAGAGTTACTCCTCTTGTAAATAAATCGACATTTTGCCTTTTGTATTCAATATCGATGCAATTTCTGTGTTTTATCGTTGATTTGAAGGTCCAAGGTATACAGTAAAATTGCAATGTTGCATCGGAAACTAATACTGCTGTCCCAGGAAAGGCTCAAAGCACGAACTATTAGAAGAGTTACTCCTCTTGTAAATAATTTGACATTTGACCTTTTGTATTCAATATCGATGCAATTTCTGTGTTTCATTGTTGATTTGAAGGTCCAAAGGATAAAATAAACCTGCAATGGTGCATCGGAATCTAATACTGCTGTCCCAGGCAAGCCTCTAAGGACTAACTATTAGTAGAGTTACTCCTCTTATAAATAAGTCGACATGTTGCCATTTGTATTCAATATCGATGCAATTTCTTTGTTTCATCGTTGATTTGAAGGTCCAAGGGATACAGTAAACCTGCAATGGTGCATCGGAATCTAATACTGCTGTCCCAGGAAAGGCTCAAAGCACGAACTATAAGAAGAGTTACTCCTCTTGTAAATAAGTCGACATTTTGCCTTTTGTATTCAATATCGATGCAATTTCTGTGTTTCATCGTTGATTTGAAGGTCCAAGGGATACAGTAAACCTGCAATGGTGCATCGGAATCTAATACTGCTGTCCCAGGAAAGGCTCAAAGCACGAACTATTAAAAGAGTTACTCCCCTTATAAATAAGTCGACATTTTGGCTTTTGTATTCAATATCAATGCAAATTCTGTATTACATCGTTGATTTGAAGGTCCAAGGGATACAGTTAACCTGCAATGGTGCATCGGAATCTAATACTGCTGTCCCAGGAAAGGCTCAAAGCACGAACTATTAGAAGAGTTACTCCTCTTATAAATAAGTCGATATTTTGCCTTTTGTATTCAATATCGATGCAATTTCTGTATTTTATCGTTGATTTGAAGGTCCAAGGGATAAGGGAAACCTGCAATGGTGCATCGGAATCTAATACTGCTGTCTCAGGAAAGAATCAAAGCACGCACTATTAGAAGAGTTACTCCTCTTATAAATAAGTCGACATTTTGCCTTTTGTATTCAATAGCGATGCAATTTCTGTGTTTCATCGTTGATTTGAAGGTCCAAGGGATACAGGAAACCTGCAATGGTGCATCGGAATCTAATACTGCTGTCCCAGGAAAGGCTCAAAGCACGAACTATAAGAAGAGTTACCCCTCTTGTAAATAAGTCGACATTTTGCCTTTTGTATTCATTATCGATGCAATTTCTGTGTTTCATCGTTGATTTGAAGGTCCAAGGGATACAGTAAACCTGCAATGGTGCATCGGAATCTAATACTGCTGTCCCAGGAAAGGCTCAAAGCACGAACTATTAGAAGAGTTACTCCTCTTATAAATAAGTCGACATTTTGCCTTTTGTATTCAATATCAATGCAATTTCTGTGTTTCATCGTTGATTTGAAGGTCCAAGGGATACAGTAAATCTGCAATGGTGCATCGGAATCTAATACTGCTGTCCCAGGAAAGGCTCAAAGCACGAACGATTAGAAGAGTTACTCCTCTTGTAAATAAGTCGACATTTTGCTTTTGTATTCAATATCGATGCAATTTCTGTGTTTCATCGTTGATTTGAATGTCCAAGGGATACAGTAAACCTGCAATGGTGCATCGGAATCTAATACTGCTGTCCCAGGAAAGGCTCAAAGCACGAACTATAAGAAGAGTTACTCCTCTTGTAAATAAGTCGACATTTTGCCTTTTGTATTCAATATCGATGCAATTTCTGTGTTTCATCGTTGATTTGAAGGTCCAAGGGATACAGTAAAATTGCAATATTGCATCGGAAACTAATACTGCCGTCCCAGGAAAGGCTCAAAGCACGAACTACTACAAGAGTTACTCCTCTTGTAAATAACTCGACATTTTGCCTTTTGTATTCAATATCGATGCAATTTCTATGTTTCATCGTTGATTTGAAGGTCCAAGGGATACAGTAAACCTGCAATGGTGCATCGGAATCTAATACTGCTGTCCCAGGAAAGGCTCAAAGCACGAACTATTAGAAGAGTTACCCCTCTTATAAATAATTCGACATTTTGCCCTTTGTATTCAATATCGATGCAATTTCTGTGTTTTATCGTTGATTTGAAGGTCCAAGGTATACAGTAAAATTGCAATGTTGCATCGGAAACTAATACTGCTGTCCCAGGAAAGGCTCAAAGCACGAACTATTAGAAGAGTTACTCCTCTTGTAAATAATTTGACATTTGACCTTTTGTATTCAATATCGATGCAATTTCTGTGTTTCATTGTTGATTTGAAGGTCCAAAGGATAAAATAAACCTGCAATGGTGCATCGGAATCTAATACTGCTGTCCCAGGCAAGCCTCTAAGGACTAACTATTAGTAGAGTTACTCCTCTTATAAATAAGTCGACATGTTGCCATTTGTATTCAATATCGATGCAATTTCTTTGTTTCATCGTTGATTTGAAGGTCCAAGGGATACAGTAAACCTGCAATGGTGCATCGGAATCTAATACTGCTGTCCCAGGAAAGGCTCAAAGCACGAACTATAAGAAGAGTTACTCCTCTTGTAAATAAGTCGACATTTTGCCTTTTGTATTCAATATCGATGCAATTTCTGTGTTTCATCGTTGATTTGAAGGTCCAAGGGATACAGTAAACCTGCAATGGTGCATCGGAATCTAATACTGCTGTCCCAGGAAAGGCTCAAAGCACGAACTATTAAAAGAGTTACTCCCCTTATAAATAAGTCGACATTTTGGCTTTTGTATTCAATATCAATGCAAATTCTGTATTACATCGTTGATTTGAAGGTCCAAGGGATACAGTTAACCTGCAATGGTGCATCGGAATCTAATACTGCTGTCCCAGGAAAGGCTCAAAGCACGAACTATTAGAAGAGTTACTCCTCTTATAAATAAGTCGATATTTTGCCTTTTGTATTCAATATCGATGCAATTTCTGTATTTTATCGTTGATTTGAAGGTCCAAGGGATAAGGGAAACCTGCAATGGTGCATCGGAATCTAATACTGCTGTCTCAGGAAAGAATCAAAGCACGCACTATTAGAAGAGTTACTCCTCTTATAAATAAGTCTACATTTTGCCTTTTGTATTCAATAGCGATGCAATTTCTGTGTTTCATCGTTGATTTGAAGGTCCAAGGGATACAGGAAACCTGCAATGGTGCATCGGAATCTAATACTGCTGTCCCAGGAAAGGCTCAAAGCACGAACTATAAGAAGAGTTACCCCTCTTGTAAATAAGTCGACATTTTGCCTTTTGTATTCATTATCGATGCAATTTCTGTGTTTCATCGTTGATTTGAAGGTCCAAGGGATACAGTAAACCTGCAATGGTGCATCGGAATCTAATACTGCTGTCCCAGGAAAGGCTCAAAGCACGAACTATTAGAAGAGTTACTCCTCTTATAAATAAGTCGACATTTTGCCTTTTGTATTCAATATCAATGCAATTTCTGTGTTTCATCGTTGATTTGAAGGTCCAAGGGATACAGTAAATCTGCAATGGTGCATCGGAATCTAATACTGCTGTCCCAGGAAAGGCTCAAAGCACGAACGATTAGAAGAGTTACTCCTCTTGTAAATAAGTCGACATTTTGCTTTTGTATTCAATATCGATGCAATTTCTGTGTTTCATCGTTGATTTGAATGTCCAAGGGATACAGTAAACCTGCAATGGTGCATCGGAATCTAATACTGCTGTCCCAGGAAAGGCTCAAAGCACGAACTATAAGAAGAGTTACTCCTCTTGTAAATAAGTCGACATTTTGCCTTTTGTATTCAATATCGATGCAATTTCTGTGTTTCATCGTTGATTTGAAGGTCCAAGGGATACAGTAAAATTGCAATATTGCATCGGAAACTAATACTGCCGTCCCAGGAAAGGCTCAAAGCACGAACTACTACAAAAGTTACTCCTCTTGTAAATAACTCGACATTTTGCCTTTTGTATTCAATATCGATGCAATTTCTATGTTTCATCGTTGATTTGAAGGTCCAAGGGATACAGTAAACCTGCAATGGTGCATCGGAATCTAATACTGCTGTCCCAGGAAAGGCTCAAAGCACGAACTATTAGAAGAGTTACCCCTCTTATAAATAATTCGACATTTTGCCCTTTGTATTCAATATCGATGCAATTTCTGTGTTTTATCGTTGATTTGAAGGTCCAAGGTATACAGTAAAATTGCAATGTTGCATCGGAAACTAATACTGCTGTCCCAGGAAAGGCTCAAAGCACGAACTATTAGAAGAGTTACTCCTCTTGTAAATAATTTGACATTTGACCTTTTGTATTCAATATCGATGCAATTTCTGTGTTTCATTGTTGATTTGAAGGTCCAAAGGATAAAATAAACCTGCAATGGTGCATCGGAATCTAATACTGCTGTCCCAGGCAAGCCTCTAAGGACTAACTATTAGTAGAGTTACTCCTCTTATAAATAAGTCGACATGTTGCCATTTGTATTCAATATCGATGCAATTTCTTTGTTTCATCGTTGATTTGAAGGTCCAAGGGATACAGTAAACCTGCAATGGTGCATCGGAATCTAATACTGCTGTCCCAGGAAAGGCTCAAAGCACGAACTATAAGAAGAGTTACTCCTCTTGTAAATAAGTCGACATTTTGCCTTTTGTATTCAATATCGATGCAATTTCTGTGTTTCATCGTTGATTTGAAGGTCCAAGGGATACAGTAAACCTGCAATGGTGCATCGGAATCTAATACTGCTGTCCCAGGAAAGGCTCAAAGCACGAACTATTAGAAGAGTTACTCCCCTTATAAATAAGTCGACATTTTGCCTTTTGTATTCAATATCAATGCAAATTCTGCGTTACATCGTTGATTTGAAGGTCCAAGGGATACAGTTAACCGGCAATGGTGCATCGGAATCTAATACTGCTGTCCCAGGAAAGGCTCAAAGCACGAACTATTAGAAGAGTTACTCCTCTTATAAATAAGTCGATATTTTGCCTTTTGTATTCAATATCGATGCAATTTCTGTGTTTTATCGTTGATTTGAAGGTCCAAGGGATAAGGGAAACCTGCAATGGTGCATCGGAATCTAATACTGCTGTCTCAGGAAAGAATCAAATCACGCACTATTAGAAGAGTTACTCCTCTTATAAATAAGTCGACATTTTGCCTTTTGTATTCAATATCGATGCAATTTCTGTGTTTCATCGTTGATTTGAAGGTCCAAGGGATACAGGAAACCTGCAATGGTGCATCGGAATCTAATACTGCTGTCCCAGGAAAGGCTCAAAGCACGTACTATAAGAAGAGTTACCCCTCTTGAAAATAAGTCGACATTTTGCCTTTTGTATTCATTATCGATGCAATTTCTGTGTTTCATCGTTGATTTGAAGGTCCAAGGGATACAGTAAACCTGCAATGATGCATCGGAATCTAATACTGCTGTCCCAGGAAAGGCTCAAAGCACGAACTATTAGAAGAGTTACTCCTCTTATAAATAAGTCGACATTTTGCCTTTTGTATTCAATATCAATGCAATTTCTGTGTTTCATCGTAGATTTGAAGGTCCAAGGGATACAGTAAATCTGCAATGGTGCATCGGAATCTAATACTGCTGTCCCAGGAAAGGCTCAAAGCACGAACGATTAGAAGAGTTACTCCTCTTGTAAATAAGTCGACATTTTGCTTTTGTATTCAATATCGATGCAATTTCTGTGTTTCATCGTTGATTTGAATGTCCAAGGGATACAGTAAACCTGCAATGGTGCATCGGAATCTAATACTGCTGTCCCAGGAAAGGCTCAAAGCACGAACTATAAGAAGAGTTACTCCTCTTGTAAATAAGTCGACATTTTGCCTTTTGTATTCAATATCGATGCAATTTCTGTGTTTCATCGTTGATTTGAAGGTCCAACGGATACAGTAAAATTGCAATATTGCATCGGAAACTAATACTGCCGTCCCAGGAAAGGCTCAAAGCACGAACTACTAGAAGAGTTACTCCTCTTGTAAATAACTCGACATTTTGCCTTTTGTATTCAATATCGATGCAATTTCTATGTTTCATCGTTGATTTGAAGGTCCAAGGGATACAGTAAACCTGCAATGGTGCATCGGAATCTAATACTGCTGTCCCAGGAAAGGCTCAAAGCACGAACTATAAGAAGAGTTACCCCTCTTGTAAATAAATCGACATTTTGCCTTTTGTATTCATTATCGATGCAATTTCTGTGTTTCATCGTTGATTTGAAGGTCCAAGGGATACAGTAAATCTGCAATGGTGCATCGGAATCTAATACTGCTGTCCCAGGAAAGGCTCAAAGCACGAACGATTAGAAGAGTTACTCCTCTTGTAAATAAGTCGACATTTTGCTTTTGTATTCAATATCGATGCAATTTCTGTGTTTCATCGTTGATTTGAATGTCCAAGGGATACAGTAAACCTGCAATGGTGCATCGGAATCTAATACTGCTGTCCCAGGAAAGGCTCAAAGCACGAACTATAAGAAGAGTTACTCCTCTTGTAAATAAGTCGACATTTTGCCTTTTGTATTCAATATCGATGCAATTTCTGTGTTTCATCGTTGATTTGAAGGTCCAAGGGATACAGTAAAATTGCAATATTGCATCGGAAACTAATACTGCCGTCCCAGGAAAGGCTCAAAGCACGAACTACTAGAAGAGTTACTCCTCTTGTAAATAACTCGACATTTTGCCTTTTGTATTCAATATCGATGCAATTTCTATGTTTCATCGTTGATTTGAAGGTCCAAGGGATACAGTAAATCTGCAATGGTGCATCGGAATCTAATACTGCTGTCCCAGGAAAGGCTCAAAGCACGAACTATAAGAAGAGTTACCCCTCTTGTAAATAAGTCGACATTTTGCCTTTTGTATTCATTATCGATGCAATTTCTGTGTTTCATCGTTGATTTGAAGGTCCAAGGGATACAGTAAACCTGCAATGGTGCATCGGAATCTAATACTGCTGTCCCAGGAAAGGCTCAAAGCACGAACTATTAGAAGAGTTACTCCCCTTATAAATAAGTCGACATTTTGCCTTTTGTATTCAATATCAATGCAAATTCTGTGTTACATCGTTGATTTGAAGGTCCAAGGGATACAGTTAACCTGCAATGGTGCATCGGAATCTAATACTGCTGTCCCAGGAAAGGCTCAAAGCACGAACTATTAGAAGAGTTACTCCTCTTATAAATAAGTCGAAATTTTGCCTTTTGTATTCAATATCGATGCAATTTCTGTTTTTTATCGTTGATTTGAAGTTCCAAGGGATAAGGGAAACCTGCAATGGTGCATCGGAATCTAATACTGCTGTCTCAGGAAAGAATCAAAGCACGCACTATTAGAAGAGTTACTCCTCTTATAAATAAGTCGACATTTTGCCTTTTGTATTCAATATCGATGCAATTTCTGTGTTTCATCGTTGATTTGAAGGTCCAAGGGATACAGGAAACCTGCAATGGTGCATCGGAATCTAATACTGCTGTCCCAGGAAAGGCTCAAACCACGAACTATAAGAAGAGTTACCCCTCTTGTAAATAAGTCGACATTTTGCCTTTTTTATTCATTATCGATGCAATTTCTGTGTTTCATCGTTGATTTGAAGGTCCAAGGGATACAGTAAACCTGCAATGGTGCATCGGAATCTAATACTGCTGTCCCAGGAAAGGCTCAAAGCACGAACGATTAGAAGAGTTACTCCTCTTGTAAATAAGTCGACATTTTGCTTTTGTATTCAATATCGATGCAATTTCTGTGTTTCATCGTTGATTTGAATGTCCAAGGGATACAGTAAACCTGCAATGGTGCATCGGAATCTAATACTGCTGTCCCAGGAAAGGCTCAAAGCACAAACTATAAGAAGAGTTACTCCTCTTGTAAATAAGTCGACATTTTGCCTTTTGTATTCAATATCGATGCAATTTCTGTGTTTCATCGTTGATTTGAAGGTCTAAGGGATACAGTAAAATTGCAATATTGCAACGGAAACTAATACTGCCGTCCCAGGAAAGGCTCAAAGCACGAACTACTAGAAGAGTTACTCCTCTTGTAAATAACTCGACATTTTGCCTTTTGTATTCAATATCGATGCAATTTCTATGTTTCATCGTTGATTTGAAGGTCCAAGGGATACAGTAAACCTGCAATGGTGCATCGGAATCTAATACTGCTGTCCCAGGAAAGGCTCAAAGCACGAACTATTAGAAGAGTTACTCCTCTTATAAATAAGTCGACATTTTGCCCTTTGTATTCAATATCGATGCAATTTCTGTGTTTTATCGTTGATTTGAAAGTCCAAGGTATACAGTAAAATTGCAATGTTGCATCGTAAACTAATACTGCTGTCCCAGGAAAGGCTCAAAGCACGAACTATTAGAAGAGTTACTCCTCTTGTAAATAATTTGACATTTGACCTTTTGTATTCTATATCGATGCAATTTCTGTGTTTCATTGTTGATTTGGAGGTCCAAAGGATAAAATAAACCTGCAACGGTGCATCGGAATCTAATACTGCTGTCCCAGGCAAGCCTCTAAGGACTAACTATTAGTAGAGTTACTCCTCTTATAAATAAGTCGACATTTTGCCATTTGTATTCAATATCGATGCAATTTCTTTGTTTCATCGTTGATTTGAAGGTCCAAGGGATACAGTTAACCTGCAATGGTGCATCGGAATCTAATACTGCTGTCCCAGGAAAGGCTCAAAGCACGAACTATAAGAAGAGTTACCCCTCTTGTAAATAAGTCGACATTTTGCCTTTTGTATTCATTATCGATGCAATTTCTGTGTTTCATCGTTGATTTGAAGGTCCAAGGGATACAGTAAACCTGCAATGGTGCATCGGAATCTAATACTGCTGTCCCAGGAAAGGCTCAAAGCACGAACTATTAGAAGAGTTACTCCCCTTATAAATAAGTCGACATTTTGCCTTTTGTATTCAATATCAATGCAAATTCTGTGTTACATCGTTGATTTGAAGGTCCAAGGGATACAGTTAACCTGCAATGGTGCATCGGAATCTAATACTGCTGTCCCAGGAAAGGCTCAAAGCACGAACTATTAGAAGAGTTACTCCTCTTATAAATAAGTCGAAATTTTGCCTTTTGTATTCAATATCGATGCAATTTCTGTTTTTTATCGTTGATTTGAAGGTCCAAGGGATAAGGGAAACCTGCAATGGTGCATCGGAATCTAATACTGCTGTCTCAGGAAAGAATCAAAGCACGCACTATTAGAAGAGTTACTCCTCTTATAAATAAGTCGACATTTTGCCTTTTGTATTCAATATCGATGCAATTTCTGTGTTTCATCGTTGATTTGAAGGTCCAAGGGATACAGGAAACCTGCAATGGTGCATCGGAATCTAATACTGCTGTCCCAGGAAAGGCTCAAAGCACGAACTATAAGAAGAGTTACCCCTCTTGTAAATAAGTCAACATTTTGCCTTTTTTATTCATTATCGATGCAATTTCTGTGTTTCATCGTTGATTTGAAGGTCCAAGGGATACAGTAAACCTGCAATGGTGCATCGGAATCTAATACTGCTGTCCCAGGAAAGGCTCAAAGCACGAACTATTAGAAGAGTTACTCCTCTTATAAATAAGTCGACATTTTGCCTTTTGTATTCAATATCAATGCAATTTCTGTGTTTCATCGTTGATTTGAAGGTCCAAGGGATACAGTAAATCTGCAATGGTGCATCGGAATCTAATACTGCTGTCCCAGGAAAGGCTCAAAGCACGAACGATTAGAAGAGTTACTCCTCTTGTAAATAAGTCGACATTTTGCTTTTGTATTCAATATCGATGCAATTTCTGTGTTTCATCGTTGATTTGAATGTCCAAGGGATACAGTAAACCTGCAATGGTGCATCGGAATCTAATACTGCTGTCCCAGGAAAGGCTCAAAGCACAAACTATAAGAAGAGTTACTCCTCTTGTAAATAAGTCGACATTTTGCCTTTTGTATTCAATATCGATGCAATTTCTGTGTTTCATCGTTGATTTGAAGGTCTAAGGGATACAGTAAAATTGCAATATTGCAACGGAAACTAATACTGCCGTCCCAGGAAAGGCTCAAAGCACGAACTACTAGAAGAGTTACTCCTCTTGTAAATAACTCGACATTTTGCCTTTTGTATTCAATATCGATGCAATTTCTATGTTTCATCGTTGATTGGAAGGTCCAAGGGATACAGTAAACCTGCAATGGTGCATCGGAATCTAATACTGCTGTCCCAGGAAAGGCTCAAAGCACGAACTCTTAGAAGAGTTACTCCTCTTATAAATAAGTCGACATTTTGCCCTTTGTATTCAATATCGATGCAATTTCTGTGTTTTATCGTTGATTTGAAGGTCCAAGGTATACAGTAAAATTGCAATGTTGCATCGGAAACTAATACTGCTGTCCCAGGAAAGGCTCAAAGCACGAACTATTAGAAGAGTTACTCCTCTTGTAAATAATTTGACATTTGACCTTTTGTATTCTATATCGATGCAATTTCTGTGTTTCATTGTTGATTTGGAGGTCCAAAGGATAAAATAAACCTGCAACGGTGCATCGGAATCTAATACTGCTGTCCCAGGCAAGCCTCTAAGGACTAACTATTAGTAGAGTTACTCCTCTTATAAATAAGTCGACATTTTGCCATTTGTATTCAATATCGATGCAATTTCTTTGTTTCATCGTTGATTTGAAGGTCCAAGGGATACAGTAAACCTGCAATGGTGCATCGGAATCTAATACTGCTGTCCCAGGAAAGGCTCAAAGCACGAACTATTAGAAGAGTTACTCCCCTTATAAATAAGTCGACATTTTGCCTTTTGTATTCAATATCAATGCAAATTCTGTGTTACATCGTTGATTTGAAGGTCCAAGGGATACAGTTAACCTGCAATGGTGCATCGGAATCTAATACTGCTGTCCCAGGAAAGGCTCAAAGCACGAACTATTAGAAGAGTTACTCCTCTTATAAATAAGTCGATATTTTGCCTTTTGTATTCAATATCGATGCAATATCTGTGTTTTATCGTTGATTTGAAGGTCCAAGGGATAAGGGAAACCTGCAATGGTGCATCGGAATCTAATACTGCTGTCTCAGGAAAGAATCAAAGCACGCACTATTAGAAGAGTTACTCCTCTTATAAATAAGTCGACATTTTGCCTTTTGTATTCAATATCGATGCAATTTCTGTGTTTCATCGTTGATTTGAAGGTCCAAGGGATACAGGAAACCTGCAATGGTGCATCGGAATCTAATACTGCTGTCCCAGGAAAGGCTCAAAGCACGAACTATAAGAAGAGTTACCCCTCTTGTAAATAAGTCGACATTTTGCCTTTTGTATTCATTATCGATGCAATTTCTGTGTTTCATCGTTGATTTGAAGGTCCAAGGGATGCAGTAAACCTGCAATGGTGCATCGGAATCTAATACTGCTGTCCCAGGAAAGGCTCAAAGCACGAACTATTAGAAGAGTTACTCCTCTTATAAATAAGTCGACATTTTGCCTTTTGTATTCAATATCAATGCAATTTCTGTGTTTCATCGTTGATTTGAAGGTCCAAGGGATACAGTAAATCTGCAATGGTGCATCGGAATCTAATACTGCTGTCCCAGGAAAGGCTCAAAGCACGAACGATTAGAAGAGTTACTCCTCTAGTAAATAAGTCGACATTTTGCTTTTGTATTCAATATCGATGCAATATCTGTGTTTCATCGTTGATTTGAATGTCCAAGGGATACAGTAAACCTGCAATGGTGCATCGGAATCTAATACTGCTGTCCCAGGAAAGGCTCAAAGCACGAACTATAAGAAGAGTTACTCCTCTTGTAAATAAGTCGACATTTTGCCTTTGTATTCAATATCGATGCAACTTCTGTGTTTCATCGTTGATTTGAAGGTCCAAGGGATACAGCAAAATTGCAATATTGCATCGGAAACTAATACTGCCGTCCCAGGAAAGGCTCAACGCACGAACTACTAGAAGAGTTACTCCTCTTGTAAATAACTCGACATTTTGCCTTTTGTATTCAATATCGATGCAATTTCTATGTTTCATCGTTGATTTGAAGGTCCAAGGGATACAGTAAACCTGCAATGGTGCATCGGAATCTAATACTGCTGTCCCAGGAAAGGCTCAAAGCACGAACTATAAGAAGAGTTACCCTCTTGTAAATAAGTCGACATTTTGCCTTTTGTATTCATTATCGATGCAATTTCTGTGTTTCATCGTTGATTTGAAGGTCCAAGGGATACAGTAAACCTGCAATGGTGCATCGGAATCTAATACTGCTGTCCCAGGAAAGGCTCAAAGCACGAACTATTAGAAGAGTTACTCCTCTTATAAATAAGTCGACATTTTGCCTTTTGTATTCAATATCAATGCAATTTCTGTGTTTCATCATTGATTTGAAGGTCCAAGGGATACAGTAAATCTGCAATGGTGCATCGGAATCTAATACTGCTGTCCCAGGAAAGGCTCAAAGCTCGAACGATTAGAAGAGTTACTCCTCTTGTAAATAAGTCGACATTTTGCTTTTGTATTCATAATCGATGCAATTTCTGTGTTTCATCGTTGATTTGAATGTCCAAGGGATACAGTAAACCTGCAATGGTGCATCGGAATCTAATACTGCTGTCCCAGGAAAGGCTCAAAGCACGAACTATAAGAAGAGTTACTCCTCTTGTAAATAAGTCGACATTTTGCCTTTTGTATTAAATATCGATGCAATTTCCGTGTTTCATCGTTGATTTGAATGTCCAAGGGATACAGTAAACCTGCAATGATGCATCGGAATCTAATACTGCTGTCCCGGGAAAGGCTCAAAACACGACCTATAAGAAGAGTTACTCCTCTTGTAAATAAGTCGCCATTTTGCCTTTTGTATTCAATATCGATGCAATTTCTGTGTTTCATCGTTGATTTGAAGGTCCAAGGGATACTGCAAAATTGCAATGTTGCATCGGAAGCTAATACTGCTGTCCCAGGAAAGTCTCAAATCACGAACTATTAGAAGAGTTACTCCTCTTGTAAATAAGTCGACATTATGCCTTTTGTATTCAATATCGATGCAATTTCTATGTTTCATCGTTGATTTGAAGGTCCAAGGGATACAGTAAAACTGCAATGGTGCATCGGAATCTAATACTGCTGTCCCAGGAAAGGCTCAAAGCACGAACGATTAGAAGAGTTACTCCCCTTATAAATACGTCGACATTTTGCCTTTTGTATTCAATATCAATGCAATCTCTGTGTTTAATCGTTGATTTGAAGGTCCAAGGGATACAGTAAACCTGCAATGGTGCATCGGAATCTAATACTGCTGTCGCAGGAAAGACTCGAAGCACGAACTATTAGAAAAGTTACTCCTCTTATAAATAAGTCGACATTTTGCCTTTTGTATTCAATATCGATGCAATTTCTGTGTTTCATCGTTGATTTGAAGGTCCAAGGGATACAGTAAACCTGCAATGGTGCACCGGAATCTAATACTGCTGTCCCAGGAAAGGCTCAAAGCACGAACTATTAGAAGAGTTAGTCCTCTTGTAAATAGGTCGACATTTTGCCTTTTGTATTCAATATCGATGCAATTTCTGTGTTTCATCGTTGATTTGAAGGTCCAAGGGATACAGTAAAATTGCAATGTTGCTTCGGAAGCTAATACTGCTGTCGCAGGAAAGACTCGAAGCACGAACTATTAGAAAAGTTACTCCTCTTATAAATAAGTCGACATTTTGCCTTTTGTATTCAATATCGATGCAATTTCTGTGTTTCATCGTTGATTTGAAGGTCCAAGGGATACAGTAAACCTGCAATGGTGCATCGGAATCTAATACTGATGTCCCAGGAAAGGCTCAAAACACGAACTATTAGAAGAGTTACTCCTCTTGTAAATAGGTCGACATTTTGCCTTTTGTATTCGAGATCGATGCAATTTCTGTGCTTCATCGTTGATTTGAAGGTCCAAGGGATACAGTAAACCTGCAATGGTGCATCAGATTCTAATACTGCTGTCCCAGAAAAGGCTCAAAGCACGAACTATATAAAGAGTTACTCCTCTTGTAAATAAGTCGACGTTTTGCCTTTTGTATTCAATATCGATGCAATTTCTGTGTTTAATCGTTGAATTTGAATGTCCAAGGGATACAGTAAACCTGCAATGGTGGATCGGAATCTGATACTGCTGTCCCAGGAAAGGCTCAAAGCACGAACTATAAGAAGAGTTACTCCTCTTGTAATTAAGTCGACATTTTGCCTTTTGTATTCAATATCGATACCAATTTCTGTGTTTCATCATTGATTTGAAGGTCCAAGGGATACAGTAAACCTGCAATGGTGCATCGGAATCTAATACTGCTGTCCCAGGAAAGGCTCAAAGCACGAACTATTTGAAGAGTTACTCCCCTTATAAATAAGTCGACATTTTGCCTTTTGTATTCAATATCAATGCAATTTCTGTGTTACATAGTTGATTTGAAGGTCCAAGAGATACAGTAAACCTGCAATGGTGCATCGGAATCTAATACTGCTGTCGCAGGAAATGCTCGAAGCACGAACTATTAGAAGAGTTACTCCTCTTATAAATAAGTCGATATTTTGCCTTTTGTTTTCAATATCGATGCAATTTCTGTGTTTCATCGTTGATTTGAAGGTCCAAGGGATACAGTAAACCTGCAATGGTGCATCGGAATCTAATACTGCTGTCCCAGGAAAGGCACAAAACACGAACTATTAGAAGAGTTACTCCTCTTGTAAATAGGTCGACATTATGCCTTTTGTATTCAATATCGATGCAATTTCTGTGTTCCATCGTTGATTTGAATGTCCAAGTGATACAGTAAAATTGCAATGTTGCATCGGAAGCTAATACTGCTGTCTCAGGAAAGGCTCAAAGCACAAACTATTAGAAGAGTTACTCCTCTTATAAATAAGTCGACATTTTGCCCTTTGTATTCAATATCGATGCAATTTCTGTGTTTCATCGTTGATTTGAAGGTCCAAGGGATACAGTAAACCAGCAATGGTGCATCGGAATCTAATACTGCTGTCCCAGGAAAGGCTCAAAGCACGAACTATTAGAAGAGTTACTCCTCTTATAAATAAGTCGACATTTTGCCTTTTGTATTCAATATCAATGCAATTTCTGTGTTTCATCATTGATTTGAAGGTCCAAGGGATACAGTAAATCTGCAATGGTGCATCGGAATCTAATACTGCTGTCCCAGGAAAGGCTCAAAGCTCGAACGATTAGAAGAGTTACTCCTCTTGTAAATAAGTCGACATTTTGCTTTTGTATTCATAATCGATGCAATTTCTGTGTTTCATCGTTGATTTGAATGTCCAAGGGATACAGTAAACCTGCAATGGTGCATCGGAATCTAATACTGCTGTCCCAGGAAAGGCTCAAAGCACGAACTATAAGAAGAGTTACTCCTCTTGTAAATAAGTCGACATTTTGCCTTTTGTATTAAATATCGATGCAATTTCCGTGTTTCATCGTTGATTTGAATGTCCAAGGGATACAGTAAACCTGCAATGATGCATCGGAATCTAATACTGCTGTCCCGGGAAAGGCTCAAAACACGACCTATAAGAAGAGTTACTCCTCTTGTAAATAAGTCGCCATTTTGCCTTTTGTATTCAATATCGATGCAATTTCTGTGTTTCATCGTTGATTTGAAGGTCCAAGGGATACTGCAAAATTGCAATGTTGCATCGGAAGCTAATACTGCTGTCCCAGGAAAGTCTCAAATCACGAACTATTAGAAGAGTTACTCCTCTTGTAAATAAGTCGACATTATGCCTTTTGTATTCAATATCGATGCAATTTCTATGTTTCATCGTTGATTTGAAGGTCCAAGGGATACAGTAAAACTGCAATGGTGCATCGGAATCTAATACTGCTGTCCCAGGAAAGGCTCAAAGCACGAACGATTAGAAGAGTTACTCCCCTTATAAATACGTCGACATTTTGCCTTTTGTATTCAATATCAATGCAATCTCTGTGTTTAATCGTTGATTTGAAGGTCCAAGGGATACAGTAAACCTGCAATGGTGCATCGGAATCTAATACTGCTGTCGCAGGAAAGACTCGAAGCACGAACTATTAGAAAAGTTACTCCTCTTATAAATAAGTCGACATTTTGCCTTTTGTATTCAATATCGATGCAATTTCTGTGTTTCATCGTTGATTTGAAGGTCCAAGGGATACAGTAAACCTGCAATGGTGCACCGGAATCTAATACTTCTGTCCCAGGAAAGGCTCAAAGCACGAACTATTAGAAGAGTTAGTCCTCTTGTAAATAGGTCGACATTTTGCCTTTTGTATTCAATATCGATGCAATTTCTGTGTTTCATCGTTGATTTGAAGGTCCAAGGGATACAGTAAAATTGCAATGTTGCTTCGGAAGCTAATACTGCTGTCGCAGGAAAGACTCGAAGCACGAACTATTAGAAAAGTTACTCCTCTTATAAATAAGTCGACATTTTGCCTTTTGTATTCAATATCGATGCAATTTCTGTGTTTCATCGTTGATTTGAAGGTCCAAGGGATACAGTAAACCTGCAATGGTGCATCGGAATCTAATACTGATGTCCCAGGAAAGGCTCAAAACACGAACTATTAGAAGAGTTACTCCTCTTGTAAATAGGTCGACATTTTGCCTTTTGTATTCGAGATCGATGCAATTTCTGTGCTTCATCGTTGATTTGAAGGTCCAAGGGATACAGTAAACCTGCAATGGTGCATCAGATTCTAATACTGCTGTCCCAGAAAAGGCTCAAAGCACGAACTATATAAAGAGTTACTCCTCTTGTAAATAAGTCGACGTTTTGCCTTTTGTATTCAATATCGATGCAATTTCTGTGTTTAATCGTTGAATTTGAATGTCCAAGGGATACAGTAAACCTGCAATGGTGGATCGGAATCTGATACTGCTGTCCCAGGAAAGGCTCAAAGCACGAACTATAAGAAGAGTTACTCCTCTTGTAATTAAGTCGACATTTTGCCTTTTGTATTCAATATCGATACCAATTTCTGTGTTTCATCATTGATTTGAAGGTCCAAGGGATACAGTAAACCTGCAATGGTGCATCGGAATCTAATACTGCTGTCCCAGGAAAGGCTCAAAGCACGAACTATTTGAAGAGTTACTCCCCTTATAAATAAGTCGACATTTTGCCTTTTGTATTCAATATCAATGCAATTTCTGTGTTACATAGTTGATTTGAAGGTCCAAGAGATACAGTAAACCTGCAATGGTGCATCGGAATCTAATACTGCTGTCGCAGGAAATGCTCGAAGCACGAACTATTAGAAGAGTTACTCCTCTTATAAATAAGTCGATATTTTGCCTTTTGTTTTCAATATCGATGCAATTTCTGTGTTTCATCGTTGATTTGAAGGTCCAAGGGATACAGTAAACCTGCAATGGTGCATCGGAATCTAATACTGCTGTCCCAGGAAAGGCACAAAACACGAACTATTAGAAGAGTTACTCCTCTTGTAAATAGGTCGACATTATGCCTTTTGTATTCAATATCGATGCAATTTCTGTGTTCCATCGTTGATTTGAATGTCCAAGTGATACAGTAAAATTGCAATGTTGCATCGGAAGCTAATACTGCTGTCTCAGGAAAGGCTCAAAGCACAAACTATTAGAAGAGTTACTCCTCTTATAAATAAGTCGACATTTTGCCCTTTGTATTCAATATCGATGCAATTTCTGTGTTTCATCGTTGATTTGAAGGTCCAAGGGATACAGTAAACCTGATATGGTGCATCAGAACCTAATACTGCTGTCCCAGGAAAGGCTCAAAGCACGAACTATAAGAAGAGTTACTCCTCTTGTAAGTAAGTCGACATTTTGCTTTTTGTATTCAATATCGATGCAATTTCTGTGTTTCATCGTTGATTTGAAGGTCCAAGGGATACAGTAAACCTGCAATGGTGCATCGGAATCTAATACTGCTGTCTCAGGAAAGGCTCAAAGCACAAACTATTAGAAGAGTTACTCCTCTTATAAATAAGTCGACATTTTGCCCTTTGTATTCAATATCGATGCCATTTCTGTGTTTCATCGTTGATTTGAAGGTCCAAGGGATACAGTAAACCTGCAATGGTGCATCGGAATCTAATACTGCTGTCCCAGGAAAGGCTCAAAGCACGAACTATTAGAAGAGTTACTCCTCTTATAAATAAGTCGACATTTTTCCTTTTGTATCCAATATCGATGCAATTTCTGTGTTTCATCGTTGATTTGAAGGTCCAAGGGATACAGTAAACCTGCAATGGTGCATCGGAATCTAATACTGCTGTCCCAGGAAAGGCTCAAAACACGAACTATTAGAAGAGTTACTCCTCTTGTAAATAAGTCGACATTTTGCTTTTGTATTCAATATCGATGCAATTTCTGTGTTTCATCGTTGATTTGAAGGTCCAAGGGATACAGTAGACCTGCAATGGTGCATCGGAATCTAATACTGCTGTCCCAGGAAAGGCTCAAAGCACGAACTATAAGAAGAGTAACTCCTCTTGTAAATAAGTCGACATTTTTCCTTTAGTATTCAATATCGATGCAATTTCTGTGTTTCATCGTTGATTTGAAGGTCCAAGGGATACAGTAGACCTGCAATGGTGCATCGGAATCTAATACTGCTGTCCCAGGAAAGGCTCAAAGCACGAACTATAAGAAGAGTAACTCCTCTTGTAAATAAGTCGACATTTTTCCTTTAGTATTCAATATCGATGCAATTTCTGTGTTTCATCGTTGATTTGAAGGTCCTAGGGATACAGTAAACCTGCAATGGTGCATCGGAATCTAATACTGCTGTCCCAGGAAAGGCTCAAAGCACGAACTATTAGAAGAGTTACTCCTGTTGTAAATAAGTCGACACTTTGCCTTTTGTATTCAATATCGATGCAATTTCTGTGTTTCATCGTTGATTTGAAGGTCCAAGGGATACAGTAAACCTGCAATGGTGCATCGGAATCTAATACTGCTGTCCCAGGAAAGGCTTAAAGCACGAACTATAAGAAGAGTAACTCCTCTTGTAAATAAGTCGACATTTTTCCTTTTGTATTCAATATCGATGCAATTTCTGTGTTTCATCGTTGATTTGAATGTCCAAGGGATACAGTAAACCTGCAATGGTGCATCGGAATCTGATACTGCTGTCCCAGGAAAGGCTCAAAGCACGAAGTATTAGGAGAGTTACTCGTCTTGTAAATAAGTCGATATTTTGCCTTTTGTATTCAATATCGATGCAATTTCTGTGTTTCAACGTTGATTTAAAGGTCCAAGAGATACAGTAAACCTGCAATGGTGCATCGGAATCTAATACTGCTGTCCCAGGAAAGGCTCAAAGCACGAACTATTAGAAGAGTTACTCTTCTTGTAAATAAGTCGACATTTTGCCTTTTGTATTCAATATCGATGCAATTTCTGTGTTTCATCGTTGTTTTGAATGTTCAAGGGATAGAGTAAACCTGCAATGGTGCATCGGAATCTAATACTGCTGTCCCAGGAAAGGCTCAAAGCACGAACTATAAGAAGAGTTACTCCTCTTGTAAATAAGTCGGCATTTTGCCTTTTGTATTCAATATCGATGCAATTTCTGTGTTTCATCGTTGATTTGAAGGTCCAAGGGATACAGTAAAATTGCAATGTTGCATCGGAAACTATACTGCTGTGCCAGGAAAGGCTCAAAACACGAACTATTAGAAGAGTAACTCCTCTTGTAAATAAGTCGATATTTTGCCTTTTGTATTCAATATCGATGCAATTTCTGTGTTTCATCGTTGATTTAAAGGTCCAAGGGATACAGTAAACCTGCAATGGTGCATCGGAATCTAATACTGCTGTCCCAGGAAAGGCTCAAAAGCACGAACTATTAGAAGAGTAACTCCTCTTGTAAATAAGTCGACATTTTGCCTTTTGTATTCAATATCGATGCAATTTCTGTGTTTCATCGTTGATTTGAAGGTCCAAGGGATACAGTAAACCTGCAATGGTGCATCGGAATCTAATACTGCTGTCCCAGGAAAGGCTCAAAGCACGAACTATTAGAAGAGTTACTCCTCTTGTAAAGAAGTCGACATTTTGCCTTTTGTATTTAATATCGATACAATTTCTGTATTTCATCGTTGATTTGAATGTCCAAGGGATACAGGAAACCTGCAATGGTGCATCGGAATGTAATACTGCTTTCCCAGAAAAGGCTCAAATCACGAACTATAAGAAGAGTTACTCCTCTTGTAAATAAGGCGACATTTTGACTTTTGTATTCAATATCGATGCAATTTCTGTGTTTCATCGTTGATTTGAATGTCCAAGGGATACAGTAAACCTGCAATGGTGCATCGGAATCTAATACTGCTGTCCCAGGAAAGGCTCAAAGCACGAACTATAACAAGAGTTACTCCTCTTGTAAATAAGACGACATTTTGCCTTTTGTATTCAATATCGATGCAATTTCTGCGTTTCATCGTTGATTTGAAGGTCCAAGGGATACAGTAAAATTGCAATGTTGCATCGGAAACTAATACTGCTGTCCCAGGAAAGGCTCAAAGCACGAACTACTAGAAGAGTTACTCCTCTTGTAAATAACTCGACATTTTTCCTTTTGTATTCAATATCGATGCAATTTCTATGTTTCATCGTTGATTTGAAGGTCCAAGGGATACAGTAAACCTGCAATGGTGCATCGGAATCTAATACTGCTGTCCCAGGAAAGGCTCAAACACGAACTATCAGAAGAGTTACTCCCCTTATAAATAAGTCGACATTTTGCCTTTTGTATTCAATATCAATGCAAATTCTGTGTTACATCGTTGATTTGAAGGTCCAAGGGATACAGTTAACCTGCAATGGTGCATCGGAATCTAATACTGCTGTCCCAGAAAAAGCTCAAAGCACGAACTATTAGAAGAGTTACTCCCCTTAAAAGTAAGTCGACATTTTGCCTTTTGTATTCAATATCGATGCAATTTCTGTGTTTCATCGTTGATTTGAAGGTCCAAGGGATACAGTAAAATTGCAATGTTGCATCGGAAACTAATACTGCTGTCCCAGGAAAGGCTCAAAGCACGAACTATTAGAAGAGTTACTCCGCGTGTATATAAGTTGACATTTTGCCTTTTGTATTCAAGATCGATGCAATTTCTGTGTTTCATCGTTGATTTCAAGGCCCAAGGGATACAGTAAACCTGCAATGGTGCATCGGAACCTAATACCGCTTTCCCAGGAAAGGCTCAAAGCACGAACTATTAGAAGAGTTACTCCTCTTGTAAATAAGTCGACATTTTGCCTTTTGTATTCAATATCGATGCAATTTCTGTGTTTCATCGTTGATTTGAAGGTCCAAGGGATACAGTTAACCTGCAATGGTGCATCGGAATCTAATACTGCTGTCGCAGGAAAGGCTCGAAGCACGAACTATTAGAAGAGTTACTCCTCTTATAAATAAGTCGACATTTTGCCTTTTGTATTCAATATCGATGCAATTTCTGTGTTTCATCGTTGATTTGAAGGTCCAAGGGATACAGTAAACCTGCAATGGTGCATCGGAATCTAATACTGCTGTCCCAGGAAAGGCTCAAAACACGAACTATTAGAAGAGTTACTCCTCTTGTAAATAGGTCGACATTTTGCCTTTTGTATTCAATATCGATGCAATTTCTGTGTTTCATCGTTGATTTGAATGTCCAAGGGATACAGTAAAATTGCAATGTTGCATCGGAAGCTAATACTGCTGTCCCAGGAAAGGCTCAAAGCACGAACTATTAGAAGAGTTACTCCTCTTGTAAATAATTTGACATTTGACCTTTTGTATTCAATATCGATGCAATTTCTGTGTTTCATTGTTGATTTGAAGGTCCAAAGGATAAAATAAACCTGCAATGGTGCATCGGAATCTAATACTGCTGTCCCAGGCAAGCCTCTAAGTACTAACTATTAGTAGAGTTACTCCTCTTATAAATAAGTCGACATTTTGCCATTTGTATTCAATATCGATGCAATTTCTTTGTTTCATCGTTGATTTGAAGGTCCAAGGGATACAGTAAACCTGCAATGGTGCATCGGAATCTAATACTGCTGTCCCAGGAAAGGCTCAAAGCACGAACTATTAGAAGAGTTACTCCCCTTATAAATAAGTCGACATTTTGCCTTTTGTATTCAATATCAATGCAAATTCTGTGTTACATCGTTGATTTGAAGGTCCAAGGGATACAGTTAACCTGCAATGGTGCATCGGAATCTAATACTGCTGTCCCAGGAAAAGCTCAAAGCACGAACTATTAGAAGAGTTACTCCTCTTATAAATAAGTCGACATTTCGCCTTTTGTATTTAATATCGATGCCATTTCTGTGTTTCATCGTTGATTTGAAGGTCCAAGGGATACACTAAACCTACAATGGTGCATCGGAATCGAATACTGCTGTCCCAGGAAAGGCTCAAAGCACGAACTATTTGAAGAGTTACTCCTCTTATAAATAAGTCGACATTTTGCCTTTTGTATTCAATATCGATGCAGTTTCTGTGTTTCATCCTTGATTTGAAGGTCCAAGGGATACAGTAAACCTGCAATGGTGCATCGGAATCTAATACTGCTGTCCCAGGAAAGGATCAAAACACGAACTATAAGAAGAGTTACTCCTGTTGTAAATAAGTCGACATTTTGCCTTTAGTATTCAATATCAATGCAATTTCTGTGTTTCATCGTTGATTTGAATATCAAAGGGATACAGTAAACCTGCAATGGTGCATAGGAATCTAATACTGCTGTCCCAGGAAAGGCTCAAAGCACGAACTATTAGAAGAGTTACTCCTCTTGTAAATAAGTCGACATTTTGCCTTTTGTATTCATTATCGATGCAATTTCTGTGTTTCATCTTTGATTTGAAGGTCCAAGGGATACAGTAAACCTGCAATGGTGCATCGGAATCTAATACTGCTGTCCCAGGAAAGGCTCAAAGCACGAACTATTAGAAGAGTTACTCCTCTTATAAATAAGTCGACATTTTGCCTTTTGTATTTAATATCGATGCCATTTCTGTGTTTCATCGTTGATTTGAAGGTCCAGGGGATACAGTAAACCTGCAATGGTGCATCGGAATCTAATACTGCTGTCCCAGGAAAGGCTCAAAGCACGAACTATTAGAAGAGTTACTCCTCTTGTAAATAAGTCGACATTTTGCCTTTTGTATTCATTATCGATGCAATTTCTGTGTTTCATCTTTGATTTGAAGGTCCAAGGGATACAGTAAACCTGCAATGGTGCATCGGAATCTAATACTGCTGTCCCAGGAAAGGCTCAAAGCTCGAACGATTAGAAGAGTTACTCCTCTTATAAATAAGTTGACATTTTGCCTTTTGTATTTAATATCGATGCCATTTCTGTGTTTCATCGTTGATTTGAAGGTCCAGGGGATACAGTAAACCTGCAATGGTGCATCGGAATCTAATACTGCTGTCCCAGGAAAGGCTCAAAGCACGAACTATTAGAAGAGTTACTCCTCTTATAAATAAGTCGACATTTTGCCTTTTGTATACAATATCGATGCCATTTCTGTGTCTCATCGTTGATTTGAAGGTCGAAGGGATACAGTAAACCTGCAATGGTGCATCGGAATCTAATACTGCTGTCCCAGGAAAGGCTCAAAGCACGAACTATTAGAAGAGTTACTCCTCTTATAAATAAGTCGACATTTTGCCTTTTGTATTTAATATCGATGCCATTTCTGTGTTTCATCGTTGATTTGAAGGTAAAGGGATACAGTAAACCTGCAATGGTGCATGGGAATCTAATACTGCTGTCCCAGGAAAGGCTCAAAGCACGAACTATTAGAAGAGTTACTCCTCTTATAAATAAGTCGACATTTTGCATTTTGTATACAATATCGATGCCATTTCTGTGTTTCATCGTTGATTTGAAGGTCCAAAGGATACAGTAAACCTGCAATGGTGCATCGGAATCTAATACTGCTGTCCCAGGAAAGGCTCAAAGCACGAACTAGTAGAAGAGTTACTCCTCTTATAAATAAGTCGACATTTTGCTTTTGTATTTAATATCGATGCTATTTCTGTGTTTCATCGTTGATTTGAAGTTCCAAGGGATACAGTAAACCTGCAATGGTGCATCGGAATCTAATACTGCTGTCCCAGGAAAGGCTCAAAGCACGAACAATTAGATGAGTTACTCCTCTTATAAATAAGTCTACATTTTGCCTTTTGTATTTAATATCGATGCCATTTCTGTGTTTCATCGTTGATTTGAAGGTCCAAGGGATACAGTAAACCTGCAATGTGTAACGTCTAGAGAAACAAAAACAATATATTATGTTGTAATTAGAGAATTAGATGTATCATATTGTGTCATTGCATAAAATTATGTATTTTTTTTATTTATTTTTGAAAACGTCTGCGTCGGCGAGTAATAAAACCGACACAGAAGATAAATGTTAAACAGAGATTAAAAAAGGAACTAGTATACAATGCGTGATGTAGATTAATGTCTTTGTCTTCTTAATTTGGAAGTTGTGCGAGTAAGATCTCCTGTTGTTGTCGTAGAGAACGCCAATGTAGCACTCTTTTGTCGAGACTAAGCAATGTACGCCATTACGTGTGAATTCACAAAGGTCTGTAATCACTGAGATATTTAAAGGTCTTAATAGAGTTGTATAAATGAAAACTTGTATTATTAATTGTTAAGCTTGCTTGCGTATTATCCCATCCTGTTGAGACATTTTTCAGTTATATAAATATTATCTGTGGTGCTGAGCTGCGTGGAGAACGAAGAGCCGCTGCCGCGGCGTATTTAAACGACGTACAATATAGTCGAGTATACCGCAAGGAAGCGGTAAAATAATAGTAAAATAGTATTATTTCTTTTAGCTCCCAGACTGGCAGTGAAGATCAGCAGATTTTATGATGTGTTGCAGATTGACGCGGGCTGCTGATAGGATACAATTTACCGTGCAAATAATTTAATGTACCTTCAGAATCTGATAGGAATCTTGCTGTGCTCCGTTCTGATCTGGCAAACTTTATAGTGACAACGTATTTTTTTTTAATGAGAGTCTCATGTTCTTGGGCTAGTCGTGGTATGAAATAGCATTTTAACGAGAAATAAAATCCACTGCGAACTTGTGTTTTTGAACGATCATACGAACTGTAACATCAGTGTTCATAACAAAGTAATTTCAACTTTTAATCAATATGAAGTAGGGAAGATATATTGATTCTTAGCATGAGTTGCAGTTACAAAAATCGTTCCTTAAATTGTAGGCCAGATACAGAACAATAAGACTTCCATATATACATTTTATTTCGCTAAAAGGTAATGATGATAAAGAAAAGCAGAGCACAGCATTGCTAACCGTATTTCATGTAACTCTTTTCGTAAATGTGTTGTTGCAAAGAGAATAAATAAACCGAAGAGCAACAATTTAACAATCTGAGAGAGAGTTGTACGCGAAACTGTCGCCCAAAAACGTGGGGCCCGAATTTGCAGTGGCCACAAATATAAAATTTTATGTATTTTTCTTTCAGTGTTGATTGTTATGTATGTATAGATATATATGTATTTAGTGATGAATGTATGTATGTATATCATGATCAATGCTATGTATTAATGAATGTGAAAACACTCTTTCATGACAAAACGTACTACTGCAAACGAGTCTGAGAAGACGATCCTGGTAGTACTGAGAAGCTGTAACGACTACGTAATCCGGGGGCAGCCGAACCCTGAGATAAGATAAAATAAGGTAAGACTACAGTGCAGTTGTCCTGTTTGTAGAAGTTGAGCTCCAGTGAAGTGATCTCATTTCGCTAGTGGTGTGCATATTGTGCGTAGTTTGATGTTAGTGTTTGTGACAGGACAAAGTTGATGGTAGATAGTAATTTTTAGTGTGCAGTTAGTGTAGATAAATTAACGTATTTTGTGTGCAAGGGGCAAAACTGTCAGACTTTGTGTTTGAGTAAGCAATTTAGGAATATGGTTAAGTTGCGTAGTCAACGTCCGAGGAATATGGATACTGAGGAACAACAATTAGTTAGTGCAGGAAATGTGGAACCGGGTACCTCAAGTAGTACTAGTACTCTCTTTGAGGATATAACATGTGAGAATGTGGGGGCAGGGGCACAGGAAGTGGTGCTACCGCCCACTAGTCCTCAAGGAGATGTAGATAAAGAAGTTGTAACACCACCAGAAAAGCAGGAACCAGAGATTGGTAATCTGCCTGGGAGGTATTCACTTCAGGCTATCTTAGAGCGCGTGCTGGATTACCAGGCAAAGTTTGCGCAACAACAAGCTGAAATGGACGAAAAAATTGAAACCTTTATTGAACAGCAAGTCGAGCGAGACCGCCAGCAAGCTGAGCGAGATCGTAGGCTAGCAGAAAATTTACTTGCCCAGCAAGCTGAGCGAGATCGCTAGTTAACAGAAAGTTTCCTTGCCCAGCAAGCTGAGCGATATCGCCAGTTAACAGAAAGTTTCTTTGCCCAGCAAGCTGAGCGAGATCGCCGGCAAGCTGAGCGGGACCAGCAACTTGTGCAATCGTTAGAAAATATGAAAAAAGAGATTGCAGATATGAAACAGAATTATGAGTCGATACCTAAGGCCGTGCAGGAGCTGACTGAACAGGTCAACAACCTGCAAGTAGCAAACACTAACAGGGTAGACGAAATAGGTGTATTAGCCAATCGAGTAGAAAAGCTAGAAATAGATTCCATGCAGGTTGTAGAGCAGAAGTGGAACGAACAAGCAACTAAAATTGAAACAGAATTCAACTCATGGCTAGAAGTGAAGGAGTGTGAGATTGACAAGAACATTAATTCCAAAGTACAAGCAGCCATAGCAAATAGAGGCTCCGAATCGTTCAGTACCGCAGTAAATAGTCAGGTACAGAACGACGTGCAAACCATCAAACAAATACTCAGGGAGGATATTCCGCAGTGGCAAGTGAATATGAACAAACGGATATCCGATCTGGAGAAGGGTTTAGCACAAAGCAGAGAGCATTTGGAACAGGAACCTTTGTCGCCAACAGCCCATGGTTTTGGCAACGCACAAACTTATACGCGATACAACAATGAGGAATCTGTAGTCGATAATGCGAAGAGCTGTAGCTTCGGTTCGGAGCACACAGCATATGTCCCAGGAGCAAAACCATGTAGTTCAAAAATATTAGTGGAAGAAAGTTTAATCAAAAATAGACAATTTCAAACGTTTACTACTGAACGGAAATCAGTACACCCAGTAGTATTCATAAAAAGCTTTAAAAATATCTTGCCCAGTGTGTGGAACGAAAAACAGAAAATTCAATACGTAATGTCGTACATTCAAGGTGACGCAGCGTTGTGGGCTACAGAATTAGCAGACAGCTGCATGACATATGAACAGTTCGAAAGGGCATTTCTATCGAAATATTGGTCGCCTTGTATACAAGAGCGGCTAAGAAAAGAAGTATATAATCCCGAACCGTACTCACCTCCTCTGGGGAATTTGAGACGGTATTTTGAAAAATATATAAACAAAACACGCTACTGGGACGAGCCTATATCACCAAGAGACATAATAAGACTACTAAAATCACATTTACCCATTCTTATCAAAGAGAAATTAATACACGTACCAGAAAGTGATATGGAAAACTTCCTGTCTGTTCTAGATTCTATAGACTTGATACAGGAAGACGCAAAATCAGCGTGTGATCACTCGCGGAATAATGGGTCAGGATGTAAACATGACAGAAATAGTAGTGTACAAAACCACAACCATGGAAATGGTGGGGGTGGTAACAAGCGGCAAGAGCATTCGCAAAATGGTAGTAATGGTAGAGGCCAGAACGGGTATGGACAAACAACTTATAACAAAAAGCGTCGATTTGACGACCGGTACGAATCCGGAATGTCAGGGACCAACCGCTGGAAGAATGCGCGAGGTCAGTGGCAGAGCAATTATAGTGATAGTAATCGAAATTGGCAGCAAAATCAGCGAAGAAGCCCAGAGCGACAGGGTAATGACCGGTATGACAACAATAGACCGCCACCGCAAACCGCGCCTATTGCGCAGCCGTGGCGGCCGACAAATCAGAGTGTACATATAGTGGAGGTCGCGGACAATAGCCGTCCAAGTACTTCACAAGTAACTAATCCAACAAACTAGAATCGGCCTCGATATGCTCTCCATCGATGGCCGAGGGATGGAGTGAGAGCAACACGAGTGATAATAATATACCTGGGATACGTATGCTGCGATACAACGACGGTGTCAGTATGGATAAAGATCTACTGAACGAACCGCACGAATGTAAGAAAGATAATAACGAAAATGTGCAAGCTATTATCGAAGCGAAAATCAATGATGTTGCAGTGAATATAATCATCGACACAGGTGCCTCAGTAAGTGTAATGAGTATGGAGTTATTTAAGGCACTGGGAAAAGGACATAGCATTCCGACTTTCCCAGTTAATAATTGTAAGGTGTCTGGAGCCATTAGTGCACAGAGCCAATCAGTTAAGTACCAGGTGCAGGTGGAGATTTGTAAGGAGGGCGAAGCCATAGTGAGCTCGTTCCTCGTTGTTAAAGGATTGAAGGTGGCCTGCATTCTGGGAGTAGATTTTCTCCGCGAGAGGGACGCATTGATCGACCTCTCCTTGGGGAAATTAAGCATAGTTAATAGGGGTAGGAGGATTGAGTTATCTATGATGAAATCGAAGGAGGTACTTGTGCCGTGTTGTAATCGAATCAATATCAAGGGTAGGAACCCTTGGGTACTACACCTTGATGATTTTTCACATGCAGCAGACCTCTATTATCCGAATTTAGAGGGTCGAAATTTTGAAATAAATGTTCAGGCATTTCAAACCAAAGTGCAGGAGTCTGAAGGGTTAAGCAATACACAAAAGCAACAGTTGACGCAGCTGCTATCGGAATACACTATGGTATTTACCGACCGACCAGGAATAGTCAAAGGGTACCACTATCACATAGAGGTGATGCCCCATAAAACATACTGTCGCGCAACTTACTCCATCCCTTGGTCGAGGAGGGAATTGGTAGCTAAAGAGATTCGGAAAATGTTAGAGTGGCTATATTCAGGGCCCTTTGAAGTAATAAGCGTGCCACACGAATGTAGCTATTTGTTAGCACATCCCCATACGGGGAAGATCAATGGATTGTATCCACGTAAAGATGTGAAGTTATTTATTCAGTGACATATCACATATAAAGAGTAATAGTTGTAAGAAGATTTTAATTGTGTTTTAGAATATAAGTATGTTAGTATTAAGAAAGAAATTTGTGTGTAATGAAACTTGGAGGAAGTGGATTCAGAAAGTAGGCAATAGCTTACACAGGAAAGATTTTGTTTACAGACAATTAGAGTCATTTAAAATATTATATGCTCATTAAGCAACGAACAAGCCTCTTGTTGATAAAGTGAGGATTAATTTCTTGAATCATTATACAAAGGATTTATTTCTTGAACCATTTTCTATGAGTAGTGTGTAAGTGCAATTAATCACGCAATCTAATATAGTAAGGTAACTGTTGTAATTGTATTAGAATAAGGAACCCTGAGAGAGAGAGTCTTGACTAGCCAAACATGGACTCTGTAATATGCAACAATTATGTGATGTTTGCTGCCAGTAGTGATTTGAGAACGACACTGGAGCATAAGCTAATCAAAAAACAAGCCGTTCCGTGGAAACTCCACTTTGTATATAACAATGCTTCAATTGAAGCCTGTGTACTTGGTACACGCCCTTGAATATTCACTACGCGATACGCGAATTAAGTCAACCAATGTGGAACCTACACTGTAGTCATATAGGAAAAATCATTAAAAATAATGCTAGTGCTAAATGAAGTATTTATTGAGCAATATGCCCAAGTCAAGCTGTCATGCACATGGTAAAATCTGTTTGATAGATGGGTGATAACCAGGCAAGCTACACTGATAAGAAAATTAAAAAATTTTACAAAAGGGCTATATACGCCTAGTAACAATATGAAAAGTGTGTTGTGATAATGTAAAAACAAATAGACGCCATGTAGATTAGAGTGAGTATGCGAAGAACAGTTAAAAGGTATTAAAAAATAAACTGTGTGCATAAACAAGGGAGGAAAGGACGGAATATTGTGTGTAGCAGGGACAGAAAATGACTGTTGTATCTGCACCAATATATACGTCGATAAGTCTAGTGTTGAGTGACAGACTGTCCTAGTGCAGTGCTCAACGAACAATAGACAGTGTATAAAAACAGTAATTATTGATCCGTTCGGAGTCGATTTAAACGAACATCGCTCGATGGGGACATTTAGTATGTGTGTTACGAAACATTTTCATGTGTTGAAAGACGCTCTGGTAGTGTACCAACCGTGGAGTGAGTGAAAATGTGTAGTACAATGTGCGTGTGACGAACCTTGAATACCAGTGTCACAATGCCACAAGAAACCTGTTATCACGCCAAACCATCCTGTGCATACCAGTGAAGCGACGGCTTACTGAACAATAAACGCTTTTAACAAGTTGCATCTTCTTCCACAGCTAGTAATCTGTGTCCTTAAAGACAGTACACCGATGTGGAATGTTTGTTTCATGCGCTACGACGGGGAGCCATGCGGAGAAGCCGAGACGAGTGCCGTGCCGCCAGCCAGCCGGTCGCGGTAAACCACTGCCACCCGCCGACATCGGCGAATGGTTCAGCGCGGTTCGCGACTGCGTGGGCGCCACGTCAGCACGACGTCGCTGTTACTGAGAGCCGGTCGTCGAACCCAGCGGCCGTCGGCACGCGGCGTTCCAGACGACGCTACTCAACAATTGCTTCGCGCCGCCAGCTCCGTACAACATTGTTGTCATTCAAATGAAATATCAAATATGTGTTTAATGCACTAACATGAATAGGGTTTAGTGGACACGAAATGACGTGACAAACATTTTTTTTTTCTTGAGTTATTCAATATGGACTCAAAGTATTCATTGGTTCAGTGATATATAGATATAATATGTTTTCGTCATATTAATGAAGTATACTCGCACGAATGCTAGACATTTTAAACCAATTGTCGCGAGTAAGTGCAAGGACGATTCATGATACGACTGTAAAAATGTATAATAAGTGTCTTTCATTACAATCCAAAACACCAATATTATATGGGTAACAAAGAGACTAAAAGTTTAACAGGCTCTCACAAATAGCCTCTGTTATATGTGAACATTGGATAGAGTCTGATCTTTTTGTGATCACACTGGGTATTAAAACAAACCAGGCGAGATGACCACGGCTCCGGCGCAGTTTTCCCAGGTTTTCTGATCGCACGTAGCCCGAATGGGGGAGCCAAATAAATGTAATGACCCTGGGACTAGGTTGACGGTCACCTCGCAAAGTGTAAGAACAGTATAAAAAGTGTAATTAAACCTACAGTGTAAAAGAACTAAGAAGTGTAAAGTGAATGATCCAACCAAGGTAACAGACAATAACCAAACAGACGTTAGTGGCAGCATATTGCCGAACAATTCCAACGTTAGTCAATTGCTGCCAGGGGGCATTGTAACGTCTAGAGAAACAAAAACAATATATTATGTAGTAATTAGAGAATTAGATGTATCATATTGTGTCATTGCATAAAATTATGTATTTTTTTTATTATTTATTTTTGAAAACGTCTGCGTCGGCGAGTAATAAAACCGACACAGAAGATAAATGTTAAACAGAGATTAAAAAAGGAACTAGTATCTAATGCGTGATGTAGATTAATGTCTTTGTCTTCTTAATTTGGAAGTTGCGCGAGTAAGATCTCCTGTTGTTGTCGTAGAGAACGCGAATGTAGCACTCTTTTGTCGAGACTAAGCAGTGTACGCCATTACGTGTGAATTCACAAAGGTCTGTAATCACTGAGATATTTAAAGGTTTTAATAGAGTTGTATAAATGAAAACTTGTATTATTTATTGTTAAGCTTGCTTGCATATTATCCCATCCTGTTGAGACATTTTTCAGTTATATAAATATTATCTGTGGTGCTGAGCTGCGTGGAGAACGAAGAGCCTCTGCCACGGCGTATTTAAACGACTTACAATATAGTCGAGCATACCGCAAGGAAGCGGTAAAATAATAGTAAAATAACATTATTTCTTTTAGCTCCCAGACTGGCAGTGAAGATCAGCAGATTTTATGATGTGTTGCAGATTGACGCGGGCTGCTGATAGGATATAATTTACAGTGCAAATAAGTTAATGTACCTTCAGAATCTGATAGGACTCTTGCTGTGCTCCGTTCTGATCTGGCAAACTTTATAGTGACAACGTATTTTTTAATGAGAGTCTCATGTTCTTGGGCTAGTCGTGGTATGAAATAGCATTTTAACGAGAAATGAAATCCACTGCGAACTTGTGTTTTTGAACGATCATACGAACTGTAACATCAGTGTTCATAACAAAGTAATTTCAACTTTTAATCACTATCAAGTAGGGATGATATATTGATTCTTAGCATGAGTTGCAGTTACGAAAAATCGTTCCTTAAATTGTAGGCCAGATACAGAACAATAATACTTCCATATATACATTTTATTCCGCTAAAAGGTAATGATGATAAAGAAAAGCAAAGCACAGCATTGATAAAAGTATTTCACGTAACTCTTTTCGTAAATGTGTTGTTACAAAGAGAATAAATAAACCAAAGAGCAACAATTTTACAATCCGCGAGAGAGTTGTACGCGAAAGACCCCAAGGAAGAGCCAAAGAACATATTCTTCGAAATGGTACTCCTGTGGAGAGAAATCGACATTGTGAAGTTTGTATTGATTCCCGATGCAATTTCTGTGTTTCATCGTCAATGTGATGGTCGAAGGGGTCCAGTAAACCTGCTGTGGTGCATCGGAGTGTAACATTGGGCCCCCAGGGAAGAGCCAAAGAACAGACTCCTAGAAACGGTACTCCTGTAATCGGCATTGTGAATATTGTATTGATTCCTGATGCAATATTCCTGTTTCATCGTGAATGTGATGGTCGAAGGTTTCCAGTAAACCTGCTGTGGTGCGTCGGAGTCTAAGACTGGGCCCCCAAGGAAGAGCCAGAGAACAGACTCCTCGAAACTTTACTCCTGTGGACACTACACGGCATTGTTCGTTATGTATGGAATTCTATGTTTCATCGTAAATGTGATGGTTGAAGGGTTACAGTAAACCTGCTGTGGTGCATCGGAGTCTCACACTAGGCCCCCTGGTAAGAGCCAAAGAATATACTCTTTAAAACGGTACTCCTGTGGACAGATATGGGCATTGTGAATTTTCTATGATTCCCGATGCAATTTCTGTGTTTCATCGTCGATGTGATGGTCGAAGAGTTCCAGTAACCCTGCTGTGGTGCATCGGAGTTTAACACTGGGCCCCCACGGAAGAGCCAAAGAACAGACTCCTCGAAACTTTACTCCTGTGGACACTAAACGGCATTGTTTCGTTTTGTACTGAATGCCGATGCAATTTCTATGTTTCATCGTAGATGTGATGGTCGCAGGGTTACATTAAACCCGCTGTATTGCATCGGAGTCTAACACTGGGCCACCAGGGAAGAGCCAATGAACATACTGTTTAAAACGGTACTCCTGTGGACAGAGATCGGCATTGTGAATTTTCTATTGATTCCCGATGCAATTTCTGTGTTTCACCGTCAATGTGATGGTCAAAGAGTTCCAGTAAACCTGCTGTGGTGCATCGGAGTCTTACACTGGGCCCTCAGGGAAGAGCCACAGTACATACACTTTGAAACGGTACTCCTGTGGATAGAAATCGGCATTGAGAATTTTCTATTGATTCCCGATGCAATTTCTGTGTTTCATCGTCAATGTGATGGTCGAAGAGTTCCAGTAACCCTGCTGTGTTGCATCGGAGTGTAACACTGGGCCCCCAGGGAAGAGCTAAAGAACAGACTCCTCGAAACGGTACTCCTGTATACAGAAATCGGCATTGTGAATTTTGTATCGATTCCGATGCAGTTTCTCTGTTTCATCGTGAATGTGATGTTCGAAGGGTTCCAGTGAATCTGCGGTGGTGCATCGGAGTCTAACACTGGGCCCCCAGGGAAGAGCCAAAGAACAGACTCCTCGAAACTTTGCTCCTGTGGACACTAAACGGCATTGTTTCGTTTTGTACTGAATGCCGATGCAATTTTTATGTTTCATCGTAAATGTGATGGTCGCAGGGTTACATTGCGGTGTACCGCTGTATTCCATCGGAGTCTAAGCTGGGCCCCCAGGGAAGAGCCAATGTACATACTGTTTAAAACGGTACTCCTGTGGACAGAGATCGGCATTGTGAATTTTCTATTGATTCCCGATGCAATTTCTGTGTTTCATCGTCAATGTGATGGTCGAAGGGATACAGTTAACCCGCTGTGGTGCATCGGAGTCTAACACTGGGCCCCCAGGGAAGAGCCAAAGAACAGACTCCTCGAAGCTTTACTCCTGTGGACACTAAACGGCATTGTTTCGTTTTGTACTGAATGCCGATGCAATTTCTATGTTTCATTGTAAATGTGATGGTCGCAATGTTACATTAAACCCGGTGTATTGCATCGGAGTCTAACAATGGGCCCCCAGGGAAGAGCTAATGAACAAACTGTTTAAAACGGCACTCCTGTGGACAGAGATCGGCATTGTGAATTTTCTTTTGATTCCCGATGCAATTTCTGTGTTTCATCGTCAATGTGATAGTCGCAGAGTTCCAGTAAACCTGCTGTGGTGCATCGGAGTCTTTCACTGGGCCCCCAGGGAAGAGCCAAAGTACATACTTTTCGAAACGAAACTCCTGTGGACAGAAATCGGCATTGTGAATTTTCTATTGATTCCCGATGCAATTTCTGTGTTTCATCGTCAATGTGATGGTCGACGGGTTCCAGTAAACCTGCTGTGGTGCATCAGAGAGTAACACTGGGCCCCCAGGGAAGAGCCAAAGAACAGGCACCTCGAAATGGTACTCGTGTGGACAGAAATCGGCACTGTGAAATTTTTATTGATTCCCGATGCAATTTCTGTGTTTCATCGTCAATGTGATAGTCGAGGGGTAACAGTAAACCTACTGTGGTGCATCAGAGTCTCACACTGGGCCAACAGGGAAGAGCCAAATTACATACGATTTGGAACAGTACTCCTGTGGTAAGAAATCGGCATTGCGAGTTTTGTATTGATTACCGATGCAATTTCTGTGTTTCATCGTCAATGTAATGGTCGAAGGGTAACAGTAAACCTGCAGTGGTGCATCGGAGTCTAAAACTGGGCCCGCAGGGATGAGCCAAAGTACATACTCTTCGAAACAGTACTCCTGTGGACAGAAATCGGCATTGCGATTTTTCTATTGATTCCCGATGCAATTTCTGTGTTTCATCGTCAATGTGATGGTCGAAGGGTAAAAGTAAACCTACTGTGGTGCATCGGAGTCTAACACTGTGCCCCCAAGGAAGAGCCAACGTACATACTCTTCGAAACGGTACTCCTGTGGACTGAAATCGGCATAGTGAATTTTGTATTGAATCCCGATCCAATTTATATGTTTCATCGTAAATGTGATGGTCGAAGGGTAACAGTAAACCTGGTGTTTTGCATCGGAGTCTAACACTGGGCCCCGAGGGAAGAGCCAAAGAACAGACTCCTCGAAACGGTACTACTGTAAACAGAAATCGGCATTTTGAAGTTTCTATTGATTCCCGATTCAATTTCTGTGCTTCATCGTCAATGTGAAGGTCGAAGAGTTTCAGTTAACCTGCTGTGGTGCATTGGAGTGTAACACTGGGCCCCCAGGAAAGAGCCAAAAAACACACTCTTTGAAACGGTACTCCTGTGGACAGAAATCGGCATTGTGAATTTTGTATTGAATCCCGATGCAATTTCTATGTTTCATCGTAAATGTGATGGTCGATGGCTAACAGTAAACTTGCTGTGGTGCATCGGAGTATAACACTGGGCCCCCAGGGAAGAGCCTAATTACATTCACTTCGAAACGGTACTCCTGTGGACAAAAATCGGCATACTGAATTTTGTATTGAATCCCGATGCAATTTCTATGTTTCATTGTCAATCTGATGGTCGAAGGGTGACAGTAAACCTGCTGTGGTGCATCGGAGTCTAACACTGGGCCCCCTGGGAAGAGCCAAAGAACAGTCAGCTCGAAACTTTACTCCTGTGGACACTAAACGGCATTGTAAGTTTTGTATTGAATCCGGATATAATTTCTATGTTTCATCGTAAATGTGATGGTCGAAGGGTTAAAGTAAAACTGCTGTGGTGCATCGGAGTCTAACACTGGGCCGCCAGGGAAGAGCCAAAGAACATACTCTTTGAAACGGCACTCCTGTGGAGAGAAATCGGCATTGTGAATTTTGTATTGAATCCCGATGCAATTTCTATGTTTCATCGTAAATGTGATGGTCGATGGCTAACAGTAAACCTGCTGTGGTGCATCGGAATCTAACACTGGGCCCCCAGGGAAGAGCCAAAGAACATACTCTTTAAAAGGTTACTCCTGTGGACAGAAATAGGCATAAAGAATTTTCTATTTTTTACCGATGCAATTTCTGTGTTTCATCTTCAATGTGGTGGTCAAAGGGTAACAGTAAACCTGCTGTGGTGCATCGGAGACTAACACTGGGCCCGCAGGGAAGAGCCAAAGTACATACACTTCGAAACGGAACTCCTGTGGACAGAAATCGGAATAAAGAATTATCTATTGATTCCCGATGCAATATCTGTGTTTCTTCGTCAATGTGATGGTCGAAGGGTAAAAGTAAACCTACTGTGGTGCATCGGAGTCTAACACTGTGCCCCCAAGGAAGAGCCAACGTACATACTCTTCGAAACGGTACTCCTGTGGACTGAAATCGGTATAGTGAATTTTGTATTGAATCCCGATGCAATTTCTATGTTTCATCGTAAATGTGATGGTCGATGGCTAACAGTAAACCTGCTGTGGTGCATCGGAGTATAACACTGGGCCCCCAGGGAAGAGCCTAATTACATTCACTTCGAAACGGTACTCCTGTGGACAAAAATCGGCATACTGAATTTTGTATTGAATCCCGATGCAATTTCTATGTTCCATTGTCAATCTGATGGTCGAAGGGTGACAGTAAACCTGCTGTGGTGCATCGGAGTCTAACACTGGGCCCCCTGGGAAGAGCCAAAGAACAGTGAGCTCGAAACTTTACTCCTGTGGACACTAAACGGCATTGTAAGTTTTGTATTGAATCCGGATATAATTTCTATGTTTCATCGTAAATGTGATGGTCGAAGGGTTAAAGTAAACCTGCTGTGGTGCATCGGAGTCTAACACTGGGCCGCCAGGGAAGAGCCAAAGAACATACTCTTTGAAACGGTACTCCTGTGGACAGAAATCGGCATTGTGAATTTTGTATTGAATCCCGATGCAATTTCTATGTTTCATCGTAAATGTGATGGTCGATGGCTAACAGTAAACCTGCTGTGGTGCATCGGAATCTAACACTGGGCCCCCAGGGAAGAGCCAAAGAACATACTCTTTAAAAGGTTACTCCTGTGGACAGAAATAGGCATAAAGAATTTTCTATTTTTTCCCGATGCAATTTCTGTGTTTCATCTTCAATGTGGTGGTCAAAGGGTAACAGTAAACCTGCTGTGGTGCATCGGAGACTAACACTGGGCCCCCATGGAAGAGCCAAAGTACATGCTCTTCGAAACGGTACTCCTGTGGACAGAAATCGGCATTGTGAATTTTGTATTGAATCCCGATGCAATTTCTATGTTTTATCGTAAATGTGATGGTCGAAGGGTGACAGTAAACCTGCTGTGGTGCATCGGAGTCTAACACTGGGCCCCCTGGGAAGAGCCAAAGAACAGTCAGCTCGAAACTTTACTCCTGTGGACACTAAACGGCATTGTAAGTATTGTATTGAATCCGGATATAATTTCTATGTTTCATCGTAAATGTGATGGTCGAAGGGTTAAAGTAAACCTGCTGTGGTGCATCGGAGTCTAACACTGGGCCGCCAGGGAAGAGCCAAAGAACATACTCTTTGAAACGGTACTCCTGTGGACAGAAATCGGCATTGTGAATTTTGTATTGAATCCCGATGCAATTTCTATGTTTCATCGTAAATGTGATGGTCGATGGCTAACAGTAAACCTGCTGTGGTGCATCGGAATCTAACACTGGGCCCCCAGGGAAGAGCCAAAGGACATACTCTTTAAAAGGTTACTCCTGTGGACAGAAATAGGCATAAAGAATTTTCTATTTCTTACCGATGCAATTTCTGTTTTTCATCTTCAATGTGGTGGTCAAAGGGTAACAGTAAACCTGCTGTGGTGCATCGGAGACTAACACTGGGCCCCCAGGGAAGAGCCAAAGTACATACACTTCGAAACGGAACTCCTGTGGACAGAAATCGGAATAAAGAATTATCTATTGATTCCCGATGCAATTTCTGTGTTTCTTCGTCAATGTGATGGTCGAAGGGTAAAAGTAAACCTACTGTGGTGCATCGGAGTCTAACACTGTGCCCCCAAGGAAGAGCCAACGTACATACTCTTCGAAACGGTACTCCTGTGGACTGATATCGGTATAGTGAATTTTGTATTGAATCCCGATCCAATTTATATGTTTCATCGTAAATGTGATGGTCGAAGGGAAACAGTAAACCTGGTGTTTTGCATCGGAGTCTAACACTGGGCCCCAAGGGAAGAGCCAAAGAACAGACTCCTCGAAACGGTACTACTGTAAACAGAAATCGGCATTGTGAAGTTTCTATTGATTCCCGATTCAATTTCTGTGTTTCATCGTCAATGTGATGGTCGAGGAGTTTCAGTTAACCTGCTGTGGTGCATTGGAGTGTAACACTGGGCCCGCAGGAACGAGCCAAAGAACATACTCTTTGAAACGGTACTCCTGTGGACAGAAATCGGCATTGTGAATTTTGTATTGAATCCCGATGCAATTTCTATGTTTCATCGTAAATGTGATGGTCGATGGCTAACAGTAAACCTGCTGTGGTGCATCGGAGTATAACACTGGGCCCCCAGGGAAGAGCCTAATTACATTCACTTCGAAACGGTACTCCTGTGGACAAAAATCGGCATACTGAATTTTGTATTGAATCCCGATGTAATTTCTATGTTTCATTGTCAATCTGATGGTCGAAGGGTGACAGTAAACCTGCTGTGGTGCATCGGAGTCTAACACTGGGCCCCCTGGGAAGAGCCAAAGAACAGTCAGCTCGAAACTTTACTCCTGTGGACACTAAACGGCATTGTAAGTTTTGTATTGAATCCGGATATAATTTCTATGTTTCATCGTAAATGTGATGGTCGAAGGGTTAAAGTAAACCTGCTGTGGTGCATCGGAGTCTAACACTGGGCCGCCAGGGAAGAGCCAAAGAACATACTCTTTGAAACGGTACTCCTGTGGACAGAAATCGGCATTGTGAAATTTGTATTGAATCCCGATGCAATTTCTATGTTTCATCGTAAATGTGATGGTCGATGGCTAACAGTAAACCTGCTGTGGGGCATCGGAGTCTAACACTGGGCCCCCAGGGAAGAGCCAAAGAACAGGCTCCACGAAACTTTACTCCTGTGGACACTAAACGGCATTGTTAGTTTTGTATTGAACCCTGATGCAATTTCTATATTTCATTGTAAATGTGATGGTCGAAGGGTTACAGGAAACCTGCTGTGGTGCATGGGAGTCTAACACTGGGCCCGCAGGGAAGAGCCAAAGTACATACTTTTCGAAACGGTACTCCTGTGGACGGAAATCGGCATAGTGAATTTTGTATTGAATCCCGATGCAATTTCTATGTTTCATTGTAAATGAGATGGTCGAAGGTAACAGTAAACCTGCTGTGGTGCATCGGAGTCTAACACTGGGCCCGCAGGGAAGAGCCAAAGGACAGACTCCTCGAAACTGTAGTCCTGTGGACACTGAACAGCATTGTTTGTTTTGTATTGAATCCCGAAGCAATTTCCATGTTTCATCGTAAATGTGATGGTCGAAGGGTTCCAGTTAACCTGCTGTGGTGCATGGGAGTCTAGCACTTGGCCCCCAGGGAAGAGCCAAAGAACATTCACTTCGAAACGGAACTCCTGTGGTCAGAAATCGGCATAAAGAATTTTCTATTGTTTCCCGATCCAATTTCTGTGTTTCATCGTCACTGTGATGGTCAAAGGGTAACAGTAAACCTTCTACTAAAATGTAAACTTTCACGGCCGGAAATATCATGTCCATTATAATTATCCGTGCTGTTATGCCGTGGTCGGTTGATGAATGCTGTGGTGATTCCCAACGTTTCGTCTCCGACTGCTGGAGACATCTTCAAGTGGGTCCGTAGCTTGATGGAAGGTCCAACACAAACACTGGCTCGCTACTGACTGCCGCTAAATTCCGTGTCCGCGCGCCCCCGCGCTGCGGCGTGACGTCACGTGTTTTGAAAACGTCAGTGCAATTGGCCGCTGTCCGTCGCCGTCGATCGCCGTTGCCATCACCCAGTAGTGGACGAGTGGTACACATCTTCTTTAACACCGGCATCCATATACCGTTTAATTTGACGCACTCCTCTTTTCCGTTGAAATTATTTGGGTGTTTAGCGATTTCGATCGCCTCCCTGTAGAGCCTTTCGTAATATCCGCTCGTGGCCGCTAGTACTTTCGTCTCCTCGAAACGAATATTGTGGTTCCCTGGCTGGAAAGCATGCTCTGCAACAGCTGATCGTTCCGTTTCTCCTCTTCTACAATTTCCCTTGTGCTCTTCCAAACGTTTAGAAACAGTTCTTTTAGTGGTACCCACATAAACATCACCACAGCTGCATGGGATCCTATACACTCCAGATTGTTCCAATGGTTTGCGAGCGTCCTTGGCAGGCCTAAGGTATTCCTGTATCTTCCTGGTGGGCTTGTAAATTACGGTAATATTCCGCTTCGTCAAGATCCTCCCTATTCTTTCCGTTACATTTTTAACAAACGGCAGGAAAACCTTAGATTTTGCAGTAGCCTGTACATCAGTATGATTTCTGCGTTGCTGCCTCAACGCACGTTTTATTTCGGCGGACGAATATCCGTTCTTCGTTAGTGCATTGTGGAGATGTTCCATCTCAGCGTCGAGCGACTCAGGTTCACAAATATTTCTAGCTCTGTCCGCTAACGTCTTGATAACACCCTGCTTCTGTTGTGGGTGGTGGTTCGAATCCCGGTGCAAATAACAGTCCGTGTGCGTGGGTTTGCTGTACACTGAGTGACCCAAACTACCATTTTCGTTTCTAAACACAAGCACATCGAGGAAATGTAGTTTGCCGTCTGCCTCCTCCTCCATTGTAAACTGAATTCTTGAGTTTATACTGTTCAGATGTTCGTGGAACCGGCTTAGTTCCTCCCTACCATGTCTCCACAACACAAACGTGTCATCCACGTATCGGAACCATGTATTTGGTTTCTTGCTGGCAGTACCTAAGGCCTGTTCTTCGAATTTCTCCATAAAGAAGTTTGCAATTACGGGACTTAGGGGGCTTCCCATAGCCACGCCATCCGTTTGCTCATAAAACTGTTCATTCCACTTGAAGTATGTGGTCGTCAAACAACACTTAAACAGCTCTAAAATATCGGCAGCAAAAATTCGATCCAGCTGTTCCAATACATCATTAAGTGGAACCATGGTAAACAGCGATACCACATCGAAGCTGACCAATATGTCATCCGGCTGGACCACTATGCCATTCAATCTGCTAATGAAATGTGTCGAATTCTTTATATAAGAGTCCGAACGGCCCACATGTGGTTTTAACAGCGTAGTCAAAAACTTGGCTAACGAGTAGGTGGGCGAACCAATAGCACTTAGTATCGGTCTTAACGGCACATTTTCTTTATGAATTTTGGGCAATCCATAAAGCCTCGGTGGTAGCGCAACCGAATTGCAGAGACCTTTCTGTACACTCTCTTCAATGGAGGACTTTTTTATTAACCGCGACACAGTTCTGAGAATGTTGTTAGTGGGGTCCTTATTCAGCTTGGTATATGCTTGCGGATCCAGTAGATCCGTAATTTTTCTCTGATAGTCGGCCACATCCATAACCACCGTTGCGCTTCCTTTGTCAGCTGGGAGAACCAAAATACTATCGTCGCCATTCAGGAGTTTTAAAGCTCTTCTCTCACCCACAGTTATATTACTTTTCGGCGGTTTTGCATTGGCTAATATTCTCACTGTTTCTACACGGATTTCTTCAGCTGTTACAGAATCTACACTGCGAATTCCTGCTTCTACATTGGCTATAATTTCTTCCGTGGGCACAAAACGGGGACTAACAGCAAAATTTCCTCCCTTGGCAAGCACAGATGTCTCATCGTCAGATAACGAACGTTTGGACAAATTGATAACGGTCCGGGAAACGTCTAAATGCCGAACAGTCTGATTAGGTAGCAAATTATCAAACTTCTACTTCTGTCTACTAGACGTCGTCAACATACGCTTCCCCATGGTATCATGCAGTAGTCTATCAATTTTATCCCAGTCACCGCTGCACAGTTTATTACTGATCGTAATATGGAGAGACATTAACTTACAGTTTGTGCTTGCCAAGTCCCGTCGGGTCTGCTGAATGCGCTGACGTAATAAGGCCTCCTCAGTCCGTTTGAAAATGCATTGTGCCTTTCCCGAATAGAACAGTCGCTTTATCTTCAGAAACTTCGGTATAACGCCGACGGCTCTGCAACGAGACAGGAATGTGAGGGAACACAAAAGCTGCACTCTCTTCTTCTGGAGTCCTTCCAGGCGTCACACTTCTCTTGACAACTCCTCCCCGTAGAGGCGTCTGATACTAAAATATAAACTTTCACGGCCGGAAATATCATGTCCATTATAATTATCCGGGCTGTTATGCCGTGGTCGGTTGATGAATGCTGTGGTGATTCCCAACATTTCGTCTCCGACTGCGGGAGACATCTTCAAGGGGGTCCGTAGCTTGATGGAAGGTCCAACACACACACTGGCTCGCTACTGACTGCCGCTAAATTCCGTGCCCGCGCGCCCCCGCGCTGCGGCGTGACGTCACGTGTTTTGAAAACGTCAGTGCAATTGGCCGCTGTCCGTCGCCGTCGATCGCCATTGCCATCACCCAGTAGTGGACGAGAGGTACACATCTCCTTTAACACCGGCATCCATATACCGTTTAATTTGACGCCCTCCTCTTTTCGGTTGAAATTATTTTAGAGCAATTTCTGTGTTTCATCGTCAATGTGATGGTCGAAGGGTAACAGTAAACTGGCTGTGGTGCATCGGAGTCTAAAACTGGGCCCCCGGGGAAGAGCCAAAGTACATACTCTTCGAAACGGTACTCCTGTGGACAGAAATCGGCATTCCGAATTTTGTATTGCTTCCTGATGCAATTTCTGTGTGTCATCGTCAATGTGATGGTCGAAGGGTAACAGTAAACCTGCTGTGGCGCATCGGAGTCTAACACTGGGCCCCCAGGGAAGAGCCAAAGTACATACTTTTCGAAGCGGTACTCCTGTGGACGGAAATCGGCATAGTGAATTTTGTATTGAATCCCGATACAATTTTTATGTTTCATCGTATATGAGATGGTCGAAGGGTAACAGTAAACCTGCTGTGGTGCATCGGAGCCTAACACTGGGCCCCCAGGGAAGAGCCAAAGAACATACTCTTCGAAACTTTACTCCTGTGGACACTAATCGGCATTGTGAATTTTCTATTGATTCCCGATGCAATTTCTGTGTTTCATCGTCAATGTGATGGTCGAAGGGAAACAGTAAACTGGCTATGGTGCATCGGAGTCTAAAACTGGGCCCCGGGGAAGAGCCAAAGTACATACTTTTCGAAAAGGTACTCCAGTGGACGGAAATCGGCATAGTGAATTTTGTATTGAATCCCGATACAATTTCTATGTTTTATCGTAAATGAGATGGTCGAAGGGTAACAGTAAACCTGCTGTGGTGCATCGGAGTCTAACACTAGGCCCCCAGGGAAGAGCCAAAGGACAGACTCCTCGAAACTGTAGTCCTGTGGACACTGAACGGCATTGTTAGTTTTGTATTGAATCCCGATGCAATTTCTAACAATGCCGTTCAGTGTCCACAGGAGTAAAGTTTCGAGGAGTCTGCCCTTTGGCTCTTCCCTGGGGGCCCAGTGTTAGACTCCGATGCACCACAGCAGGTCTACTGTTACCATTTACCATCTCATTTACGATAGAACATAGAAATTGCATCGGGATTCAATACAAAACTATGTTTCATCGTGAATGTGATGGTTGAAGGGTTCCAGTAAACTTGCTATGGTGCATCATAGTATAAGACTGTGCCCCCAGGGAAGAGCCAAAGTAAATACACTTTGAAACGGATCTCCTGTGGACAGAAATCGGAATAAAGAATTATCTATTGATTCCCGATGCAATTTTTGTGTTTCTTCGTCAATGTGATGGCCGAAGGGTAACAGTAAACCTCCTGTGGTGCATCAGAGTCTAACACTGGTCCCCCAGGGAAGAGCCAAAGTACATACTCGTCGAAACGGTACTCCTGTGGACAGTAATCGGCACAGTGAATATTGTATTGAATCCCGATTCAATTTCTATGTTTCATCGTAAATGTGATGGTCGAAGGGTGACACTAAACCTGCTGTGGTGCATCGGAGTCTAACACTGGGCCCCCAGGGAAGAGCCAAAGAACATACTCTTTAAAAGGTTACTCTTGTGGACAGATATCGGCATAAAGAATTTTCTATTGTTTCCCGATGCATTTTCTGTGTTTCATCGTCAATGTGATGGTCGAAGGGTAACAGTAAACATGCTGTGGCGCATCGGAGTCTAACACTGGGCCCCCATGGAAGAGCCAAAGTACATACTTTTCGAAACGGTACTCCTGTGGACGGAAATCGGTATAGTGAATTTTGTATTGAATCCCGATGGAATTTCTATGTTTCATCGTAAATGAGATGGTCAAAGGGTAACAGTAAACCTGCGGTGGTGCATCGGAGTCTAACACTGGGCCCCCAGGGAAGAGCCAAAGGACACTCTCCTCGAAACTTTAGTCCTGTGGACACTGAACGGCATTGTTAGTTTTGTATTGAATCCCGATGTAATTTCTTTTTTTCATTGTAAATGTGATGGTCGAATGGTTCCATTAAACTTGCTGTGGTGCATCGGAGTATAACACTGAGCCCCAAGGTAAGACCCAAAGTACGTTCACTTCAAAACGGAACTCCTGTGGACAGAAATCGGCATAAAGAATTTTCTATTGACTCCCGATGCAATTTCTGTGTTTAATCGTCATTGTGATGGGCGAAGGGTAACAGTAAATCTGCTGTGGTGCATCGGAGTCTAAAACTGGGCCCCCAGAGAAGAGCCAAAGTACATACTCTTCGAAGCGGTACTCCTGCGGACAGAATTCGGCATTGCGAATATTGTATTGAATCCCAAAGCAATATCTGCGTTTCATCGTCAATGTGATGGTCGAAGGGTAACAGTAAACCTGCTGTGGTGCATCGGAGTGTAACACTGGGCCCCCAGAGAAGAGCCAAAGTACATACTCTTCGAAGCGGTACTCCTGCGGACAGAATTCGGCATTGCGAATATTGTATTGAATCCCAAAGCAATATCTGCGTTTCATCGTCAATGTGATGGTCGAAGGGTAACAGTAAACCTGCTGTGGTGCATCGGAGTGTAACACTGGGCCCCCAGGGAAGTGCCAAAGATCAGACTCCTCGAAACTTTACTCCTGTGGAGACTAAACGGCATTGTAAGTTTTGTATTGAATCCCGATCCAATTTCTATGTTTCATCGTAAACGTGATTGTCGATGGGTAATAGTATACCAGCTGTGGTGCATCGGAGTCTAACACTGGGCCCCCAGGGAAGAGCCAAAGTACATACTGTTCGAAACGGTACTCCTGTGGACGGAAATGGGCATAGTGAATTTTGTATTGAATCCCGATGCAATTTCTATGTTTCATCGTAAATGTGATGGCGAAGGGTAACAGTAAACGTGCTGTGGTGCATCGGAGTCTAAAACTGGGCCCCCATGGAAGAGCCAAAGTACATACTCTTCGAAACGTTTCTCCTGTGGTCAGAAAACGGCATTGCGAATTTTGTATTGAATCCCGATGCAATTTCTATGTTTCATCGTAAGTGTGATGGTCGATGGGTAATAGTAAACCATCTGTGGTGCATCGGAGTCTAACACTGGGCCCCCAGGGAAGAGCCAAAAACAGACTACTCGAAACTTTACTCCTGTGGACACTAAACGGCATTGTTAGTTTTGTATTGAATCCCGATGCAGTTTCTATGTTTCTTCGTAATTGTGATGGTCGAAGGGTAACAGAGAACTTGCTATGGTGCATCGGAGTCTAAGAATGGGCCCCAAGGTAAGAGATAAAAACGTACTCTTCGGAACGGTACTCTCGTGTACAGAAATCGGCATTGTGAATTTTGTGTTGTTTCCCGATGCTATTTCCGTGTTTCATCGTCAATGTAATGGTCGAAGGGTTCCAGTAAACCTGCTGTGGTGCATCATATTATAACACTGGGACCCCAGGGAAGAGCCAAAGTACAGTCACCTCGAAACATTACTCCTGTGGTTACTATACGGCATTTTTAGTTTTGTATTGAATACCGATGCAATTTCTATGTTTCATCGTAAATGTGATGGCCAAAGGGTTGCAGTAAAAATGCTGTGGTGAATCGGAGTCTAACACTAGGCCTGCAGGGAAGAACCAAAGAACATACTCTTCGAAAGGTTACTCCTGTGGACAGAATTCGGCATTGCGAATTTGGTATTAATTCCTGATGCAATTTCTGTGTTTCATCGTCAATGGGATGGACGAAGGGTAACAGTAAACATGCTGTGGTGCATCGGAGTCTATCACTGGTCCCCCAGGGAAGAGCCAAAGTACATACTCTTCGAAACGGTACTCCTGTGGACGGAGATGGGCATAGTCAATTTTGTATAGAATCCCGACGCAATTTCTATGTTTCATCGTAAATGAGATGGTCGAAGGGTAACAGTAAACGTGCTGTGGTGCATCGGAGTCTAACACTGGGCCCCCAGTGAAGAGCCAAAGGACAGACTCCTCGAACCTTTACACCTGTGGACACTGAACGGCATTGTTAGTTTTGTATTGAATCCCGATGCAATTTCAATGTTTCATCGTGAATGTGATGGTCGAAGGGTTCCAGTGATCCTGCTGTGGTGCATCATAGTATAACACTGGGCCCCCAGGGAAGAGCCAAAGTATATACACTTCGAAACGGAACTCCTGTGGACAGAAATAGGAATAAAGAATTATCTATTGATTCCCGATGTAATTTCAGTGTTTCTTCGTCAATGTGATGGTCGAAGGGTAGCAGTTAACTGGCTGTGGTGGATCGGAGTCTAAAACTGGGCCCCCGGGGAAGAGCCAAAAATACATACTCTTCGAAACGGTACTCCTGTGGACAGAAATCGGCATTGTGAATTTTGTATTGTTTCCCGATGCTATTTCCGTGTTTCATCGTCAATGTGATGGTCGAAGGGTTCCAGTGAACCTGCTGTGGTGCATCATAGTATAACACTGGGCCCCCAGGGAAGAGCCAAAGTACATACACTTCGAAACGGAACTCCTGTGGACAGAAACCGGAATAAAGAATTATCTATTGATTCCCGATGTAATTTCTGTGTTTCTTCGTCAATGTGATGGTCGAAGGGTAACAGTAAACCCGCTGTGGTGCATCGGAGTATACAACTGGGCCCTCATGGAAGAGCCAAAGTACATACTCTTCGAAACGTTCCTCCTGTGGACAGAAAACGGCATTGCGAATATTGAATTGAATCCTGATGCAATATCTGCGTTTCATCTTCAATATGATGGTCGAAGGGTAACAGTAAACCTGCTGTGGTGCATCGGAGTCTAACACTGGGTCCCCAGGGAAGAGCCAAAGAACATACTCTTTAAAAGGTTACTCTTGTGGACAGAAATCGGCATAAAGAATTTTCTGTTGTTTCCCGATGCAATTTCTGTGTTTCATCGTCAATGTGATGGTCGAAGGGTAACAGTAAACCTGCTGTGGTGCATCGGAGTCTAACACTGGGCCCCCAGGGAAGAGCCAAAGGACAGACTCCTCGAAACTGTAGTCCTGTGGACACTGAACGGCATTGTTAGTTTTGTATTGAATCCCGATGCAATTTCTAACAATGCCGTTCAGTGTCCACAGGAGTAAAGTTTCGAGGAGTCTGACCTTTGGCTCTTCCCTGGGGGCCCAGTGTTAGACTCCGATGCACCACAGCAGGTCTACTGTTACCCTTTGACCATCTCATTTACGATGAAACATAGAAGTTGCATCGGGATTCAATACAAAACTATGTTTCATCGTGAATGTGATGGTCGAAGGGATCCAGTAAACCTGCTGTGGTGCATCATAGTATAACACTGTGCCCCCAGGGAAGAGCCAAAGTACATACACTTTGAAACGGATCTCCTGTGGACAGAAATCGGAATAAAGAATTATCTATTGATTCCCGATGCAATTTTTGTGTTTCTTCGTCAATGTGATGGCCGAAGGGTAACAGTAAACCTGCTGTGGTGCATCGGAGTCTAACACTGGTCCCCCAGGGAAGAGCCAAAGTACATACTCTTCGAAACGGTACTCCTGTGGACAGTAATCGGCATAGTGAATATTGTATTGAATGCCGATGCAATTTCTATGTTTCATCGTAAATGTGAAGGTCGAAGGGTGACAGTAAACCTGCTGTGGTGCATCGGAGTCAAACACTGGGCCCCCAGGGAAGAGCCAAAGAACATACTCTTTAAAAGGTTACTCTTGTGGACAGAAATCGGCATAAATAATACTCTATTGTTCTCCGATGCAATTTCTGTGTTTCACCGTCAATGTGATGGTCGAAGGGTAACAGTAAACCTGCTGTGGTGCATCGGAGTCTAACACTGGTCCCCCAGGGAAGAGCCAAAGTACATACTCTTCGAAACGGTACTCTTATGGACAGAAATCGGCATAGTGAATATTGTATTGATTTCTGATGCAATTTCTGTGTGTCATCGTCAATGTGATGGTCGAAGGGTAACAGTAAACTTGCTGTGTCGCATCGGAGTCTAACACTGGGCTCCCATGGAAGAGCCAAAGTACATACTTTTCGAAACGGTACTCCTGTGGACGGAAATCGGCATATTGAATTTTGTATTGAATCCCGATGCAATTTCTATGTTTCAGCGTAAATGAGATGGTCAAAGGGTAACAGTAAACCTGCTGTGGTGCATTGGAGTCTAACTCTGGGCCCCCAGGGAAGAGCCAAAGGACACTCTCCTCGAAACTTTAGTCCTGTGGACACTGAACGGCATTGTAAGTTTCGTATTGAATCCATATGTAATTTCCTTTTCTCATCGTAAATGTGATGGTCGAAGGGTTCCATTAATCTTGCTGTGGTGCATCGGAGTATAACACTGAGCCCCAAGGGAAGACCCAAAGTACGTTCACTTCAAAACGGAACTCCTGTGGACAGAAATCGGCATAAAGAATTTTCTATTGACTCCCGATGCAATTTCTGTGTTTCATCGTCAATGTGATGGGCGAAGGGTAACAGTTAATCTGCTGTGGTGCATCGGAGTCTGAAACTGGGCCCCCAGAGAAGAGCCAAAGTACATACTCTTCGAAACGGTACTCCTGCGGACAGAAATCGGCATTGCGAATATTGTATTGAATCCCAAAGCAATATCTGCGTTTCATCGTCAATGTGATGGTCGAAGGGTAACAGTAAACCTGCTGTGGTGCATCGGAGTGTAACACTGGGCCCCCAGGGAAGAGCCAAATATCAGACTCCTCGAAACTTTACCCCTGTGGAGACTAAACGGCATTGTAAGTCTTGTATTGAATCCCGATGCAATTTCTATGTTTCATTGTAAACGTGATTGTCGATGGGTAATAGTATACCAGCTGTGGTGCATCGGAGTCTAACACTGGGCCCCCAGGGAGGAGCCAAAGTACATACTGTTCGAAACGGTACTCCTGTGGACGGAAATGGGCATAGTGAATTTTGTATTGAATCCCGATGCAATTTCTATGTTTCATCGTAAACGTGATTGTCGAAGGGTAACAGTAAACCTGCTGTGGTGCATCGGAGTCTAACACTGAGCCAACAGGACTGAGCCAAAGGACATACTCTTCAAAACGGCACTCCTATGAACAGAAATCGGCATTGCGAATTTTGTACTGATTCCTGATGCAATTTCTGTGTTTCATCGTCAATGTGATGGTCGAAGGGTAGCAGTTAATTGGCTGTGGTGCATCGGAGTCTAACACTGGGCCCCCAGGGAAGAGCCACAGAACAGACTCCTGGAAACTTTAGTCCTGTGGACACTATACGGCATTGTTAGTTTTGTACTGAATCCCGATGCAATTTCTATGTTTCATCGCAAATGTGATGGTCGAAGGGTAACAGTAAAGCTGCTGTGGTGCATTGGAGTCTAAAACTGGGCCGCCAGGGAAGAGCCAAAGTACATTCTCATCGAAACGGTAGTCCTGTGGACAGAAATCGGCATTGCGATTTTTGTATTGATTCCCGATGAAATTTCTGTGTTTCATCGTCAATGCGATGGTCGAAGGGTAACAGTAAACCTGCTGTGGTGCATCGGAGTCTAACACTGGTCCCCCAGGGAAAGCCAAAGTACATGCTCTTCGAAACGCTACTCCTGTGGACAGAAATCGGCTTGGTGAATTTTGTATTGAATCCCGATGCAATTTCTATGTTTCACCGTAAATGTGTTGGTCGAAGGGTAACAGTAAAACTGCTGTGGTGCATCGGAGTCTAACACTGGGCCCCCAGGGAAGAGCCAAAGAACAGACTCAACGAAACTTCATTCCTGTGGACACTAAACGGCATTGTTAGTATTGTATTGTACCCTGATGCAATTTCTATGTTTCATCGTAAATGTGATGGTCGAAGGGTAACAGTATACCGGCTGTGGTGCATCGGAGTCTAAAACTGGGCCCCCAGTGAAGAGCCAAAGAACATACTCTTCGAAACGGTACTCCTGTGGTCAGAAATCGGCATTGTGAATTTTGTATTTATTCCCAATGCAATTTCTGTATTTCATCGTCAATGTGATGGTCGAAGGGCTCCGGTAAACCTACTGTGGTGCATCGGAAACTAACACATGACCCCTAGGGAAGAGCCAAAATACAGAGTCTTTCGAAATTTTACTCCTGTGGACACTAAACGTCATTGTTAGTTTTGTATTGAATCCCGATGCAATTTCTATGTTTCATCGTAAATGTGATGGTCTAAGGGTTCCAGTAAACCTGCTGTGGTGCATCGGAGTCTTACACTAGGCCCCCAGGGAAGAGCCAAAGAACATATTCTTCCAAACTTTACTCCTGTGGACACTAAACGGCGTTGTTACTTTTGTGTTGAATCCCGATGCAATTTCTATGTTTCATCGTAAATTTTTTGGTCGAAGGGTTCCAGTAAACCTGATGTGGTGCATCGGGGTCTAACACTGGGCTGCCAGGGAAGAGCCAAAGAACATACTCTTTAAAAGGTTACTCTTGTGGACAGAAATCGGCATAAAGAATTTTCTGTTGTTTCCCGATGCAATTTCTGTGTTTCATCGTCAATGTGATGGTCGAAGGGTAACAGTAAACCTGCTGTGGTGCATCGGAGTCTAACACTGGGCCCCCAGGGAAGAGCCAAAGGACAGACTCCTCGAAACTGTAGTCCTGTGGACACTGAACGGCATTGTTAGTTTTGTATTGAATCCCGATGCAATTTCTAGAAATGCCGTTCAGTGTCCACAGGAGTAAAGTTTCGAGGAGTCTGACCTTTGGCTCTTCCCTGGGGGCCCAGTGTTAGACTCCGATGCACCACAGCAGGTCTACTGTTACCCTTTGACCATCTCATTTACGATGAAACATAGAAGTTGCATCGGGATTCAATACAAAACTATGTTTCATCGTGAATGTGATGGTCGAAGGGATCCAGTAAACCTGCTGTGGTGCATCATAGTATAACACTGTGCCCCCAGGGAAGAGCCAAAGTACATACACTTTGAAACGGATCTCCTGTGGACAGAAATCGGAATAAAGAATTATCTATATATTCCCGATGCAATTTTTGTGTTTCTTCGTCAATTTGATGGCCGAAGGGTAACAGTAAACCTGCTGTGGTGCATCGGAGTCTAACACTGGTCCCCCAGGGAAGAGCCAAAGTACATACTCTTCGAAACGGTACTCCTGTGGACAGTAATCGGCATATTGAATTTTGTATTGAATCCCGATGCAATTTCTATGTTTCAGCGTAAATGAGATGGTCAAAGGGTAACAGTAAACCTGCTGTGGTGCATTGGAGTCTAACACTGGGCCCCCAGGGAAGAGCCAAAGGACACTCTCCTCGAAACTTTAGTCCTGTGGACACTGAACAGCATTGTAAGTTTCGTATTGAATCCATATGTAATTTCCTTTTCTCATCGTAAATGTGATGGTCGAAGGGTTCCATTAATCTTGCTGTGGTGCATCGGAGTATAACACTGAGCCCCAAGGGAAGACCCAAAGTACGTTCACTTCAAAACGGAACTCCTGTGGACAGAAATCGGCATAAAGAATTTTCTATTGACTCCCGATGCAATTTCTGTGTTTCATCGTCAATGTGATGGGCGAAGGGTAACAGTTAATCTGCTGTGGTGCATCGGAGTCTGAAACTGGGCCCCCAGAGAAGAGCCAAAGTACATACTCTTCGAAACGGTACTCCTGCGGACAGAAATCGGCATTGCGAATATTGTATTGAATCCCAAAGCAATATCTGCGTTTCATCGTCAATGTGATGGTCGAAGGGTAACAGTAAACCTGCTGTGGTGCATCGGAGTGTAACACTGGGCCCTCAGGGAAGAGCCAAATATCAGACTCCTCGAAACTTTACCCCTGTGGAGACTAAACGGCATTGTAAGTCTTGTATTGAATCCCGATGCAATTTCTATGTTTCATTGTAAACGTGATTGTCGATGGGTAATAGTATACCAGCTGTGGTGCATCGGAGTCTAACACTGGGCCCCCAGGGAGGAGCCAAAATACATACTGTTCGAAACGGTACTCCTGTGGACGGAAATGGGCATAGTGAATTTTGTATTGAATCCCGATGCAATTTCTATGTTTCATCGTAAACGTGATTGTCGAAGGGTAACAGTAAACCTGCTGTGGTGCATCGGAGTCTAACACTGAGCCAACAGGACTGAGCCAAAGGACATACTCTTCAAAACGGTACTCCTATGAACAGAAATCGGCATTGCGAATTTTGTACTGATTCCTGATGCAATTTCTGTGTTTCATCGTCAATGTGATGGTCGAAGGGTAGCAGTTAATTGGCTGTGGTGCATCGGAGTCTAACACTGGGCCCCCAGGGAAGAGCCACAGAACAGACTCCTGGAAACTTTAGTCCTGTGGACACTATACGGCATTGTTAGTTTTGTACTGAATCCCGATGCAATTTCTATGTTTCATCGCAAATGTGATGGTCGAAGGGTAACAGTAAAGCTGCTGTGGTGCATTGGAGTCTAAAACTGGGCCGCCAGGGAAGAGCCAAAGTACATTCTCATCGAAACGGTAGTCCTGTGGACAGAAATCGGCATTGCGATTTTTGTATTGATTCCCGATGAAATTTCTGTGTTTCATCGTCAATGCGATGGTCGAAGGGTAACAGTAAACCTGCTGTGGTGCATCGGAGTCTAACACTGGTCCCCCAGGGAAAGCCAAAGTACATGCTCTTCGAAACGCTACTCCTGTGGACAGAAATCGGCTTGGTGAATTTTGTATTGAATCCCGATGCAATTTCTATGTTTCACCGTAAATGTGTTGGTCGAAGGGTAACAGTAAAACTGCTGTGGTGCATCGGAGTCTAACACTGGGCCCCCAGGGAAGAGCCAAAGAACAGACTCAACGAAACTTCATTCCTGTGGACACTAAACGGCATTGTTAGTATTGTATTGTACCCTGATGCAATTTCTATGTTTCATCGTAAATGTGATGGTCGAAGGGTAACAGTATACCGGCTGTGGTGCATCGGAGTCTAAAACTGGGCCCCCAGTGAAGAGCCAAAGAACATACTCTTCGAAACGGTACTCCTGTGGTCAGAAATCGGCATTGTGAATTTTGTATTTATTCCCAATGCAATTTCTGTATTTCATCGTCAATGTGATGGTCGAAGGGCTCCGGTAAACCTACTGTGGTGCATCGGAAACTAACACATGACCCCTAGGGAAGAGCCAAAATACAGAGTCTTTCGAAATTTTACTCCTGTGGACACTAAACGTCATTGTTAGTTTTGTATTGAATCCCGATGCAATTTCTATGTTTCATCGTAAATGTGATGGTCTAAGGGTTCCAGTAAACCTGCTGTGGTGCATCGGAGTCTTACACTAGGCCCCCAGGGAAGAGCCAAAGAACATATTCTTCCAAACTTTACTCCTGTGGACACTAAACGGCGTTGTTACTTTTGTGTTGAATCCCGATGCAATTTCTATGTTTCATCGTAAATTTTTTGGTCGAAGGGTTCCAGTAAACCTGATGTGGTGCATCGGGGTCTAACACTGGGCTGCCAGGGAAGAGCCAAAGAACATACTCTTTAAAAGGTTATTCTTGTGGACAGAAATCCGCATAACGAATTTTCTATTGTTTCGCGATGCAATTTCTGTGTTTCATCGTCAATGTGATGGTCAAAGGGTAACAGTAAACCTGCTGTGGTGCATCGGAGTCTTACACTGGGCCCCCGGGGAAGTGCCAAAATACTTACTCTTCGAAACGGTACTCCTGTGGACGGAAATCGGCATAGTGAATTTTGTATTGAATCCCGATGCAATTTCTATGTTTCATCGTAAATGTTTTGGTTGAAGGGTTCCCGTAAACCTGCTGTGGTGCATCGGAGTCTAACACTGGGCCCCCAGGGAAGAGCCATAGAACAGACTCCTCGAAACTTTAATTCTGTGGACACTAAACGGAATTGTAAGTTTTGTATTGAATCCTGATGCGATTTCTATGTTTCATCGTAAATGGGATGGTCGAAGAATTAAAGTAAACCTGCTGTGGTGCATCGGAGTCTAACAATGTGCCCCCAGGGAAGAGCCAAAGAACATACTCTACAAACCGGTACTCCTGGTGTCAGAAATGGGCATTGTGAATTTTGTATTGATTCCCAATGGAATTCTGTATTTCATTGTCAATATGATGGTCGAAGGGTTCCAGTAAACGTGCTGTAGTGCATCGGAAACTAACACTGGGCCCCCAGGGAAGAGCCTAAGTACAGACTCTTCGGAACCTTACTCCTGTGGACAGAAATCGGCATTGTTAGTTTTGTACTGAATGCCGATGCAATCTCTATGTTTCGTCGTAAATGTGATGGTCGAAGGGTTACAGTAAACCTGCTGTGCTGCATCGGAGTCAAACACTGGGCCCCCAGGGAAGAGCCGAAGTACGTACTCTTCGAAACGGTACTCCTGTGGACAGAAATCGGCATTGCGATTTTTGTATTGATTCCCGATTCAATTTATGTGTTTCATCGTCAAAGTGATGGTCGAAGGGAAAAGGTAACCTGCTCTGGTGCATCGGAGTCTAACACTGGGCCCCCAGGGAAGAGCCGAAGTACGTACTGTTTGAAACGGTACTCCTGTGGACAGAAATCGGCATAGTGAATTTTGTATTGAATCCCGACGCAATTTCTATGCTACATCGTAAATGTGATAGTCGCAGGGTAACAGTAAACCTGCTGTGGTGCATCTGAGTCTCACTGGGCCTCTAGGGAAGAGCCAAAGAACAAACTCTTCGAAAGTTTACTCCTGTGGACACTAATCGGCATTATTAAATTTGTAGTGAATCCCGATGCAATTTCTACGTTTCATCGTAAATGTGATGGTCGAAAGGTTCCAGTAAACCTGCTGTGGTGCATCGGAGTATAACACTGGGCCCCAGGGAAGAGCCAAAGTACATACTCTTCGAAACGTTACTCCTGTGGACAGAAATCAGCATCGTTAATTTTGTATTGAATCCCGATGCAATTACTATGTTTCATTGTTAAAGATATGGTCGAAGGGTAACAGTAAACCAGCTGTGGTGCATCGGAGTCTAACACTGGGCCCCCAGGGAAGAGCCAAAGAACATACTCTTTAAATAGGTACTCCTGTGGACAGAAATCGGATTTGTGAATTTTCTATTGATTCCCGATGCAATATCTGTGTTTCATCGTCAATGTGGTGGTCGAACAGTTCCAGTAAACCTGCTGTGGTGCATCGGAGTCTAACTCTGGGCATCCAGGGAAGAGCCAAAGAACAAACTAGTCGAAAATGTACTCCTGTGCACACTAAACGGCATTGTTAATTTTGTATTGAAACCCGATGCAATTTCTGTGTTTCATCGTCAATGTGGTGGTCGAAGAGTTCCAGTAAACCTGCTGTGGTGCATCGGAGTTTAACACTGGGCCTCCAGGGATGAGCTAAAGAACAAACTCTTCCAAAGTAGACTCCTGTGGACACTAAACGGCATTGTTAGTTTTGTATTGAATCCCGAAGCAATTTCTATGTTTCATCGTCAATGTGATGGTCGAAGGGTACCAGTAAACCTGCTGTGGTGCATCGAATTATAACACTGTGCCGCAGGGAAGAGCCAAAGTACATACTCTTCGTAACGGTACTCCTGTGGACAGAAATCTGCATAGTCAATTTTGTATTGAATCCCGATGCAATTTCTATGTTTCATCGTCATTGTGATGGTCGAAAGGTTCCAGTAAACCTGCTGTGGTGCATCGGAGTCAAACACTGGGCCCCCAGGGAAGAGCCAAAGTACATACTCTTCGAAACGGTACTCCTGTGGACAGAAATCGGCATTGTGAATTCTCTATTGATTCCCGATGCAATGTCTGTGTTTCATCGTCAATGTGATGGTCGAAGGGTAACAGTAAACCTGCTGTGGTGCATCGGAGTGTAAAATTGGAACCCAGGGAAGAGCCAAAGTACATACTCTTCGAAACCGTACTCCTGTGGACAGAAATCGGCATTGCGATTTTTGTATCGATTCCCGATGCAATTTCTGTGTTTCATCGTCAACGTCATGGTCAAAGGGTAACAGAAAATCTGCTGTGATGCATCGGAGTCTAACATTGGGCCCCAAGGGAAGAGCCAGAGAACAGACCCTTCGAAACTTTACTCCTGTGGACAATAAACGGCATTGTTAGTTTTGTATTGAACCCTGATGCAATTTCTATGTTTCATCGTAAATGTGATGGTGTAAGGGTTACAGTAAACCTGCTGTAGTGCATCGGAGTCTAACACTGGTGCCACAGGGAAGATTCAAAGTACGTACTCTTCGAAACGGTACTCCTGTGGACGGAAACCGGCATAGTGAATTTCGTATTGAATCCCGATGCAATTTCTATATTCGAAGGGTAACAGAAAACCTGCTGTGATGCATCGGAGTCTGACACTGGGCCCCCAGGGAAGAGCCAAAGAGCAGACTCCTCGAAACTTTACTCCTGTGGGCAAAAAGGGCGTTGTTAGTTTTGTATTGAATCCCAATGAAATTTCTATGTTTCATCGTAAATGTGATGGTCGAAGGGTAACAGTAAACCTGCTGTGTTGCATCAGAGTCTTACTGGGCGCCCAGAGAAGAGCCAAAGAACATACTCTTCGAAATTTTACTCCTGTGGACACTAGACGGCATTGTTAGTTTTCTATTGATTCCCGATGCAATTTCTGTGTTTCATCGTCAATGTTATGGTCGAAGGGTAACAGTAAACCGGCTGTGGTGCATCGGAGTCTAACACTGGGCCCCCAGGGAAGAGCCAAAGTACATACTCTTCGAATCGGTACTCCTGTGGACAGAAATCGGCATTGCGAATTTTGAATTGATTCTTGATACAATTTCTGTGTTTCATCGTCTATGTGATTGTTGAAGGTTAACAGTAAACCTGCTGTGGTGCATCGGAGTCTAACAATGGGCCCCCAGGGAAGAGCCAAAATACATACTCCACGAAACTTTACTCCTGTGGACATTAAACGGCATTGTTAGATTTGTATTAAACCCGGATGCAATTTCTATGTTTCATCGTAAATGTGATGGTCGAAGGGTTACAGTAAACCTGCTGTGGTGCATCGGAGTCTAACACTGGGCCCCCAGGGAAGAATCAAAGTACGTACTCTTCGAAACGGTACTCCTGTGGACGGAAATCGGCATAGTGTATTTTGTATTGATTCTCGATGCAATTTCTATGTTTCATCGTAAATGAGATGGTCGAGGGGTAACAGTAAACCTGCTGTGGTGCATCAGAGTCTAACACTGGGCCCCCAGGGATGAGCCAAAAGACAGACTCCTCGAAACTTTACTCCTTTGGACACTGAACGGCATTGTTAGTTTTGTATTGAATCCCGGTGCAATTTCTATGTTTCATTGTAAATGTGAGGGTCGAAGGGTTCCAGTAAACCTGCTGTGGTGCATCGTAGTCTAACACTAGGCCTCCAGGGAAGAGTCAAAGAAAATACTCTTCGAAACGGTACTCCTGTGGACAGAAATAGGCATTGTGAATTTTTTATTGATTCCCGTTACAATTTCTGTGTTTCATCGTCAATGTGATGGTCGATGGGTAACAGTAAACCTGCTGTGGTGCATCAGAGTCTAACACTGGGCCCCCAGGGAAGGGCCAAAATACATCCTCTTCGAAACATTACTCCTGTGGACAGAAATCGGCATTGCGATTTTTTTATTGATTCCCGATGCAATTTCTATGGTCGAAGGGTAACAGTAAACCTGCTGTGATGCATCGGACTCTGACGCTGGGCCCCCAGGGAAGGGCCAAAGAACAGACCCCTCGAAACTTTACTCCTGTAGATACTAAACGGCATTGTTAGTTTTGTATTGATTCCTGATGGAATTTCTATTTTTCATCGTAAATGTGATGGTCGAAGGGTAACAGTAAACCTGCTGTGTTGCATCGGAGTCCAACACTGGGCCCCCAGGGAAGAGCGATAGAACAGACTCTTCGAAACCTTACGCCTGTAAGCACTAAACGGCATTGTTAGTTTTGTATTTAATCCCGTTGCAATTTCTACGTTTCATCGTAATTGTGATGGTCGAAGAGTTCCAGTAAACCTGCTGTGGTGAATCGGAATATAACACTGGGCCCCCAGGGAAGAGCCAAAATACATACACTTCGAAACGGTATTCCTGTGGACAGAAAACGGCATAGTGAATTGTGTATTAAATCCCGATGCAATTTCTACGTTACATCATAAATATGATGGTCGACGAATTAAACTAAACTTGCTGTGGTGCATCGGAGTCTAGCAATGGCCCCACAGGGAAGAGCCAAAAGACATACTTTTCGAAACGGTACTCCTGTGGACATAAATCGGCATTGTGTATTCTCTATTGATTCCCGATGGAATTTCTGTGTTTCATCGTCAATGTGATGGTCGAAGGGTAACAGTAAACCTGCTGTGGTGCATCGGAGTCTATAACTGGGCCCCCAGTGAAGAGCCAAAGAAGTGACTCTTCGAAACGGTACTCCTGTGGACAGAAATCGACATTGCGAATTTTGTATTTATTCCTGATGCAATTTCTGTGTTTCATCATCAATGTGATGGTCGAAGGGTAACAGTAAACCTGCTGTGGTGCATCGGAGACTAACACTGGTCCCCCAGGGAAGAACCAAAGTACATACTCTTCGAAACCGTTCTCCTGTGGACGGAAATCGGCGTAGTGAATTTTGTATTGTATCCCTATGTAATTTCTATGTTTCATCGTAAATGAGATGGTCGAAGGGTAACATTAAACCTGTTGTGGTGCATCAGAGTGTCACTTGGCCCCCAGGGAAGAGCCAAAGTACATACTCTTCGAAACGGTACTCCTGTGGACAGAAATCGGCATAGTGAATTTTGTATTGAATCCCGATGCAATTCCTATGTTTCATTGTAAATGTGATGGTCGAAGGGTAACAGTAAACCTGCTATGGTGCGTGTGAGTCTCACTGGGCCCCCATGGAAGAGCCTAAGAACATACTCTTCGAAACGGTACTCCTGTGGACAGAAATCGGCATTGTGAATTCTCTATTGATTCCCGATGCAATGTCTGTGTTTCATCGTCAATGTGATGGTCGAAGGGTAACAGTAAACCTGCTGTGGTGCATCGGAGTGTAAAATTGTAACCAGGGAAGAGCCAAACTACATACTCTTCGAAACGGTACTCCTGTGGACAGAGTTCGGCATTGCTAATTTTGTATTGATTCCCAACGCAATTTCTGTGTTTCATCGTCAATGTGATAGTCCAAGGGTAACAGGAAACAAGCTGTGGTGCATCAGAGTCTAACACCGGGCCCCCGGGGAAGAGCCAAAGTGCATACTCTTCGAAACGGTCCTCCTGTGGACAGAAATCGGCATTGCGATTTTTGTATCGATTCCCGATGCAATTTCTGTGTTTCATCGTCAACGTCATGGTCGAAGGGTAACAGAAAATCTGCTGTGATGCATCGGAGTCTAACATTGGGCCCCCAGGGAAGAGCCAGAGAACAGACCCTTCGAAACTTTACTCCTGTGGACACTAAACGACATTGTTAGTTTTGTATTGAAACTCGATACAATTTTACCTTTCATCATAAGTGTGATGTTCTAAGTTCCCAGTAAACCTGCTGTGATGCATCGGAGTCTAACACTGGGCCCCCTGGGATGAGCCAAAGTACATACTCTTCGAAGCGGTACTCCTGTGGACATAAACCGGCATTGCGAATTTTGGATTGATTCCTGATGCAATTTCTGTGTTTCATCGTCAACGTGATGGTTGAAGGGTAACAGCAAACCTGCTGTGGTGCATCGGAGTCTAACAATCGGCCCCCAGGGAAGAGCCAAAATACATACTCCACGAAACTTTACTCCTGTGGACAATAAACGGCATTGTTAGTTTTGTATTGAACCCTGATGCAATTTCGATGTTTCATCGTAAATGTGATGGTCGAAGGGTTACAGTAAACCTGCTGTGGTGCATCGGAGTCTAACACTGGGCCCCCAGTCAAGGGCCAAAATACATCCTCTTCGAAACATTACTCCTGTGGACAGAAATCGGCATTGCGATTTTTTTATTGATTCCCGATGCAATTTCTATGGTCGAAGGGTAACAGTAAACCTGCTGTGATGCATCGGACTCTGACGCTGGGCCCCCAGGGAAGAACCAAAGAACAGACCCCTCGAAACTTTACTCCTGTAGATACTAAACGGCATTGTTAGTTTTGTATTGATTCCTGATGGAATTTCTATTTTTCATCGTAAATGTGATGGTCGAAGGGTAACAGTAAACCTGCTGTGTTGCATCGGAGTCTAACACTGGGCCCCCAGGGAAGAGCCAAAATACATACACTTCGAAACAATATTCCTGTGGACAGAAAACGGCATAGTGAATTGTGTATTGAATCCCGATGCAATTTCTACGTTACATCATAAATATGATGGTCGACGAATTAAACTAAACTTGCTGTGGTGCATCGGAGTCTAGCAATGGCCCCACAGGGAAGAGCCAAAAGACATACTCTTCGAAACGGTACTCCTGTGGACATAAATCGGCATTGTGTATTCTCTATTGATTCCCGATGGAATTTCTGTGTTTCATCGTCAATGTGATGGTCGAAGGGTTCCAGTAAACCTGCTGTGGTGCATCGGAGTATAGCACTGGGCCCCCAGGAGAGAGCCAAAGTACCTACACTTCGAAACGGTACTAATGTGGACAGAAATCGGCATATTGAATTTTGTATTGTATCCCGATGCAATTTCTACGTTTCATCGTCAATGTGATGGTCGAAGGGTAACGGTAAACCGGCTGTGGTGCATCGGAGTCTAACACTGGGCCCCCAGGGAAGAGCCAAAGTACATACTCTTCGAATCGGTACTCCTGTGGACAGAAATCGGCATTGCGAATTTTGGATTGATTCCTGATGCAATTTCTGTCTTTCATCGTCTACGTGATTGTTGAATGTTAACAGTAAACCTGCTGTGGTGCATCGGAGTCTAACAATGGGACCCCAGGGAAGAGCCAAAATACATACTAGACGAAACTTTACTCCTGTGGACATTAAACGGCATTGTTAGTTTTGTATTAAACCCTGATGCAATTTCTATGTTTCATCGTAAATGTGATGGTCGAAGGGTTACAGTAAACCTGCTGTGGTGCATCGGAGTCTAACACTGGGCCCCCAGGGAAGAGTCAAAGTACGTACTCTTCGAAACGGTACTCCTGTGGACGGAAATCGGCATAGTGTATTTTGTATTGAATCTCGATGCAATTTCTATGTTTCATCGTAAATGAGATGGCCGAGGGGTAACAGTAAATCTGCTGTGAAGCATCAGAGTCAGACACTGGGCCCCCAGGGATGAGCCAAAAGACAGACTCCTCGAAACTTTACTCCTTTGGACACTGAACGGCATTGTTAGTTTTGTATTGAATCCCGGTGCAATTTCTATGTTTCATTGTAAATGTGAGGGTCGAAGTTTTACAGTAAACCTGCTGCGGTGCATCGGAGTCTAACACTGGGCGCCCAGGGAAGAGCCAAAGAACAGACTCTTCGAAACTTTACTACTGTGGATACTAAACGGCATTGTTAGTTTTGTATTGAATCCCGATGCAATTTCTTTGATTCATCGAAAAATGTGATGGTCGAAGAGTTCCAGTAAACCTGCTGTGGTGCATTGGAGTATAACACTGGGCTCCCAGGGAAGAGCCAAAGTATATACACTTCGAAACGGAACTCCTGTGGACAGAAATCGGCATAAAGGGTTTTCTATTGATTCCCGATGCAATTTCTGTGTTTCATCGTAAATGTGATGGTCGAAGGGTTCCAGTAAACCTGCTGTGGTGCATCGTAGTCTAACACTAGGCCTCCAGGGAAGAGTCAAAGAAAATAATCTTCGAAACGGTACTCCTGTGGACAGAAATAGGCATTGTGAATTTTTTATTGATTCCCGTTACAATTTCTGTGTTTCATCGTCAATGTGTTGTCGAAGGGTAACAGTAAACCTGCTGTGGTGCATCGGAGTCTCACACTGGGCCCCCAGGGAACGGCCAAAGTACATCCTTTTCGAAACGTTACTCCTGTGGACAGAAATCGGCATTGCGATTTTTTTATTGATTCCCGATGCAATTTCTGTGTTTCATTGTCAATGTGATGTTTGAAGGTTAACAGTAAACCTGCTGTGGTGCATCGGAGTCTAACACTGGGCCACCGGGGAAGAGCCAAAGAACAGACTCCTCGAAACTTTACTCCTGTAGATACTATACGGCATTGTTAATTTTGTATTGATTCCTGATGGAATTTCTATTTTTCATCGTAAATGTGATGGTCGAAGAGTTCCAGTAAACCTGCTGTGGTGAATCGTAATATAACACTGGGCCCCCACAGAAGAGCCAAACTACATACACTTCGAAACGGTATTCCTGTGAACAGAAATCGGCATAGTGAATTGTGTATTGAATCCCGATGCAATTTCTATGTTTCACCGTAAATGTGATGGTCGAAGGGTAACAGTAAACCAGCTGTGGTGCATCGGAGTCAAACACTGGCCCCACAGGGAAGAGCCAAAGGACATACTCTTCGAGACGGTACACCTGTGGACAGAATTCGGGGTTGCGAATTTTGTATTGATTCCCTATGCAATTTCTGTGTTTCATCGTCAATGTGATGGTCCAATATTAAAAGTAAACCTGCTGTGGTGCATCGGATTCTAACACTGGGCCCCCAGGGAAGAGCCAAAGTACATACTCTTCGAAACGGTACTCCTGTGGACAGAAATCGGCATTGCGAATTTTGTATTGATTCCTGATGCAATTTCTGTGTGTCATCGTCAATGTGATGGTCGAAGGGTAACAGTAAACCTGCTGAGGCGCATCGGAGTCTAACACTGGGCCCCCAGGGAAGAGCCAAAGTACATACTTTTCGAAACGGTACTCCTGTGGACGGAAATCGGCATAGTGATTTTTGTATTGAATCCCGATGCAATTTCTATGTTTCATCGTAAATGAGATGGTCGAAGGGTAACAGTAAACCAGCTGTGGTGCATCGGAGTATAACACTGAGCCCCCAGGGAAGAGCCAAAGAACATACTCTTCAAAACGGTACTCCTGTGGTCAGAAATCGGCATTGTGAATTTGTATTGATTCCCAATGGAATTCTGTATTTCATCGTCAATGTGATGGTCGAAGGGTTCCAGTAAACCTGCTGTAGTGCATCGGAAACTAACACTGGGCCCCCAGGGAAGAGCCTAAGTACAGACTCTTCGAAACCTTACTCCTGTGGACAGAAATCGGCATTGTTAGTTTTGTACTGAATCCCGATGCAATCTTTATGTTTCATCGTAAATGTGATGGTCGAAGGGTTACAGTAAACCTTCTGTGGTGCATCGGAGTCTAACACTGGGCCCCCAGGGAAGCGCCAAAGTACATACTCTTCCAAACGGTACTCCTGTGGACAGAAATCGGCATTGCGATTTTTGTATTGATTCCCGATTCAATTTATGTGTTTCATCGTCAAAGTGATGGTCGAAGGGAAGAGGTAACCTGCTCTGGTGCATCGGAGTCTAACACTGGGCCCCCAGGGAAGAGCCAAAGAACATACTCTTCGAAACTTTACTCCTGTGGACACTAGACGGCATTGTTAGTTTTGTATTGAATCCTGATGCAATTTCAATGTATCATCATAAATAAGATGGTCTAAGGGTTCCAGTAAACCTGCTGTGGTGCATCGGAGTCTAACACTGGCCCCCAGGGAAGAGCCAAAGTACATACTCTTCGAAACGGTACTCCTGTGGACAGAAATCGGATATGTTAATTTTCTATTGATTCCCGATGCAATATCTGTGTTCATCGTCAATGTGGTGGTCGAAGAGTTCCAGTAAACCTGCTGTGGTGCATCGGAATCTAACTCTGGGCCTCCAGGTAAGAGCCAAAGAACCAACTCGTCGAAAGTTTACTCCTGTGCACACTAAACGGCATTGTTAATTTTGTATTGAAACCCGATGCAATTTCTATGTTTCATCGTAAATGTGATAGTCGAAGGGTTCCAGTAAAACTGCTGTGGTGCATCGGAGTATAACTCTGGGCCCCAGGGAAGAGCCAAAGTACATACACTTCCAAACGGTACTCCTGTGGACAGAAATCTGCATAGTGAATTTTGTATTGAATCCCGATGCAATTTCTATGTTTCATCGCCATTGTGATGGTCGAAGGGTCCAGTAAACCTGCTGTGGTGCATCCCAGTCAAACACTGAGCCCCCAGGGAAGAGCCAAAGTACATACTCTTCGAAACGGTACAATTGTGGACGGAAATCGGCGTAGTGAATTTTATATTGAATTCCGATGCCATTTCTATGTTTCATCGTCAATGTGATGGTCGAAGGGTTCCAGTAAACCTGCTGTGGTGCATCTGATTCAAACACTGGGCCCCCAGGGAAGAGTGAAAGTACATATTCTTCGAAACGGTACTCCTGTGAACGGAAATCGGCGTAGTGAATTTTGTATTGTATCCCTATGCAATTTCTATGTTCCATCGTAAATGTGATGGTCGAAGGGTAACATTAAACCTTCTGTGGTGCATCAGAGTGTCACTGGGCCCCCAGGGAAGAGCCAAAGAACATACTCTTCGACACTTTACTCCTGTGGACACTTGACGGCATTGTTAGTTTTGTATTGAATACCGATGCAGTTTCTATGTTTCATCGTAAATGTGATGGTCGAAGGGTTACAGTAACCTGCTGCGGTGCATCGGAGTCTAACACTGGCCCCCCAGGGAAGAGCCAAAGGACATATTCTTCGAAACGGTACTCCTGTGGTATGAATCGGCATTGCGAATTTTGTATTGATTACCGATGCAATTTCTGTGTTTCATCGTCAATGTGAAGGTCGAAAGTTAACAGTAAACCTGCTGTGGTGAATCGGAGTCTAACACTGGGCCGCTAGGGAAGAGCCAAAGTACATACTCTTCGAAACGGTACTCATGTGGACAGAACTCGGCATTGCGATTTTTGTATTCATCCCCGATGCAATTTCTGTGTTTCATCGTCAATGTGATGGTCGAAGGGTAACAGTAAACCTGCTATGGTGCCTGAGGGTCTCACTGGGCCCCAATGGAAGAGCCAAAGGACATACTCTTCGAAAATTTACTCCGGTGGACACTATACGGCATAGTTAGTTTTGTAATGAATCCCGATGCAATATCTATGTTTCATCGTATATGTGATGGTCGAAGGGTTACAGTAAACCTGCTGTGGTGCATCGGAGTCTAACGCTGGCCCCCCAGGGAAGAGCCAAAGGACATACACTTCGAAACGGTACTCCTGTGGACAGAAATCGGCATCGTGAATTCTCTATTGATTCCCGATGCAATGTCTGTATTTCATCGTCAATGTGATGGTCGAAGGGTAACAGTAAATCTGCTGTGGTGCATCGGAGTCAAAAATTGGAACCCAGGAAAGAGCCAAAGTACATACTCTTCGAAACGGTACTCCTGTGGACAGAATTCGGCATCGCTAATTTTGTATTGATTCCCAATGCAATTTCTGTGTTTCATCGTCAATGTGGTAGTCCAAGGGTAACAGTAAACCTGCTGTGGTGCATCGGAGTCTAACACTGGGCCCACAGGGAAGAGTCAAAGTACGTACTCTTCGAAACGGTACTCCTGTATACGGAAATCGGCATAGTGAATTTTGTATTGAATCTCGATGCAATTTCTATGTTTAATCGTAAATGAGATGGTCGAGGGGTAACAGTAAACCTGCTGAGGTGCATCAGAGTCTAACACTGGGCCACCAGGGAAGAGCCAAATTACATAGTCTTTGAAACGGGACTCCTGTGGACGGAAATCGGCATAGTGAATTTTGTATTGAATCCCGATGCAATTTCTATGGTTGAAGGGTAACAGTAAACCTGCTGTGATGCATCGGAGTCTGACACTGGGCCCCCAGCGAAGAGCCAAAGAACAGACTCCTCGAAACGTTACTCCTGTGGGCACAAAAGGACATTGTTAGTTTTGTATTGAATCCCAATGCAATTTCTATGTTTCATCGTAAATGTGATGGTCGAAGAGCTCCAGTAAACCTGCTGTGGTGCATCGGAAGCTAACACATGCCCCCCAGGGAAGAGCCAAAATACAGACTCTACGAAATTTTACTCCTGTGGACACTAAACTTAATTGTTAGTATTGTATTGAATCCCGTTGCAATTTCTGTGTTTCATCGTCCATGTGATGGTCAATGGGTAACAGTAAACCTGCTGTGGTGCATCGGAGTCTAACACTGGGCCCCCACGGAAGAGGAAAAGAACATACTCTTCGAAACTTTACTCCTGTGGACACTAGACGGCTTAGTTAGTTTTGTATTGAACCCCGATGCAATTTCTATGTTACATCGTATATGTGATGGTCGAAGGGTTACAGTAAACCTGCTGTGGTGCATCGGAGTCTAACACTGGCCCCCTAGGGAAGAGCCAGAGGACAAACTCTTCGAAACGGTACTCCAGTGGACAGAAATCGGCATTGTGAATTCTCTATTGATTCCCGACGCAATGTCTGTGTTTCGTCGGCAATGTGATGGTCGAAGGGTAACAGGAAACAAGCTGTGGTGCATCAGAGTCTAACACCGGGCCCCCGGGGAAGAGCCAAAGTACATACTCTTCGAAACGGTACTCCTGTGGACAGAAATCGGCATTGCGATTTTTGTATCGATTCCCGATGGAATTTCAGTGTTTCATCGTCAACGTCATGGTCGAAGGGTAACAGAAAATCTGCTGTGATGCATCGGAGTAACATTGGGCCCCCAGGGAAGAGCCAAAGAACAGACTCTTCAAAACTTTACTACTGTGGATACTAAACGGCATTGTTAGTTTTGTATTGAATCCCGATGCAATTTCTATGATTCATCGAAAAATGTGATGGTCGAAGGGTTCCAGTAAACCGGCTGTGGTGCATCGGAGTATAACACTGGGCTCCCAGGGAAGAGCCAAAGTACATGCACTTCGAAACGGAACTCCTGTGGACAGAAATCGGCATAAAGGGTTTTCTATTGATTCCCGATGCAATTTCTGTGTTTCATCGTAAAAGTGATGGTCGAAGGGTACCAGTAAACCTGCTGTGGTGCATCGTAGTCTAACACTGGGGCCCCAGGGAAGGGCCAAAATACATCCTCTTCGAAACATTACTCCTGTGGACAGAAATCGGCATTGCGATTTTTTTATTGATTCCCGATGCAATTTCTATGGTCGAAGGGTAACAGTAAACCTGCTGTGATGCATCGGAGTCTGACACTGGGCCCCCAGGGAAGAGCCAAAGAACAGACTCCTCGAAACTTTACTCCTGTAGATACTAAACGGCATTGTTAGTTTTGTATTGATTCCTGATGGAATTTCTATTCTTCATCGTAAATGTGATGGTCGAAGGGTAACAGTAAACCTGCTGTGTAGCATCAGAGTCCAACACTGGGCCCCCAGGGAAGAGATATAGAACAGACTCTTCGAAACCTTACCCCAGTAAACACTAAACGGCATTGTTAGTTTTGTATTTAATCCCGATGTAATTTCTACGTTTCATCGTAAATGTGATGGTCGAAGAATTCCAGTAAACCTGCTGTGGTGAATCGGAATATAACACTGGGCCCCCAGGGAAGAGCCAAAGTACATACACTTCTAAACGGTATTCCTGTGGACAGAAATCGGCATAGTGAATTGTATATTGAATTCCGATGCAATTTCTACGTTTCATCGTAAATGTGATGGTCGACGAATTAAACTAAACTTGATGTGGTGCATCGGAGTCTAACAATGGCTCCACAGGGAAGAGCCAAATGACATACTGTTCGAAACGGTACTCCTGTGGACATAAATCGGCATTGTGATTTCTCTATTGATTCCCGATTCAATTTCTGTGTTTCATCGTCAACGTGATGGTCGAAGGGTAACAGTAAACCTGCTGTGGTGCATCGGAGTCTATAACTGGGCCCCCAGGGAAGAGCCAAAGAAGAGACTCTTCGAAACGGTACTCCTGTGGACAGAAATCTACATTGCGAATTTTGTATTTATTCCTGATGCAATTTCTGTGTTTCATCATCAATGTGATGGTCGAAGGGTAACAGTAAACCTGCTGTGGTGCATCGGGGTCTAACACTGGTCCCCCAGGGAAGAGCCAAAGTACATACTCTTCGAAACGGTTCTCCTGTGGACGGAAAGCGGCGTAGTGAATTTTGTATTGAATCCCGATACAATTTCTATGCTTCATCGTAAATGTGATGGTCGAAGGTAAAAGTAAACCTGCTGTGATGCATCGGAGTTTGACATTGGGCCCCCAGCGAAGAGCTAAAGAACAGACTTCTCGAAACTTTACTCCTGTGGACACTAAACGGAATTTTTAGTTTTGTATTGAATCCCGATGCAATTTCTATGTTTCACCGTAAATGTGATGGTCGAAGGGTAACACTAAACCTGTTAAGGTGCATCGGAGTCAAACACTGGCCCCACAGGGAAGAGCCAAAGGACATAATCTTCGAAACGGTACTCCTGTGGACATAAATCGGCATTGTGTATTCTCTATTGATTCCCGATGGAATTTCTGTGTTTCATCGTCAACGTGATGGTCGAAGGGTAACAGTAAACCTGCTGTGGTGCATCGGAGTCTATAACTGGGCCCCCAGGGAAGAGCCAAAGAAGAGACTCTTCGAAACGGTACTCCTGTGGACAGAAATCGACATTGCGAATTTTGTATTTATTCCTGATGCAATTTCTGTGTTTCATCATCAATGTGATGGTCGAAGGGTAACAGTAAACCTGCTGTGGTGCATCGGGGTCTAACACTGGTCCCCCAGGGAAGAGCCAAAGTACATACTCTTCGAAACGGTTCTCCTGTGGACGGAAAGCGGCGTAGTGAATTTTGTATTGAATCCCGATACAATTTCTATGCTTCATCGTAAATGTGATGGTCGAAGGTAAAAGTAAACCTGCTGTGATGCATCGGAGTTTGACATTGGGCCCCCAGCGAAGAGCTAAAGAACAGACTTCTCGAAACTTTACTCCTGTGGACACTAAACGGAATTTTTAGTTTTGTATTGAATCCCGATGCAATTTCTATGTTTCATCGTAAATGTGATGGTCGAAGGGTAACAGTATACCTGCTGTGGTGCATCAGAGTCTCATTGGGCCCCCAGCGAAGAGCCACAGATCATACTCTTCGAAAGTTTACTCCTGTGGGCACTAGACGGCATTGTTAGTTTTGTATTGGATTCCGATGCAATATCTATGTTTCATCGTAAATGTGATGGTCGAAGGGTTTACAGTAAACCTGCTGTGGTGCATCGGAGTCTAACACTGGCCCCCGAGGTAAGAGCCGAAAGACATACTCTCCGAAACAGTACTCCTGTAGACAGAAATCTTCATTGTGAATTCTCTATTGATTCCCGATTCAATTTCTGTGTTTCATCGTCAATGTGATGGTCGAAGCGTAATAGTAAACCTGCTGTGGTGCATCGGAGTCTGAAATTGGCCCCCAGGGAAGAGCCAAAGTACATATTCTTCGAAACGGTACTCCTGTGGACAGAAATCGGCTTTGTGAATTCTCTATTGATTCCCCATGCAATTTCTGTATTTCATCGTCAATGTGATGGTCGAAGGGTAACAGTAAACCTGCTGTGGCGCATCAGAGCCTCACTGGGCCCCCAGGGAAGAGCCAAAGAACATATTCTTCGAAACTTTACTCCTGTGGTCACTAGACGGCGTTGTTAGTTTTGTATTGAATGCCGATGCAATTTCTACGTTCCATCGTAAATGTGATGGTCGAAGAATTAAAGTAAACTTGCTGTGGTGCATCGGAGTGTAACACTGGGACAACAGGGAAGAGCCAAAGTACATACTCTTCGAAACGGTACTCCTGTGGACAGATATCAGAATTACGATTTTTGTATTGATTCCCGATGCAATTTCTGTGTTTCATCGTCAATGTGATGGTCGAAGGGTAACAGTAAACATGCTGAGGTGCGTCGGTGTCTCAAATTGGCCCCCAGGGAAGAGCCAAAGTACATAATCTTCGAAACGGTACCCCTGTGGTCCAAAATCGGCATATTTTATTTTGTATTGAATCCCGATGCAATTTCTATGTTTCATCGTCAATGTGATGGTCGAAGGGTAACAGTAAACCTGCTGTGGTGCATCGGAGTCAAACACTGGCCCCACAGGGAAGAGCCAAAGGACATACTCTTCGAAACGGTACTCCTGTGGACATAAATCGGCATTGTGAATTCTCTATTGATTCCCGATTCAATTTCTGTGTTTCATCGTCAATGTGATGGTCGAAGGGTAACAGTAAACCTGCTGTGGTGCATCGGAGTCTAAAACTGGGCCCCCAGGGAAGAGCCAAAGTACACACTCTTCGAAACGTTACTCCTGTGGACAGAAATCGGCGTTGCGATTTTTGTATTGATTCCCGATGCAATATCTGTGTTTCATCGTCAATGTGATGGTCGAAGGGTAACAGTAAACATGCTGTGGTGCGTCGGTGACTCAAATTGGCCCCCAGGGAAGAGCCAAAGAACAGACTTTTCGAAACTTTACTCCTGTGGACACTAAACGGCATTGTTAATTTTGTATTGATTCCCGATGCAATTTCTACGTTTCATCGTAAATGTGATGGTCGAAGGGTAACAGTAAACCTGCTGTGGTGCATCGGAGTCTAAAAATGGGCCCCCAGGGAAGAGCCAAAGAACAGACTCTTCGAAACGGTACTCCTGCGGACAGAAATCGGCATTGGGAATTTTGTATTGATTCCTGATGCAATTTCTGTGTTTCATCATCAATGTGATGGTCGAAGGCTAATAGTAAACCTGCTGTGGTGCATCGGAGTCTAACACTGGGCCCCCAGGGAAGAGCCAAAGTACACACTCTTCGAAACGTTACTCCTGTGGACAGAAATCGGCGTTGAAATTTTTGTATTGATTCAGGATGCAATTTCTGTGTTTCATCGTCAATGTGATGGTCGAAGGGTAACAGTAAACCTGCTGTGGTGCATCGGAGTCTAACACTGGGCACCCAGGGAAGAGCCTAAGAACAGTATCCTCGAAACTTTACTCCTGTGGACACTAAACGGAATTTTTAGTTTTGTATTGAATCCCGATGCAATTTCTATGTTTCATCGTAAATGTGATGGCCGAAGCGTTACAATATACCTGCTGTGGTGCATCGGAGTCTAACACTGGGCCCCCAGGAAGGAGCCAAAGTACATACTCTCTGAAACGGTTCTCCTGTGGACGGAAATCGGCGTAGTGAATTTTGTATTGAATCCCGATGCAATTTCTATGCTTCATCGTAAATGTGATGGTCGAAGGTAACAGTAAACCTGCTGTGAAGCATCGGAGTCTAACACGGGGCCCCCAGGGAAGAGCCAAAGAACAGACTTCTCGAAACTGTACTCCTGTGGACACTAAACGGCATTGTTTGTTTTGTATTGAATCCCGATGCAATTTCTATGTTTCATCGTAAATGTGATGGTCGAAGTTTCCAGAAAACATGCTGTGGTGCATCGGAGTCCAACACTGGGATCCCAGGGAAGAGCCAAACTACATACACTTCGAAACGGTACTCATGTGGACAGAAATCGGCTTAGTGAATTATGTATTGAATCCCGATGCAATTTCTACGTTTCATCGTAAATGTGATAGTCGAAGAATTAAAGTAAACCTGCTGTGGTGCATTGGAGTCTAACACTGGCCCCACAGGGAAGAGCCAAAGGACATACTCTTTGAAACGGTACTCCTGTGGACATAAATCGGCATTGTGAATTCTCTATTGATTCCCGATGCAATTTCTGTGGTTCATCGTCAATGTGATTGTCGAAGGGTAACAGTAAACCTGCTGTGGTGCATCGGAGTCTAAAACTGGGCCCCCAGGGAAGAGCCAAAGTACATACTCTTCGAAACGGTACTCCTGTGGACCGAAATCGGCATATTGTATTTTGTATTGAATCCCGATGCAATTTCTATGTTTCATCGTCAATGTGATGGTCGAAGGGTAACAGTAAACCTGCTGTGGAGCATCGGAGTCTAACACTGGGCCCCCAGGGAAGAGCCACAGAACAGTATCCTCGAAACTTTACTCCTGTGGACACTAAAAGGAATTTTTAGTTTTGTATTGAATCCCGATGCAATTTCTATGTTTCATCGTTAATGTGATGGTCGAAGCGTTACAATAAACCTGTTGTGGTGCATCGGAGTCTAAGACTGGGCCCCCAGGAAGCAGCCAAAGTACATACTCTTCGAAACGGTTCTCCTGTGGCCGGAAATCGGCGTAGTGGATTTTGTATTGAATCCCGATGCAATTTCTATGCTTCATCGTAAATATGATGGTCGAAGGTAACAGTAAACCTGCTGTGATCAATCGGAGTCTGACACTGGGCCCCCAGGGAAGAGCCAAAGAACAGACTTCTCGAAACTTAACTCCTGTGGACACTAAACGGCATTGTTAGTTTTGTATTGAATACCGATGCAATTTCTATGTTTCATCGTAAAAGTGACGGTCGAAGGTTCCAGTAAACATGCTGTGGTGCATCGGAGTCTAACACTGGGCCCCAGGAAAGAGCCAAAGAACAGACTCTTCGAAACTTTACTCCTCTGGACACTAAACGGCATTGTTAGTTTTGTATTGATTCTCGATTCAATTTCTACGTTTCATCGTAAATGTGATGGTCGAAGTTTTACAGTAAACCTGCTGTGGTGCATCGGAGTCTAACACTGGGCCAACAGGGAAGAGCCAAAGTACATACTCTTCGAAACGGTACTCCTGTTTACATAAATCGGCATTGTGACTTCTCTATTGATTCCCGATGCAATTTCTGTGTTTCATCGTCAATGTGATGGTCGAAGGGTAACAGTAAACCTGCTGTGTAGCATCGGAGTCTAAAACTGCGCCCCCAGGGAAGAGTCAAAAAACAGACTCTTTGAAACGGTACTCCTGTGGACAGAAATCGGCTTTGCGAATTTTGTATTGATTCCTGATGCAATTTCTGTGTTTCATCGTCAATGTGATATTCGAAGGGTAACAGTAAACCTGCTGTGGTGCATCGGAGTCCAACACTGGGCCCCCAGGGAAGAGCCAAAGGACAGACTCTTCGAAACCTTATTCCTGTGGACACTAAACGGCATTGTTAGTTTTGAATTGAACCCCGATGTAATTTCTATGTTTCATCGTAAATGTGATGGTCGAAGGGTTCCAGTAAACCTGCTGTGATGCATCGGAGTCTAACACTGGGCTCCCAGGGAAGAGCCAGAGTACTTACACTTCGAAACGGTACTCCTGTGGACGGAAATCGAAGTAGTGAATTTTTTATTGAATCCCGATGCAATTTCTATGCTTCATCGTAAATGTGATGGTCGAAGGTAACAGTAAACCTGCTGTGATGCATAGAAGTCTGACACTGGGCCCCCAGGGAAGAGCCAAAGAACAGACTTCTCGAAACTTTACTCCTGTGGACACTAAACGGCATTGTTAGTTTTGTACTGAATCCCGATGGAATTTCTATGTTTCATCGTAATTGTGATGGTCGATGGGTAACAGTAAACCTGCTGTGGTGCATCGGAGTCCAACACTGGGCCCCCAGGGAAGAGCCAAAGAACAGATTCTTCGAAATCTCATTCCTGTGGACACTAAACGGCATTGTTAATTTTGTATTGAACCCTGATGCAATTTCTATGTTACATCGTAAATATGATCGTCGAAGGGTTCCAGTAAACCTGCTGTGATGCATCGGAGTCTAACACTGGGCTCCCAGGTAAGAGGCAAAGTACATACACTTCGAAACGGTACTCCTGTGGACACAAATCGGCATAGTGAATTTTGTATTGAATCCCGATGCAATTTCTTTGTTTCATCGTAAATGTGATGGTCGAAGGGTAACAGTTATCCTGCTGTGGTGCATCGGAGTGTAAAACAGGGCCCCATGGAAGAGCCAAAGTACATACTCTTCGAAACGGTACACTTGAGGTCAGAAATCAGCATTGCGAATTTTGTATTGATTCCCGATGCAATTTCTATGTTTCATCGTCAATGTGATGGTCGAAGCGTAACACTAAACCTGCTGTGGTGCATCGTAGTCTAAAATTGGCCCCCAGGGAAGAGCCCAAGTACATACTCTTCGAAATTGTACTCCAGTGGACAGAAATCGTCATAGTGAAATTTGTATTGAATCTCGATGCAATTTCTATGTTTCATCGTAAATGTGATGGACGAAGGGTTCCAGTAACCCTGCTGTGGTACATCGGAGTATAGCACTGGGCCCCAGGGAAGAGCCAAAGTACATACACTTCGAAACGGTACTCCTGTGGACAGAAATCGCCATAGTGAATTTTGTATTGAATCCCGATGTAATTTCTATTTTTCATCGTAAATGTGATGGTCGAAGGATAACAGTAAACCTTCTGTGGTGCATCGGAGTCTAACACTGGGCCCCCAGGGAAGTGCCAAAAAACAGACTTCTCGAAACTTTACTCCTGTGGACACTAAACGGCATTGTTAGTTTTTTATTGAATCCCGATGCAATTTCTATGTTTCATCGTAAATGTGATGGTCGATGGGTAACAGTAAACCTGCTGTGGTGCATCGGAGTCTAAGAGTGTGCGCCCAGGGAAGAGCCAAAGAACAGAATCTTCGAAACTTTACTCCTGTGGACATTTAAGGGCATTGTTAGTTTTGTATTGGATCCCGATGCAATTTCTATGTTTCATCGTAAATGTGATGGTCGAAGGGTTCCAGTAAACCTGCTGTGATGCATCGGAATATAACACTGGGCCCCCAGGGAAGAGCCAAAGTACATACATTTCGAAACGGTACTCCTGTGGACACAAATCGGCATAGTGAATTTTGTATTGAACCCCGATGCAATTTCTATGTTTCATCGTAAATGTGATGGTCGAAGGGTAACAGTAAACCTGCTGTGGTGCATCGGAGTCAAACACTGGGCCAACAGGGAAGAGCCAAAGAACATACTCTTCGAAACGTTACACCTGTGGACAGAAATCAGCATTGCGATTTTTACATTGATTCCCGATGCAACTTCTGTGTTTCATCGTCAATGAGATGGTCAAAGGGTTCCAGTACACCTGCTGTGGTGCATCGGAGTCTAACACTGGGCTCCCAGGGAAGAGCCAACAAACAGACTCCTCGAAATTTACTCCTGTGGACGCTAAACGGCATTGTTAATTTTGTATTGAATCCTGATGCAATTTCTACGTTTCATCGTAAATGTGTTGGTCGAAGGGTTCCAGGAAACCTTTTGTGGTGCATCGGAATATAACACTGGGCCCCCAGGGAAGAGCCAATGTACATACACGTCGAAACGGTACTCCTGTGGACACAAATCGGCTTAGTGAATTATGTATTGAATCCCGATGCAATTTCTATGTTTCATCGTAAATGTGATGATCGATGGGTAACAGTAAACCTGCTGTGGTGCATCGGAGTCTAACAGTGGGCCCCCAGGGAAGAGCCAAAGAACAGACTCTTCGAAACTTTACTCCTGTGGACACTAAACGGCATTGTTAGTTTTGTATTGGATCCCGATGCAATTTCTATGTTTCATCGTAAATGTGATGGTCGAAGGGTTCCAGTAAACCTGCTGTGATGCATCGGAGTCTAACACTGGGCTCCCAGGTAAGAGCCAAAGTACATACACTTCGAAACGGTACTCCTGTGGACACAAATCGGCATAGTGAATTTTGTATTGAATCCCGATGCAATTTCTTTGTTTCATCGTAAATGTGATGGTCGAAGGGTAACAGTTATCCTGCTGTGGTGCATCGGAGTGTAAAACAGGGCCCCATGGAAGAGCCAAAGTACATACTCTTCGAAACGGTACACTTGAGGTCAGAAATCAGCATTGCGAATTTTGTATTGATTCCCGATGCAATTTCTATGTTTCATCGTCAATGTGATGGTCGAAGCGTAACACTAAACCTGCTGTGGTGCATCGTAGTCTAAAATTGGCCCCCAGGGAAGAGCCCAAGTACATACTCTTCGAAATTGTACTCCAGTGGACAGAAATCGTCATAGTGAAATTTGTATTGAATCTCGATGCAATTTCTATGTTTCATCGTAAATGTGATGGACGAAGGGTTCCAGTAACCCTGCTGTGGTACATCGGAGTATAGCACTGGGCCCCAGGGAAGAGCCAAAGTACATACACTTCGAAACGGTACTCCTGTGGACAGAAATCGCCATAGTGAATTTTGTATTGAATCCCGATGTAATTTCTATTTTTCATCGTAAATGTGATGGTCGAAGGATAACAGTAAACCTTCTGTGGTGCATCGGAGTCTAACACTGGGCCCCCAGGGAAGTGCCAAAAAACAGACTTCTCGAAACTTTACTCCTGTGGACACTAAACGGCATTGTTAGTTTTTTATTGAATCCCGATGCAATTTCTATGTTTCATCGTAAATGTGATGGTCGATGGGTAACAGTAAACCTGCTGTGGTGCATCGGAGTCTAAGAGTGTGCGCCCAGGGAAGAGCCAAAGAACAGAATCTTCGAAACTTTACTCCTGTGGACATTTAAGGGCATTGTTAGTTTTGTATTGGATCCCGATGCAATTTCTATGTTTCATCGTAAATGTGATGGTCGAAGGGTTCCAGTAAACCTGCTGTGATGCATCGGAATATAACACTGGGCCCCCAGGGAAGAGCCAAAGTACATACATTTCGAAACGGTACTCCTGTGGACACAAATCGGCATAGTGAATTTTGTATTGAACCCCGATGCAATTTCTATGTTTCATCGTAAATGTGATGGTCGAAGGGTAACAGTAAACCTGCTGTGGTGCATCGGAGTCAAACACTGGGCCAACAGGGAAGAGCCAAAGAACATACTCTTCGAAACGTTACACCTGTGGACAGAAATCAGCATTGCGATTTTTACATTGATTCCCGATGCAACTTCTGTGTTTCATCGTCAATGAGATGGTCAAAGGGTTCCAGTACACCTGCTGTGGTGCATCGGAGTCTAACACTGGGCTCCCAGGGAAGAGCCAACAAACAGACTCCTCGAAATTTACTCCTGTGGACGCTAAACGGCATTGTTAATTTTGTATTGAATCCTGATGCAATTTCTACGTTTCATCGTAAATGTGTTGGTCGAAGGGTTCCAGGAAACCTTTTGTGGTGCATCGGAATATAACACTGGGCCCCCAGGGAAGAGCCAATGTACATACACGTCGAAACGGTACTCCTGTGGACACAAATCGGCTTAGTGAATTATGTATTGAATCCCGATGCAATTTCTATGTTTCATCGTAAATGTGATGATCGATGGGTAACAGTAAACCTGCTGTGGTGCATCGGAGTCTAACAGTGGGCCCCCAGGGAAGAGCCAAAGAACAGACTCTTCGAAACTTTACTCCTGTGGACACTAAACGGCATTGTTAGTTTTGTATTGGATCCCGATGCAATTTCTATGTTTCATCGTAAATGTGATGGTCGAAGGGTTCCAGTAAACCTGCTGTGATGCATCGGAGTCTAACACTGGGCTCCCAGGTAAGAGCCAAAGTACATACACTTCGAAACGGTACTCCTGTGGACACAAATCGGCATAGTGAATTTTGTATTGAATCCCGATGCAATTTCTTTGTTTCATCGTAAATGTGATGGTCGAAGGGTAACAGTTATCCTGCTGTGGTGCATCGGAGTGTAAAACAGGGCCCCATGGAAGAGCCAAAGTACATACTCTTCGAAACGGTACACTTGAGGTCAGAAATCAGCATTGCGAATTTTGTATTGATTCCCGATGCAATTTCTGTGTTTCATCGTCAATGTGATGGTCGAAGCGTAACACTAAACCTGCTGTCGTGCATCGGAGTCTAAAATTGGCCCCCAAAGAAGAGCCCAAGCACATACTCTTCGAAACAGTACTCCAGTGGACAGAAATCGTCATAGTGAAATTTGTATTGAATCCTGATGCAATTTCTATGTTTCATCGTAAATGTGATGGACTAAGGGTTCCAGTAACCCTGCTGTGGTGCATCGGAGTATAGCACTGGGCCTCAGGGAAGAGCCAAAGTACATACTGTTCGAAACGGTACTCCTGTGGACAGAAATCAGCATAGTGAATTTTGTATTGAATCCCGATGCAATTTCTATGTTTCATCGTAAATGTGATGGTCGAAGGGTAACAGAAAATCTGCTGTGGTGCATCAGAGTCTCATTATGCCCCCAGGGAAGAGCCAGAGAACATATTCTGCGAAACTTTACTCCTGTGTACACAAGACGGCATTGTTAGTTTTGTATTGAATCCCGAAGCAATTTCTATCTTTCATCGTCAATGTGATGGTCGAACGGTTACGGTAAACCTGCTGTGGTGCATCGGAGTCTAACACTGGCCCCCCTGGGAGGAGCCAAAGGATATACTCTTCGAAATGGTACTCCTGTGGACAGAAATCGGCATTGCGAATTCTCTATTGATTCCCGATGCAATTTCTGTGTTTCATCGTCAATGTGATGGTCCAAGATTAAAAGTAAACTTGCTGTGGTGCATCGGAGTCTAACACTGGGCCCCCAGGGAAGAGCCAAAGTACATACTCTTCGAAACGGTACTCCTGTGGACAGAGATCGGCATTGCGAATTTTGTATTGATTCCCGATGCAATTTCTGTATTTCATCGTCAATGTGATGGTCGAAGGGTAACAATAAACCTGCTGTGATGCATCGGAGTCTAACACTGGGCCCCCAGGGAAGAGCCAAAGTACATACTCTTCGAAACGGTACTCCTGTGGACAGAAATCAGCATAGTGAATTTTGTATTGAATCCCGATGCAATTTCTATGTTTCATCGTAAATGTGATGGTCGAAGGGTAACAGAAAATCTGCTGTGGTGCATCAGAGTCTCATTATGCCCCCAGGGAAGAGCCAGAGAACATATTCTGCGAAACTTTACTCCTGTGGACACAAGACAGCATTGTTAGTTTTGTATTGAATCCCGATGCAATTTCTATCTTTCATCGTCAATGTGATGGTCGAACGGTTACAGTAAACCTGCTGTGGTGCATCGGAGTCTAACACTGGCCCCCCTGGGAGGAGCCAAAGGATATACTCTTCGAAACGGTACTCCTGTGGACAGAAATCGGCATTGTGAATTCTCTATTGATTCCCGATGCAATTTCTGTGTTTCATCGTCAATGTGATGGTCCACGATTAAAAGTAAACTTGCTGTGGTGCATCGGAGTCTAACACTGGGCCCCCAGGGAAGAGCCAAAGTACATACTCTTCGAAACGGTACTCCTGTGGACAGAGATCGGCATTGCGAATTTTGTATTGATTCCCGATGCAATTTCTGTATTTCATCGTCAATGTGATGGTCGAAGGGTAACAATAAACCTGCTGTGATGCATCGGAGTCTAACACTGGGCCCCCAGGGAAGAGCGAAAGCACAGACTCTTCGAAACTTTACTCCTGTGGACACTAAACGCCATTGATAGCTTTGTATTGAATCCTGAAGCAATATCTATGTTTCATCGTAAATGTGATCGTCTCAGGGTTCCAGTAAACGTACTGTGGTGCATCGGAGTATAACACTGGGCCCCAGGGAAGACCCAAAGTATATACACTTCGAAACGGTACTCCTGTAGACATAAATCGGCATAGTGAATTTTGTATTGAATCCCGATGCATCGTAAATGTGATGGTCGTAGGGTAACAGTAAACCTGCTGTGGTGCATCAGAGTCTAACACTGGCCTTCCAGGGAAGAGCCAAAAGACATCTTCAAAACGGTACTCCTGTGGACAGATATCGGCATAGTGAATTTTGTATTGATTCCCGATGCAATTACTATGTTCCATCGTAAATGTGATGGCCGAAGGGTAACAGTAAACCTGCTGTGGTGCATTGGAGTCTAACACTGGGCCCAAAGGGAAGAGCCAAAGTACATACTCATAGAAACGGTACTCCTGTTTACAGAAATTGGCATAGTGAATTTTGTATTGAATCCCGATGCAATTCATATGTTTCATTGTAAATGTCATTGTCGAAGGGTAACAGTAAACCTGATGTGGTGCTTCAAAGTCTCATTGGGCCCCCAGGGAAGAGCCAAAGAACATATTCTTCGAAACTTTACTCCTGTAGACACTAGACGGCATTGTTAGTTTTGTATTGAATCCCGATGCAATTTCTATGTTTCATCGTCAATGTGATGGTCGAAGGGTAACAGTAAAGCTGCTGTGTTGCATCGGAAAACACTGGGCCCACAGGTCAGAGCCAACGATCAGACCCCTCGAAACTTTACTCCTCTGGACACTAAACGGCATTGTTAGTTTTGTATTGAATCCTGATGCATTTTCTATGTTTCATCGTAAATGTGATGGTCGAAGGGTTCCAGTAAACCTGCTGTGTTGCATCGAAGTATAACACTGGGCCCCCCAGAGAAGAGCCAATTTATATACACTTCGAAACGGTTCTCCTATGGACAGAAATCGGCATTGCGAATTTTGTATTGATTCCCGATGCAATTTATGTGTTTCATCGTCAATGTGATGGTCGAAGGGTAACAGTAAACTTGCTGTGTTGCATCAGAGTCTCACTGCGCCCCCAGGGAAGAGCCAAAGAACCTACTCTTCGAAACTTTACTCCTGTTGACACTAGACGGCATTGTTAGTTTTGTATTGACTCCCGATGCAATTTCTATGTTTCATCGTCAATGTGATGGTCGAAGGGTAACAGTAAAGCTGCTGTGGTGCATCGGAGTCGAACACTGAGCCCCCAGGGAAGAGCCAAAGAACATACTCTTCAAAACGGTACTCCTGTGGTCAAAAATCGGCATTGTGAATTTTGTATTGATTCCCAATGGAATTCTGTATTTCATCGTCAATGTAATGGTGGAAGGGTTCCAGTAAACCTGCTGTAGTGCATCGGAAACTAACACTGGGCCCCCAGGGAAGAGCCTAAGTACAGACTCTTCGAAACCTTACTCCTGTGGACAGAAATCGGCATTGTTAGTTTTGTACTGATTCCCGATGCAATCTCTATGTTTCATCGTAAATGTGATGGTCGAAGGGTTATAGTAAACCTGCTGTGGTGCTTCGGAGTCTAACACTGGGCCTCCAGGGAAGCGCCAAAGTACATACTCTTCGAAACGGTACTTATGTGGACAGAAATCGGCATTGTGAATTCTCTATTGATTCCCGATGCAATTTCTGTGTTTCATTGTCAATGTGATGGTCGAAAGGTAACAGTAAACCTGCTGTGGTGTATCGGAGTCTAACACTGGGCCCCCAGGGAAGCGCGAAAGTACATACCCTTTGAAACGGTACTCCTGTGGACAGAAATAGGCATTGCGATTATTGTATTGATTCGCGATTCAATTTATGTGTTTCAACGTCAAAGTGATGGTCGAAGGGAAAAGGTAACCTGCTCTGGTGCATCGGAGTCTAACACTGGGCCCCCAGGGAAGAGCCGAAGTACATACTCTTTGAAACGGTACTCCTGTGGACAGAAACAAGCATAGTGAGTTTTGTATTGAATCCCGATGCAATTTCTATGCTTCATCGTAAATGTGATGGTCGCAGGGTAACAGTAAACCTGCTGTGGTACATCTGAGTCTCACTGGGCCTCCAGGGAAGAGCCAAAAAACAAACTCTTCGAAAGTTCACTCCTGTGGACACTAAACGGCATTATTAAATTTGTATTGAATCCCGATGCAATTTCTATGTTTCATCGTAAATGTGATGGTCGAAGGGTTCCAGTAAACCTGCTGTGGTGCATCGGAGTATAACACTGGGCCTCAGGGAAGAGCCAAAGTACATACACTTCGAAACGGTACTCCTGTGGACAGAAATCAGCATAGTAAATTTTGTATTGAATCCCGATGCAATTACTATGTTTCATTGTTAAAGATATGGTCGAAGGGTAACAGTAAACCAGCTGTGGTGCATCGGAGTCTAACACTGGGCCCCCAGGGAAGAGCCAAAGAACATACTCTTTAAATCGGTACTCCTGTGGACAGAAATCGGATATGTGAATTTTCTATTGATTCCCGATGCAATATATGTGTTCATCGTCAATGTCGTGGTCGAAGAGTTCCAGTAAACCTGCTGTGGTGCATTGGAGTCTAACTCTGGGCATCCAGGTAAGAGCCAAAGAACAAACTCGTCGAAAGTTTACTCCTGTGCACACTAAACGGCATTGTTAATTTTGTATTGAATCCCGATGCAATTTCTATATTTCATCGTAAATGTGATGGTCGAAGGGTTCCAGTAAACCTGCTGTGGTGCATCGGAGTATAACACTGGGCCCCAGGGAAGAGCCAAAGTACATACACTTCGAAACGGTACTCCTGTGGACAGAAATCTGCATAGTGAATTTTGTATTGAATCCCGATGCAATTTCTATGTTTCATCGCCATTGTGATGGTCGAAGGGTCCAGTAAACCTGCTGTGGTGCATCGGAGTCAAACACTGAGCCCCCAGGGAAGAGCCAAAGTACACACTCTTCGAAACGGTACAATTGTGGACGGAAATCGGCGTAGTGAATTTTGTATTGAATTCCGATGCCATTTCTATTTTTCATCGTAAATGTGATGGTCGACGTAAACCTGCTGTGGTGCATCAGTCTCACTGGGCCCACAGGGAAGAGCCAAAGAACATACTCTTCGAAACTTTACTCCTGTGGACACTAGACGGCATAGTTAGTTTTGTATTGATTCCCGATGCAATTTCTATATTTCATCGTAAATGTGATGATCGAAGGGTTACAGTAAACCTGCTGTGGTGCATCGGAGTCTAACACTGGGACCCCAGGGAAGAGCAAAAGTACATACACTTCGAAACGGTACTCCTGTAGACAGAAATCTCCATAATTAATTTTGTATTGGATCCCGATGCAATTTCTATGTTTCATCGTCAATGTGATCGTCGAAGGGTTCCAGTGAACCTTCTGTGGTGTATCGGAATCTAATACTGGCCCCCAAGGAAGAGCTGATGTACATACTCTTCGAAACGGTACTCCTGTATACAGAAATCGGTATGGTGTATTTTGTATTGAATCCCGATGCAATTTCTTTGCTTCATCGTATATGTGATGGTCGAAGGGTAACAGTAAACCTGCTGTGGTGCATCAGAGTCTCACTGGGCGCCCAGGGAAGAGCCAAAGAACATACTCTTCGAAACTTTACTCCTGTGGACACTAGACGGCATTGTTAGTTTTGTATTGAATCCTGATGCAATATCAATGTATCATCGTAAATAAGATGGTCGAAGGGGTACAGTAAACCTTCTGTGGTGCATCGGAGTCTAACACTGGCCCCCAGGGAAGAGCCAAAGAACATACTCTTCGAAACGGTACTCCTGTGGACAGAAATCGGCATTGTGAATTCTCTATTGAATCCTGATGCAATTTCTGTGTTTCATCGTCAATGTGATGGTCGAAATGTAACAGTAAACCTGCTGTGGTGCATCGGAGTCTAACACTGGACCCCCAGGGAAGAGCAAAAGAACATGCTCTTTAAATCGGTACTCCTATGGACAGAAATCGGATATGTGAATTTTCTATTGTTTCCCGATGCAATTTCTGTGTTTCCTCGTCAATGTGGTGGTGGAAGAGTTCCAGTAAACCTGCTGTGGTGCAGCGGAGTCTACACTGGGCCTCCAGGGAAGAGCCAAAGAACAAACTCTTCGAAAGTTTACTCCTGTGGATACTAAACGGAATTGTTAGTTTTGCATTTTTGCAATTTCTATGTTTCATCGTCAATGTGATGGTCGAAGGGTTCTAGTAAACCTGCTGTGGTGCATCGGATTCAAACACTGGGCCCCCAGGGAAGAGTCAAAGTACATATTCTTCGAAACGGTTCTCCTGTGAACGGAAATCGGCGTAGTGAATTTTGTATTGGATCCCTATGCAATTTCTATGTTTCATCGTAAATGTGATGATCGAAGGGTAACATTAAACCTGCTGTGGTGCATCAGAGTGTCACTGGGCCCCCAGGGAAGAGCCAAAGAACATACTCTTCGAAACTTTACTCCTGTGGACACTTGACGGCATTGTTAGTTTTGTATTGAATCCCGATGCAATTTCTATGTTTCATCGTAAATGTGATGGTCGAAGGGTTACAGTAACCTGCTGCAGTGCATCGGAGTCTAACACTGGCCCCCCAGGGAAGAGTCAAAGGACATATTCTTCGAAACGGTACTCCTGTGGAATGAATCGCCATTGCGAATTTAGTATTGATTACCGATGCAATTTCTGTGGTTCATCGTCAATGTGATGGTCGAAGGGTACAGTAAACCTGCTGTGGTGCATCGGAGTCTTAAATTGGCCCCCAGGGAAGAGCCAAAGTACATACCCTTCGAAACGCTACTCCTGTGGACAGAAATCAGCATACTGAATTTTGTATTGAATCCCGATGCAATTTCTATGTTTCACCGTAAATGTGATGGTCGAAGGGTAACAGTAAACCTGCTGTGGAGCATCAGAGTCTAACACTGGGCCCCCAGGGAAAAGACAGAGTACATACTCTTGGTAACGGTATTCCTGTGGACAGAAATCGGGATTGCAATTTTTGTATTGATTCCCGATGCAATTTCTGCGTTTCATTGTAAATGTGATGGTCCAATATTAAATGTAAACTTGCTGTGGTGCATCGGAGTCTAACACTGGGCCCCCACGGAAGAGCCAAAGTACATACTCCTCGAAACGGTACTCCTGTGGACAGAAATCGGCATTGCCAATATTGTATTGACTCCCGATGCAATTTCTGTATATTCATCCCCAATGTGATGGTCGAAGGGTAACAGTAAACCTGCTGTGATGCATCAGAGTCTAACACTGGGCCCCCAGAGAAGAGCCAAAGGACAGACTCTTCGAAACTTTACTCCTGTGGACACAAACGCCATTGATAATTTTGCATTGAATCCCGAAGCAATATCTAAGTTTCATTGTATATGTGATGGTCGAAGGGTTCCAGTAAACCTGCTGTGGTGCATCGGAGTATAACACTGGGCACCCAGGGAAGACCCAAAGTATATACATTTCTTAACGGTACTCTTGTGGACATAAATCGGCATAGTGAATTTTGTAATGAATACCGATGCATCGTAAATGTGATGGTCGAAGGGTAACAGTAAACCTGCTGTGGTGCATCGGAGTCTAAAATTGGCCCCCAGGGGAGAGCCAAAGTACATACTCTTCGAGACGGTACACCTGTGGACAGAATTCGGCATTGCGAATTTTGTATTGATTCCCGATGCAATTTCTGTGTTTCATCGTCAATGAGATGGTCCAATATTAAAAGTAAACCTGCTGTGGTGCATCGGATTCTGACACTGGGCCCCCAGGGAAGAGCCAAAGTACATACTCTTCGAAACGGTACTCCTGTGGACAGAAATCGGCATTGCGAATTTTGTATTGATTCCTGGTGCCACTGATGTGTTTCATCGTCAATGTGATGGTCGAAGGGTAACAGTAAACCTGCTGTGGTGCATCGGAGTTTAACACTGGGCCACCAGGGAAGAGCCAAAGTACATAGTCTTGAATCGGGACTCCTGTGGACGGAAATCGGCATAGTGAATTTGTAATTGAAGCCCGATGCAATTTCTGTGGTCGAAGGGTAACAGTAAACCTGCTGTGATGCATTGGAGTCTGGCTCTTCCCTGGGGGCCCAGTGTCAAAGAACAGACTCTTCGAAACATTACTCCTGTGGGCACAAAAGGGCATTGTTAGTTTTGTATTGAATCCCGATTCAATTTCTATGTTTCATCGTAAATGTGATGGTCGAAGTTTCCAGTAAACCTGCTGTGGTGCATCGGAGTGTAGCACTGGGCCCCCAGGGAAGAGCTAAAGAACAGACTCTTCGAAACTTTACTCCTGTAGATACTCAACGGCATTGTTAGTTTTGTATTGATTCCCGATGAAATTTCTATTTTTCATCGTAAATCTGATGGTGGTTGGGTAACAGTAAACCTGGTGTGTTACATCGGAGTCCGACACTGGGCCCCCAGGAAGAGCCATAGATCAGGCTCTTCGAAAACTTATTCCTGTAAAAACTAAACGGCATTGTTAGTTTTGTATTGAATCCCGATGCAAATTCTGCATTTCATCGTAAATGTGATGGTCGAAGAGTTCCAGTAAACCTGCCGTGGTGAATCGGAATATAACACTGGGCCCCCAGGGAAGAGCCAAAGTACACACTCTTCGAAACGGTACTCCTGTGGACAGAAATCAACGTTGCGATTTTTGTATTGATTTAGGATGCAATTTCTGCGTTTCATCGTCAATGTGATGGTCGAAGGGTAACAGTAAACCTGCTGTGGTGCATCGGAGTCTAACACTGGGCACCCAGGGAAGAACCTAAGAACAGTATCCTCGAAACTTTACTCCTGTGGACACTAAACGGAATTTTTAGTTTTGTATTGAATCCCGATGCAATTTCTATGTTTCATCGTAAATGTGATGGTTGAAGGGTAACAGTAAACCTGCTGTGGTGCATCAGAGTCCAACACTGGGCCCCCAGGGAAGAGCCAAAGACAGACTCTTCGAAACCTTATTCCTGTGGACACGAAACGGCATTGTTAGTTATGTATTGAATCCCGATGCAATTTCTACGTTTCATCGTAAATGTGATGGTCGAAGGGTTCCAGTAAACCTGCTGTGGTGCATCGGAATATAACACTGGGCCCCCAGGGAAGAGCCAAAGAACAGACTCTTCGAAACGGTACTCCTGTGGACAGAAATCGGCGTAGTGAGTTATGTATTGAATCCCGATGCAATTTCTACGTTTCATCGTCAATGTGATGGTCGAAGGGTAACAGTAAACCTGCTGTGGTGGATCGGAGTGTAACACTGGTCCACCAGGGAAGAGCCAAAGTACACTCTCCTCGAAACTTAATTCCTGTGGACACTGTACGGCATTGTAAGTTTTGTATTGAATCTCAATGCAATTTCTATGTTTCATCGTAAATGTGATGGTCGAAGAATTAAAGTAAACCTCCTGTGGTGCATCGGAGACAAACATTGGCCCCACAGGGAAGAGCCAAAGGACATACTCTTCGAAACGGTACTCCTGTGGACATAAATCGGCAATGTGAATTCTCTATTGATTCCCGATTCAATTTCTGTGTTTCATCGTCAATGTGATGGTCGAAGGGTAACAGTAAACCTGCTGTGGTGCATCGGAGTCTAAAACTGGGCCCCCAGGGAAGAGCCAAAGAACAGATTCTTCGAAACGGTACTCCTGTGGACAGAAATCGGCTTTGCGAATTTTGTATTGATTCCTGATGCAATTTCTGTGTTTCATCATCAATGTGATGGTCGAAGGATAACAGTAAACCTGCTTTGGTGCATCGGAGTCTAACACTGGGCCCCCAGGGAAGAGCCAAAGTACACACTCTTCGAAACGTTTCTCCTGTGGACAGAAATCGGCGTTGCGATTTTTGTATTGATTCAGGATGCAATTTCTGTGTTTCATCGTCAATGTGATGGTCGATGGGTAACACTAAACCTGCTGTGGTGCATCGGAGTCTAACACTGGGCCCCCAGGGAAGAGCCAAAGAACAGACTCTTCGAAACTTTACTCCTCTGGACACTAAACGGCATTGTTAGTTTTGTATTGATTACCGATGCAATTTCTATGTTTCATCGTAAATGTGATGGTCGAAGGGTAACAGTAAACCTGCTGTGGTGCATCGGAGTCCAACACTGGGCCCCCAGGGAAGAGCTAAAAAACAGTATCCTGGAAACTTTACTCCTGTGGACACTAAACGGAATTTTTAGTTTTGTATTGAATCCCGATGCAATTTCTATGTTACATCGTAAATGTGATGGTCGAAGCGTTACAATAAACCTCCTGTGGTGCATCGGAGTCTAACACTGGGCCCCCAGGAAGGAGCCAAAGTACATACTCTTCGAAACGGTTCTCCTGTGGACGGAAATCGGCGTAGTGAATTTTGCATTGAATCCCGATGCAATTTCTACGTTTCATCGCAAATGTGATGGTCGAAGGGTTCCAGTAAACCTGCTGTGGTGCATCGGAATATAACACTGGGATCCCAGGGAAGAGCCAAACTACATACACCTCGAAACGGTACTCATGTGGACAGAAATCGGCATAGTGAATTATGTATTGAATCCCGATGCAATTTCTACGTTTCATCGTAAATGTGATGGTCGAAGAATTAAAGTAAACGTGCTGTGGTGCATATCAGTCTAACACTGGCCCCACAGGGAAGAGCCAAAGGACATACTCTTTGAAACGGTACTCCTGTGGACATAAATCGTCATTGTGAATTCTCTATTGATTCCCGATGCAATTTCTGTGGTTCATCGTCAATTTGATGGTCGAAGGGTAACAGTAAACCTGCTGTGGTGCATCGGAGTCTAAAATTGGCCCCCAGGGAAGAGCCAAAGTACATACTCTTCGAATCGGTACTCCTGTGGACAGAAATCGACATATTGAATTTTGTATTGAATCCCGATGCAATTTCTATGTTTCATCGTCAATGTGATACTCGAAGGGTAACAGTAAACCTGCTGTGGTGCATCCGAGTCTAACACTGGACCCCCAGGGAAAAGCCAAAGTACATACTCTTCGTAACGGTACTCCAGTGGACAGAAATCGGCATAGTGAATTTTGTATTGAATCCCGATGCAATTTCTATGTTTCATCGTAAATGTGATGGTCGAAGGGTAACAGTAAACCTGCTGTGGTGCATCGGAGTCTAACACTGGGCCAACAGGGAAGAGCCAAAGTACATACTCTTCGAAACGGTACTCCTGTGAACATAAATCAGAATTACGATTTTTGTATTGATTCCCGATGCAATTTCTGTGTTTCATCGTCAGTTTGATGGTCGAAGGGTAACTGTAAACCTACTGTGGTGCATCGGAGTGTAACACTGGTCCCACAGGGAAGAGCCAAAGTACATACTCTTCGAAACGCTACTCCTGTGGACAGAAATCAGCATAGTGAATTTTGTATTGAATCCCGATGCTATTTCTATGTTTCACCGTAAATGTGATGGTCGATGGGTAACAGTAAACCTGCTGTGGTGCATCGGAGTCAAACACTGGCTCCACAGGGATGAGCCAAAGGACATAGTCTTCGAAACCTTATTCCTGTGGACACTAGACGGCATTGTTAGTTTTGTATTGAACCCCGATGCAATTTCTATGTTTCATCGTAAATGTGATAGTCGAAGGGTTCCAGTAAACCTGCTGTGATGCATCAGAGTCTAACACTGGGCTCCCAGGGAAGAGCCAAAGTACATACACTTCGAAACGGTACCCCTGTGGACACAAATCGGCATGGTGAATTTTGTATTGAACCCCGATGCAATTTTTATGTTTCATCGTAAATGTGATGGTCGAAGCGTTACAATAAACCTGCTGTGGTGCATCGGAGTCTAACACTGGGCCCCCAGGAAGGAACCAAAGTACATACTCTTCGAAACGGTACTCCTGTGGACGGAAATCGGCGTAGTGAATTTTTTATTGAATCCCGATGCAATTTCTATGCTTCATCGTAAATTTGATGGTCGAAGGTAACAGTAAACCTGCTGTGATGCATAGGTGTCTGACGCTGGGCCCCCAGGGAAGAGACAAAGAACAGACTTCTCGAAACATTACTCCTGTGGACACTAAACGGCATTGTTAGTTTTGTATTGAATCCCGATGCAATTTCTATGTTACATCGTAAATGTGATGGTCGAAGGTTCCAGTAAACCTGCTGTGGTGCATCGGAGTCTAACAGTGGGCCCCCAGGGAAGAGCCAAAGAACAGACTCTTCGAAACTTTCTCCTGTGGACACTAAACGGCATTGTTAGTTTTGTATTGAATCCCGATGCAATTTCTATGTTTCATCGTAAATGTGATGGTCGAAGGGTTCCAGTAAACCTGCTGTGACGCATCGGAATATAACACTGGGGCCCCAGGGAAGAGCCAAAGTACATACACTGCGAAACGGTACTCCTGTGGACACAAATCGGCATAGTGAATTTTGTATTGAATCCCTATGCAATTTCTATGTTTCATCGTAAATGTGATGGTCGAAGGGTAACAGTAATCCTGCTGTGGTGCATCAGAGTGTAAAACAGGGCCCCCATGGAAGAGCCAAAGTACATACTCTTCGAAACGATACACTTGAGGTCAGAAATCAGCATTGCGAATTTTGTATTGATTCCCGATGCAATTTCTGTGTTTCATCGTCAATGTGATGGTCGAAGGGTAACAGTAAACTTGCTGTGGTGCATCGGAGTCTATCTGTGGGCCCCCAGGGAAGAGCCAAAGAACAGACTCTTCGAAAGTTTACTCCTGTGGACACTAAACGGCATTGTTAGTTTTGTATTAAATACCGATGCAATTTCTATGTTTCATCGTAAATGTGATGGTCGAAGGGTAACAGTAAACCTGTTGTGGTGCATCAGAGTCTCACTGGGTCCCCAGCGAAGAGCCACAGAACATACTCTTCAAAAGTTTACGCCTGTGGACACTAGACGGCATTGTTAGTTTTGTATTGAATGCCGAAGAAATATCTATGTTTCATCGTAAATCTGATGGTCGAAGGGTTTACAGTAAACCTGCTGTGGTGCATCGGAGTCTAACACTGGCCCTCCAGGTAAGAGCCGAAAGACATACTCTTCGAAACAGTACTCCTGTGGACAGAAATCTTCATTGTGAATTCTCTATTGATTCCAGATGCAATTTCTGTGTTTCATCGTCAATGTGATTGTCGAAGGATAAAAGTAAACCTGCTGTGGTGCATCGGAGTCTAACACTGGGCCCCCAGGATAGAGCCAAACTACATACTCTTCGAAACAGTACTCCTGTGGACAGAAATCATCATAGTGAATTTTTTATTGAATCCCGATGCAATTTCTATGTTTAATCGTAAATGTGATGGTCGAAGGGTAACAGTATACCTGCTGTGGTGCATCGGAGTCTAAAACTAGGCCTCCAGGGAAGAGCCAAAGAACAGACTCTTAGAAAGTACTCCTGTGGACAGAAATCGGCTTTGCGAATTTTGTATTGATTCCTGATGCAATTTCTGTGTTTCATCATCAATGTGATGGTCGAAGGATAACAGTAAACCTGCTTTGGTGCATCGGAGTCTAACACTGGGCCCCCAGGGAAGAGCCAAAGTACACACTCTTCGAAACGTTTCTCCTGTGGACAGAAATCGGCGTTGCGATTTTTGTATTGATTCAGGATGCAATTTCTGTGTTTCATCGTCAATGTGATGGTCGATGGGTAACACTAAACCTGCTGTGGTGCATCGGAGTCTAACACTGGGCCCCCAGGGAAGATCCTAAGAACAGTATCCTCGAAACTTTACTCCTGTGGACACTAAACGGAATTTTTAGTTTTGTATTGAATCCCGATGCAATTTCTATGTTTCATCGTAAATGTGATGGTCGAAGCGTTACAATAAACCTCCTGTGGTGCATCGGAGTCTAACACTGGGCCCCCAGGAAGGAGCCAACGTACATACTCTTCGAAAGGGTTCTCCTGTGGACGGAAATCGGCGTAGTGAATTTTGTATTGAATCCCGATGCAATTTCTATGCTTCATCGTAAATGTGATGGTCGAAGGTTCCAGTAAACATGCTGTGGTGCATCGGAGTCTAACACTGGGCATCCAGGGAAGAACCAAAGAACAGACTTCTCGAAACTTTACTTCTGTGGACACTAAACAGCATTGTTAGTTTTGTATTGAATCCCGATGCAATTTCTATGTTTCATCGTAAATGTGATGGTCGAAGGTTCCAGTAAACATGCTGTGGTGCATCAGAGTCTAACACTGGGCCCCCAGGGAAGAGCCAAAGAACAGACTCTTCGAAACTTTACTCCTCTGGACACTAAACGGCATTGTTAGTTTTGTATTGATTCCCGATGCAATTTCTATGTTTCATCGTAAATGTGATGGTCGAAGGGTAACAGTAAACCTGCTGTGGTGCATCGGAGTCCAACACTGGGCCCCCAGGGAAGAGCCAAAGAACAGTATCCTGGAAACTTTACTCCTGTGGACACTAAACGGAATTTTTAGTTTTGTATTGAATCCCGATGCAATTTCTATGTTACATCGTAAATGTGATGGTCGAAGCGTTACAATAAACCTCCTGTGATGCATCAGAGTCTAACACTGGGCTCCCAGGGAAGAGCCAAAGTACATACACTTCGAAACGGTACCCCTGTGGACACAAATCGGCATAGTGAATTTTGTATTGAACCCCGATGCAATTATTATGTTTCATCGTAAATGTGATGGTCGAAGCGTTACAATAAACCTGCTGTGGTGCATCGGAGTCTAACACTGGGCCCCCAGGAAGGAACCAAAGTACATACTCTTCGAAACGGTACTCCTGTGGACGGAAATCGGCGTAGTGAATTTTTTATTGAATCCCGATGCAATTTCTATGCTTCGTCGTAAATTTGATGGTCGAAGGTAACAGTAAACCTGCTGTGATGCATACGTGTCTGACGCTGGGCCCCCAGGGAAGAGACAAAGAACAGACTTCTCGATACATTACTCCTGTGGACACTAAACGGCATTGTTAGTTTTGTATTGAATCCCGATGCAATTTCTATGTTACATCGTAAATGTGATGGTCGAAGGTTCCAGTAAACCTGCTGTGGTGCATCGGAGTCTAACAGTGGGCCCCCAGGGAAGAGCCAAAGAACAGACTCTTCGAAACTTTCTCCTGTGGACACTAAACGGCATTGTTAGTTTTGTATTGAATCCCGATGCAATTTCTATGTTTCATCGTAAATGTGATGGTCGAAGGGTTCCAGTAAACCTGCTGTGACGCATCGGAATATAACACTGGGCCCCCAGGGAAGAGCCAAAGTACATACACTGCGAAACGGTACTCCTGTGGACACAAATCGGCATAGTGAATTTTGTATTGAATCCCTATGCAATTTCTATGTTTCATCGTAAATGTGATGGTCGAAGGGTAACAGTAAACCTGCTGTGGTGCATCGGAGTCTAACTCTGGCCCTCCAGGTAAGAGCCGAAAGACATACTCTTCGAAACAGTACTCCTGTGGACAGAAATCTTCATTGTGAATTCTCTATTGATTCCCGATGGAATTTCTATTTTTCATCGTAAATGTGATGGTCGATGGGTAACAGTAAACCTGCTGTGTTGCATCGAAGTCCAACACTGGGCCCCCAGGGAAGAGCCATAGAACAGACTCTTCGAAACCTTATTCCTGTAAACACTAAACGGCATTGTTAGTTTTGTATTGAATCCCGATGCAATTACTACGTTTCATCGTAAATGTGATGGTCGAAGAGTTCCAGTAAACCTGCTGTGGTGAATCGGAATATAACACTGGGCCCCGAGGGAAGAGCCAAAGTACTTACACTTCGAAACGGTACTACTGATGACATAAATCGGCATTGTGATTTCTCTATTGATTCCCGATGCAATATCTGTGGTTCATCGTCAATGTGATGGTCGAAGGGTACAGTAAACCTGCTGTGGTGCATCGGAGTCTTAAATTGGCCCCCAGGGAAGAGCCAAAGTACATACCCTTCGAAACGCTACTCCTGTGGACAGAAATCAGCATACTGAATTTTGTATTGAATCCCGATGCAATTTCTATGTTTCACCGTAAATGTGATGGTCGAAGGGTAACAGTAAACCTGCTGTGGAGCATCAGAGTCTAACACTGGGCCCCCAGGGAAAAGACAGAGTACATACTCTTGGTAACGGTATTCCTGTGGACAGAAATCGGGATTGCAATTTTTGTATTGATTCCCGATGCAATTTCTGCGTTTCATTGTAAATGTGATGGTCCAATATTAAATGTAAACTTGCTGTGGTGCATCGGAGTCTAACACTGGGCCCCCACGGAAGAGCCAAAGTACATACTCCTCGAAACGGTACTCCTGTGGACAGAAATCGGCATTGCCAATATTGTATTGACTCCCGATGCAATTTCTGTATATTCATCCCCAATGTGATGGTCGAAGGGTAACAGTAAACCTGCTGTGATGCATCAGAGTCTAACACTTGGCCCCCAGAGAAGAGCCAAAGGACAGACTCTTCGTAACTTTACTCCTGTGGACACAAACGCCATTGATAATTTTGCATTGAATCCCGAAGCAATATCTAAGTTTCATTGTATATGTGATGGTCGAAGGGTTCCAGTAAACCTGCTGTGGTGCATCGGAGTATAACACTGGGCACCCAGGGAAGACCCAAAGTATATACATTTCTTAACGGTACTCTTGTGGACATAAATCGGCATAGTGAATTTTGTAATGAATACCGATGCATCGTAAATGTGATGGTCGAAGGGTAACAGTAAACCTGCTGTGGTGCATCGGAGTCTAAAATTGGCCCCCAGGGGAGAGCCAAAGTACATACTCTTCGAGACGGTACACCTGTGGACAGAATTCGGCATTGCGAATTTTGTATTGATTCCCGATGCAATTTCTGTGTTTCATCGTCAATGAGATGGTCCAATATTAAAAGTAAACCTGCTGTGGTGCATCGGATTCTGACACTGGGCCCCCAGGGAAGAGCCAAAGTACATACTCTTCGAAACGGTACTCCTGTGGACAGAAATCGGCATTGCGAATTTTGTATTGATTCCTGGTGCCACTGATGTGTTTCATCGTCAATGTGATGGTCGAAGGGTAACAGTAAACCTGCTGTGGTGCATCGGAGTTTAACACTGGGCCACCAGGGAAGAGCCAAAGTACATAGTCTTGAATCGGGACTCCTGTGGACGGAAATCGGCATAGTGAATTTGTAATTGAAGCCCGATGCAATTTCTATGGTCGAAGGGTAACAGTAAACCTGCTGTGATGCATTGGAGTCTGGCTCTTCCCTGGGGGCCCAGTGTCAAAGAACAGACTCTTCGAAACATTACTCCTGTGGGCACAAAAGGGCATTGTTAGTTTTGTATTGAATCCCGATTCAATTTCTATGTTTCATCGTAAATGTGATGGTCGAAGTTTCCAGTAAACCTGCTGTGGTGCATCGGAGTGTAGCACTGGGCCCCCAGGGAAGAGCTAAAGAACAGACTCTTCGAAACTTTACTCCTGTAGATACTCAACGGCATTGTTAGTTTTGTATTGATTCCCGATGGAATTTCTATTTTTCATCGTAAATCTGATGGTCGATGGGTAACAGTAAACCTGGTGTGTTACATCGGAGTCCGATACTGGGCCCCCAGGAAGAGCCATAGAACAGGCTCTTCGAAAACTTATTCCTGTAAAAACTAAACGGCATTGTTAGTTTTGTATTGAATCCCGATGCAAATTCTGCATTTCATCGTAAATGTGATGGTCGAAGAGTTCCAGTAAACCTGCCGTGGTGAATCGGAATATAACACTGGGCCCCCAGGGAAGAGCCAAAGTACACACTCTTCGAAACGGTACTCCTGTGGACAGAAATCAACGTTGCGATTTTTGTATTGATTTAGGATGCAATTTCTGCGTTTCATCGTCAATGTGATGGTCGAAGGGTAACAGTAAACCTGCTGTGGTGCATCGGAGTCTAACACTGGGCACCCAGGGAAGAACCTAAGAACAGTATCCTCGAAACTTTACTCCTGTGGACACTAAACGGAATTTTTAGTTTTGTATTGAATCCCGATGCAATTTCTATGTTTCATCGTAAATGTGATGGTTGAAGGGTAACAGTAAACCTGCTGTGGTGCATCAGAGTCCAACACTGGGCCCCCAGGGAAGAGCCAAAGACAGACTCTTCGAAACCTTATTCCTGTGGACACGAAACGGCATTGTTAGTTATGTATTGAATCCCGATGCAATTTCTACGTTTCATCGTAAATGTGATGGTCGAAGGGTTCCAGTAAACCTGCTGTGGTGCATCGGAATATAACACTGGGCCCCCAGGGAAGAGCCAAAGAACAGACTCTTCGAAACGGTACTCCTGTGGACAGAAATCGGCGTAGTGAGTTATGTATTGAATCCCGATGCAATTTCTACGTTTCATCGTCAATGTGATGGTCGAAGGGTAACAGTAAACCTGCTGTGGTGCATCGGAGTCTAAAACTGGGCCCCCAGGGAAGAGCCAAAGAACAGATTCTTCGAAACGGTACTCCTGTGGACAGAAATCGGCTTTGCGAATTTTGTATTGATTCCTGATGCAATTTCTGTGTTTCATCATCAATGTGATGGTCGAAGGATAACAGTAAACCTGCTTTGGTGCATCGGAGTCTAACACTGGGCCCCCAGGGAAGAGCCAAAGTACACACTCTTCGAAACGTTTCTCCTGTGGACAGAAATCGGCGTTGCGATTTTTGTATTGATTCAGGATGCAATTTCTGTGTTTCATCGTCAATGTGATGGTCGATGGGTAACACTAAACCTGCTGTGGTGCATCGGAGTCTAACACTGGGCCCCCAGGGAAGAGCCAAAGAACAGACTCTTCGAAACTTTACTCCTCTGGACACTAAACGGCATTGTTAGTTTTGTATTGATTACCGATGCAATTTCTATGTTTCATCGTAAATGTGATGGTCGAAGGGTAACAGTAAACCTGCTTTGGTGCATCGGAGTCCAACACTGGGCCCCCAGGGAAGAGCTAAAAAACAGTATCCTGGAAACTTTACTCCTGTGGACACTAAACGGAATTTTTAGTTTTGTATTGAATCCCGATGCAATTTCTATGTTACATCGTAAATGTGATGGTCGAAGCGTTACAATAAACCTCCTGTGGTGCATCGGAGTCTAACACTGGGCCCCCAGGAAGGAGCCAAAGTACATACTCTTCGAAACGGTTCTCCTGTGGACGGAAATCGGCGTAGTGAATTTTGTATTGAATCCCGATGCAATTTCTACGTTTCATCGCAAATGTGATGGTCGAAGGGTTCCAGTAAACCTGCTGTGGTGCATCGGAATATAACACTGGGATCCCAGGGAAGAGCCAAACTACATACACTTCGAAACGGTACTCATGTGGACAGAAATCGGCATAGTGAATTATGTATTGAATCCCGATGCAATTTCTACGTTTCATCGTAAATGTGATGGTCGAAGAATTAAAGTAAACGTGCTGTGGTGCATATCAGTCTAACACTGGCCCCACAGGGAAGAGCCAAAGGACATACTCTTTGAAACGGTACTCCTGTGGACATAAATCGTCATTGTGAATTCTCTATTGATTCCCGATGCAATTTCTGTGGTTCATCGTCAATTTGATGGTCGAAGGGTAACAGTAAACCTGCTGTGGTGCATCGGAGTCTAAAATTGGCCCCCAGGGAAGAGCCAAAGTACAGACTCTTCGAAACTTTCTCCTGTGGACACTAAACGGCATTGTTAGTTTTGTATTGAATCCCGATGCAATTTCTATGTTTCATCGTAAATGTGATGGTCGAAGGGTTCCAGTAAACCTGCTGTGACGCATCGGAATATAACACTGGGCCCCCAGGGAAGAGCCAAAGTACATACACTGCGAAACGGTACTCCTGTGGACACAAATCGGCATAGTGAATTTTGTATTGAATCCCTATGCAATTTCTATGTTTCATCGTAAATGTGATGGTCGAAGGGTAACAGTAAACCTGCTGTGGTGCATCGGAGTCTAACTCTGGCCCTCCAGGTAAGAGCCGAAAGACATACTCTTCGAAACAGTACTCCTGTGGACAGAAATCTTCATTGTGAATTCTCTATTGATTCCAGATGCAATTTCTGTGTTTCATCGTCAATGTGATGGTCGAAGGATAACAGTAAACCTGCTGTGGTGCATCGGAGTCTAACACTGGGCCCCCAGGAAAGAGCCAAACTACATACTCTTCGAAACAGTACTCCTGTGGACAGAAATCATCATAGTGAATTTTTTATTGAATCCCGATGCAATTTCTATGTTTAATCGTAAATGTGATGGTCGAAGGGTAACAGTATACCTGCTGTGGTGCATCGGAGTCTAAAACTAGGCCCCCAGGGAAGAGCCAAAGAACAGACTCTTCGAAACGGTACTCCTGTGGACAGAAATCGGCTTTGCGAATTTTGTATTGATTCCTGATGCAATTTCTGTGTTTCATCATCAATGTGATGGTCGAAGGATAACAGTAAACCTGCTTTGGTGCTTCGGAGTCTAACACTGGGCCCCCAGGGAAGAGCCAAAGTACACACTCTCCGAAACGTTTCTCCTGTGGACAGAAATCGGCGTTGCGATTTTTGTATTGATTCAGGATGCAATTTCTGTGTTTCATCGTCAATGTGATGGTCGATGGGTAACACTAAACCTGCTGTGGTGCATCGGAGTCTAACACTGGGCCCCCAGGAAAGATCCTAAGAACAGTATCGTCGAAACTTTACTCCTGTGGACACTAAACGGAATTTTTAGTTTTGTATTGAATCCCGATGATATTTCTATGTTTCATCGTAAATGTGATGGTCGAAGCGTTACAATAAAACTCCTGTGGTGCATCGGAGTCTAACACTGGGCCCCCAGGAAGGAGCCAACGTACATACTCTTCGAAAGGGTTCTCCTGTGGACGGAAATCGGCGTAGTGAATTTTGTATTGAATCCCGATGCAATTTCTATGCTTCATCGTAAATGTGATGGTCGAAGGTTCCAGTAAACATGCTGTGGTGCATCGGAGTCTAACACTGGGCCCCCAGGGAAGAGCCAAAGAACAGACTTCTCGAAACTTTACTCCTGTGGACACTAAACGGCATTGTTAGTTTTGTATTGAATCCCGATGCAATTTCTATGTTTCATCGTAAATGTGATGGTCGAAGGTTCCAGTAAACATGCTGTGGTGCATCGGAGTCTAACACTGGGCCCCCAGGGAAGAGCCAAAGAACAGACTCTTCGAAACTTTACTCCTCTGGACACTAAACGGCATTGTTAGTTTTGTATTGATTACCGATGCAATTTCTATGTTTCATCGTAAATGTGATGGTCGAAGGGTAACAGTAAACCTGCTTTGGTGCATCGGTGTCCAACACTGGGCCCCCAGGGAAGAGCCAAAGAACAGTATCCTGGAAACTTTACTCCTGTGGACACTAAACGGAATTTTTAGTTTTGTTTTGAATCCCGATGCAATTTCTATGTTACATCGTAAATGTGATGGTCGAAGCGTTACAATAAACCTCCTGTGGTGCATCGGAGTCTAACACTGGGCCCCCAGGAAGGAGCCAAAGTACATACTCTTCGAAACGGTTCTCCTGTGGACGGAAATCGGCGTAGTGAATTTTGTATTGAATCCCGATGCAAGTTCTACGTTTCATCGCAAATGTGATGGTCGAAGGGTTTCAGTAAACCTGCTGTGGTGCATCGGAATATAACACTGGGATCCCAGGGAAGAGCCAAACTACATACACTTCGAAACGGTACTCATGTGGACAGAAATCGGCATAGTGAATTATGTATTGAATCCCGATGCCATTTCTACGTTTCATCGTAAATGTGATGGTCGAAGAATTAAAGTAAACTTGCTGTGGTGCATATCAGTCTAACACTGGCCCCACAGGGAAGAGCCAAAGGACATACTCTTTGAAACGGTACTCCTGTGGACATAAATCGTCATTGTGAATTCTCTATTGATTCCCGATGCAATTTCTGTGGTTCATCGTCAATTTGATGGTCGAAGGGTAACAGTAAACCTGCTGTGGTGCATCGGAGTCTAAAATTGGCCCCCAGGGAAGAGCCAAAGTACATAGTCTTCGAATCGGTACTCCTGTGGACAGAAATCGACATATTGAATTTTGTATTGAATCCCGATGCAATTTCTATGTTTCATCGTCAATGTGATAGTCGAAGGGTAACAGTAAACCTGCTGTGGTGCATCCGAGTCTAACACTGGGCCCCCAGGGAAAAGCCAAAGTACATACTCTACGTAACGGTACTCCTGTGGTCAGATATCGTCATAGTGAATTATGTATTGAATCCCGATGCTATTTCAATGTTTCGTCGTCAATGTGATGGTCGAAGGGTAACAGTAAACCTGCTGTGGTGCATCGGAGTCTAACACTATGCCAACAGGGAAGAGCCAAAGTAAATACTCTTCGAAACGGTACTCCTGTGAACAGAAATCAGAATTACGATTTTTGTATTGATTCCCGATGCAATTTCTGTGTTTCATCGTCTGTGTGATGGTCGAAAGGTAACTGTAAACCTACTGTGGTGCATCGGAGTGTAACACTGGTCCCACAGGGAAGAGCCAAAGTACATACTCTTCGAAACGCTACTCCTGTGGACAGAAATCAGCATAGTGAATTTTGTATTGAATCCCGATGCTATTTCTATGTTTCACCGTAAATGTGATGGTCGAAGGGTAACAGTAAACCTGCTGTGGTGCATAGGAGTCTAACACTGGGCCCCCAGGGAAGAGCCAGATTACAGATTCCTCGAAACTTTACTCCTGTGGACACTAAACGGCATTGTAAGTTCTGTATTGAATCTCAATGCAATTTCTATGTTTCATCGTAAATGCGATGGTCGAAGTATTAAAGTAAAACTGCTGTGGTGCACGGAGTCAAACACTGGCTCCACAGGGATGAGACAAAGGACATACTCTTCGAAACGTTATCCTGTTTACATAAATCGGCATTGTGAATTCTCTATAGATTCCTGATGCAATTTCTGTGTTTCATCGTCCATGTGATGGTCGAAGGGTAACAGTAAACCTGCTGTGGTGCATCGGAGTCTAAAACTGGTCCCCCAGGTAAGAGCCAAAGAACAGACTCTTAGAAACTTTACTCCTGTGGACACTAAACGGCATTGTTAGTTTTGTATTGATTCCCGATGCAATTTCTATGTTTCATCGTAAATGTGATGGTCGAAGGGTAACAGTAAACCTGCTGTGGTGCATCGGAGTCCAACACTGGGCCCCCAGGGAAGAGCCAAAGAACAGACTCTTCGAAACCTTATTCCTGTGGACACTAAACGGCATTGTTAGTTTTGTATTGAACCCCGATGCAATTTCTATGTTTCATCGTAAATGTGATGGTCGAAGGGTTCCAGTAAACCTGCTGTGATGCATTGGAGTCTAACACTGGGCTCCCAGGGAAGAGCCAAAGTACATACACTTCGAAACGGTACCCCTGTGGACACAAATCGGCATAGTGAATTTTGTATTGAACCCCGATGCAATTTTTATGTTTCATCGTAAATGTGATGGTCTAAGCGTTACAATAAACCTGCTGTGGTGCATCGGAGTCTAACACTGGGCCCCCAGGAAGGAACCAAAGTACATACTCTTCGAAACGGTACTCCTGTGGACGGAAATCGGCGTAGTGAAATTTTTATTGAATCCCGATGCAATTTCTACGCTTCATCGTAAATGTGATGGTCGAAGGTAACAGTAAACCTGCTGTGATGCATAGGAGTCTGACACTGGGCCCCCAGGGCCTGTGGACACTAAACGGCATTGTTAGTTTTGTATTGAATCCCGATGCAATTTCTATGTTACATCGTAAATGTGATAGTCGAAGGTTCCAGTAAACCTGCTGTGGTGCATCGGAGTCTAACAATCGGCCCCCAGGGAAGAGCCAAAGAACAGACTCTTCGAAACTTTCTCCTGTGGACACTAAACGGCATTGTTAGTTTTGTATTGAATCCCGATGCAATTTCTATGTTTCATCGTAAATGTGATGGTCGAAGGGTTCCAGTAAACCTGCTGTGATGCATCGGAATATAACACTGGGCCCCCAGGGAAGAGCCAAAGTACATACACTGCGAAACGGTACTCCTGTGGACACAAATCGGCATAGTGAATTTTGTATTGAATCCCGATGCAATTTCTATGTTTCATCGTAAATGTGATGGTCGAAGGGTAACAGTAAATTTGCTGTGGTGCATCGGAATCTAAAATAGGCCCCCAGGGAAGAGCCAAAATACATACTCTTCGAGACGGTACACCTGTGGACAGAATTCGGCATTGCGAATTTTCTATTGATTCCCGATGCAATTTCTATGTTTCATCGTCAATGTGATGGTCCAATATTAAAAGTAAACCTGCTGTGGTGCATCGGAGTCTAACACTGGGCCCCCAGGGAAGAGACAAAGTAATTACTCTTCGAAACGGTACTCCTGTGGACAGAAATCGGCATTGCGAATATTGTATTGACTCCCGAAGCAATTTCTGTATTTCATCGTCAATGTGTTGGTCGAAGGGTAACAGTAAACCTGCTGTGATGCATCAGAGTCTAACACTGGGCCCCCAGGGAAGAGCCAAAGAACAGACTCTTCGAACTTTACTCCTGTGGACACTAAACGCCATTGATAATTTTGTAATGAATCCCGATGCAATTTCTATGTTTCATCGTCAATGTGATAATCGAAGGGTAACAGTAAACCTGCTGTGGTGCATCGGAGTTTAACACTGGGCCCCCAGGGAAGAGCCAAAGTACATACTCTTTGAAACGGTACTCCTGTGGACAGAAATCGGCATTGCGATCATTGTATTGATTCCCGATGCAATTTCTATGTTTCATAGTCAATGTGATTGTCGAAGGGTAACAGTACACCTGCTGTGGTGCATCAGAGTCTCACTGGGCCCCCAGGGAAGAGCCAAAGAACATACTCTTCGAAACTTTACTCCTGTGGACACTAGATGGCATTGTTAGTTTTGTATTGAATCCCGACGAAATTTCTATGTTTCATCGTAAATGTGATGGTCGAAGGGTAACAGTAAACCTGCTGTGGTGCATCGGAGTCTAACACAGGGCCCCCAGGGAAGAGCCAAAGTACATACTCTTCGAAATTGTACTCCTGTGGACAGAAATCGGCATTGCGATTTTTGTATTGATTCCCGATGCAATTTCTGTGTTTCATCGTCAATGTGATGGTCGAAGGGTAACAGTAAACCTGCTGTGGTGCATCGGAGTCTAACACTGGGCCTCCAGGGAAGAGCCAAAGTACATACTCTTCGAAACGGTACTCCTGTGGACATAAATCGGCATTGCGATCATTGTATTGAATCCCGATGCAATTTCTGTGTTTCATCGTCAATGTGATGGTCGAAGGGTAACAGTAATCCTGCTGTGGTGCATCGGAGTCTAACACTGGTCCCTCTAGCGTTAAAAGGTTTTTTGCCTTTTCACATTTAACCAAATATAACATTGATGATTATAATTCATGGCAATGTTTGCCGACAAGATAAAGAATGCAACCTTTTAACACTAGATTGCGTACTCACGGCAGTTCTCCTTGGCCGTGTCTTGGTACGACTTGGAAAAAGAGAAAAATTAAATGAATGATTGACGATGCGTCGGTTCTCGTTTGTGTTTAGGAGACGTGCGGATTGTTTGCGTGAAAATAGTTTCTTAAATGACCTCTTAACCCGGATTGCTTTCACGCAATCAGACTCTTCAATGAAATTACCTAAGGGACCTATTTGAACAATAAAAAAAAATTGGAAATGAATGCAAAACAGTGAAATTTTGTAAAAAAAGTTGTCAGATCGTAAATTGAACACGTTAATGGTCTCCCAAATACAATCGACACACCGCGATAAACAGCGAACCTGTAACAAAGTTCATTTAAACATAAACATTATTTGTGGTTAATTTAAAGAAAAGAATAAGCATAGATTTTCTGTACAGTGGAGGAAAAGTATATTCTCAAAGAAGAAAGGCGTTAAACTATAAACATTACCAAATTTACAATGAATACAAAACTTACATTTTTATGTTTTTCTTATACATGGAGCCGTCCAACAATCGCTGCTTTTGTATGTGTGATATTTTGTAAAAATTAAATGTCCTGGCGTGCGCGTAAGTATTTTTTATCGTCACTAGGTTTACAAAAGCGTTTTCTTTCTTGATGATAACGTGGTTTTTCACACTAAACTTGTAGCGGTGCTACACAACATGTCTTAACAAGTCGGCAACCAAACATCAAAGGTAATGAAGTACATGTTAACATATCGGCGACCAGAAGTACAACTAACTATAAAGACTCTAGAATTTTCCTAACAAAAGATAAATTGTTCTTTCTTCTGTTTCGCAGCTTCTTGCTATCAAGCGCTGCGGCAATGATTTTAAATATCTGCGCCCAGCGAGTCATAGTATTTAAAAGTACCTTTTAAACGCTGACCGCGCGTCTTGGAGTAGGCGAACGTTATAAACAGATTTCGTTTTTTTTTTTTTTTACTCTCGTGTTGTCATGCTTAGTATCACTGCAAACTACAGCTTGGTGGCTTTTTCTCATATGCAAAATGTCTGAAATCCAATAATATCACATTGCTTCCCGCGTGAGGAGCGATGACTCCGTCAGGATCATCGAGACTCACACGTAGTCGTGATATTATTGCTTTCGTGAAACAAGTTAGTATGACTTGCAAAAATTCTTTACAATAGATTTTACACATTACATCAAGGAAAGTGGTTAACATACAGAGTACCAGGTAAGTATATTCGTACGACTGAAATTGATAGTAATTTGTCCATAGGGTAACTACATGACAATTGAACTGTGCCCTTTCTAATGTATTGTACAAGGATAACAAATGTTCATTTCTCGGTAAAAGATAATGAAATTACGATAAAGATACACATACATAGATACATTATACATGGCATAATAAATATTAAAAAAAATAACAAAGAAATAAATTACTTGACTTCCCGATGCAATTTCTGTGTTTCATCGTCAATGTGATGGTCGAAGGGTAACAGTAATCCTGCTGTGGTGCATCGGAGTCTAACACTGGTCCCTCTAGCGTTAAAAGGTTTTTTGCCTTTTCACATTTAACCAAATATAACATTGATGATTATAATTCATGGCAATGTTTGCCGACAAGATAAAGAATGCAACCTTTTAACACTAGATTGCGTACTCACGGCAGTTCTCCTTGGCCGTGTCTTGGTACGACTTGGAAAAAGAGAAAAATTAAATGAATGATTGACGATGCGTCGGTTCTCGTTTGTGTTTAGGAGACGTGCGGATTGTTTGCGTGAAAATAGTTTCTTAAATGACCTCTTAACCCGGATTGCTTTCACGCAATCAGACTCTTCAATGAAATTACCTAAGGGACCTATTTGAACAATAAAAAAAAATTGGAAATGAATGCAAAACAGTGAAATTTTGTAAAAAAAGTTGTCAGATCGTAAATTGAACACGTTAATGGTCTCCCAAATACAATCGACACACCGCGATAAACAGCGAACCTGTAACAAAGTTCATTTAAACATAAACATTATTTGTGGTGCTGTGTGCACTCGAGGAAAAAATATGTTACAAAAAATTGACATTCTTGTTTTACAATGGCATACTACAGGAATATTTTTGTCGTTGTTTCGTCGAAGATTTCTTGCAGTAAATACGTAGCACTTTACTTATTTGTGGCTTTTATGACCTGCAAAAAAAAAATGTTTCACTACACTTGGGTAGGTATGAGTTGCACTGGGAGTGGTAGTACTTCGGGTATAAATGATAGCACTGCACTTGAGTGGGGAAATTGATTACACTTTCACAGTGGAGGAAACGTAGGGCATCACTTTCACCGTGGAAGTTGGAGTAGTTGTCGGGGTGTGATGTTGCGTTGGAAATACGTCGTGGGTCAGGAACGGGAAGACTGGTTCTGCAACATGTTGAGCCGTATGGTGGCGGTCTCTATTTCACTTGACACATGTCCGTGCTTCCATCTATGTTTTCGTACATGAAAAATACAGAAAAAAAATCTGTATTAGAATGTGCTTACTTACTAATAACTTAGTCTAAAAGAAAATTGGATTAGGTAAGGATAACACTTGTTTATGTACATAAGGTCTCATTCTCTTAGGAATGCTTAGTTCTCATATTTATCTATTTTTCTGGTTTTATTTGGTTCGACACGTTTTCGTCATTACTCGGCCTGGTCACTAAATTCGGTAGCAATTGTCAAAATCGAGCTTAAGACTCTTCCGACTAGTGTCTCTATAATTTCACAAGGTACCTGAGTGCTTAATTCATTGCTTTATCATATTTTATTTTGAATGCATTTCAAACACATTTGGCATCCGCTCTCGTTGTGCAAAGAAAAATTGATTGTTGAGCGCTCAGCGTACACAGTGTTACGTCCGTCGGTCACAGTCACGTGATAATAACTTGACAGTTCCACAACGCTAGCAGCAGTATTCTGCGAGAAGCAGAGCGTTTGGTGTCTACTAGCCGTGGTGTGAGTTTTTACACAGTTTTTCATCGACTCTGGATTACGAAAGCAGCCAGATGCGGCGGCTCCCGCAGCTGTTTCGAAGAATGTGTCCGTGGATAGGCGTACAGTACCGTTTGTGGTAAGTACAACACTTATTGACTTTCACCCTTCGGCTTTCTACATCGTGGTTTCGTGGTACAAGTACTTGTAACATTACTTCACACGCGGTATTTCACACGTGTCCCTGGAGTTATCACCTTTTCTGTTCACACGTTATTATTAATTCGTGTTCACATTTATTTGGTCGTCATGTTAAGGTTCACACGCACCACTTTTATACGTGTCCATTAATTACTTGTCTATAGTCGGTTCACACGCAGCAGCATATACGTGTCCATTTGTTACTGACTGCATTGTTACTACAAAGTACAGTTAACATTTAGTATAAATATCATGTCTAAAAGTTATTTACAAAGAAATATTTAGTCTCTGTGACTACAAAGCCTGACGAAAAGCGTGTTTCTTGTTCGTAGTTTGTGCTTCCAAGGCACTTTAGGTTTACACTTTGTTCGAAATCTTGTATTTCTTTTCTTTTTACAATAGTTACTCTTTTCCCAAGTTTAGCTCTTTTATCTACTCTCTATTACGTCGTTAGTTTGCAGACATAGCCAATGTGGCTTCGTTTACGTGATGAACAGTTCGTGTTCAAACTACCATTAGGGAAATTGGGAAGCTTGGTGTTCCCTGTCGTGCAATTGCACATAACAAATCTTAATTGAACTCGCAATTTGTGGAGAATAAGCATAGCCCGTCGACAACCAATGTGTCACGACTATCCATTCGTATAGCCTGTATGTACCAATCATGCAACCAGCTCGCAAAATTCACTTCTCTCCTGGTTAAGGTAGGATGGTAAGGATACTGGTTAGAGGAAAACACAAAAGACTTTTATGGAGTGAAGAGATTTGAAGACACAGTGTTAATGACGTATGATATGATGAGCTTAACATAAATTATTATCACCTTAGTTTTTCATGACAAATAGTATAATTAAATCAATACAGTAGTTTCAGTGTCGTCTGATCCAGCTCTCTAAACAATTTTCTATGCATATCTAAAATTACTTAAACCATGCATTAGCAGTGAACTGTGTCTGTTAACTATCTTCTGTTCCATGTATCGTAAAATTGGTTTTCTAAAAAAAAAAAAAAGTCGTCGTATCTCGAGGACCTGAAACAGATATTTCTAGTACTAAATTAGTTTATTTATAAATGATCTTTGTAAGTATTTCAGCTGCACTGTGCCGTAGAATTGTTATGAGCGTATACGGTTTTCTCCGTATTATAATAATTGAGTTGCGCACTTCTTTCCTGCTACCTGGATCGTTATTGACTTACTTGATTCTTATATGCTAAGCTGCTGCTTTTTGCCTGCTGCGTTTCATACGTGGTCTCATAAAATTTGTTGTCACACACTCCTTATGCATAACATAACATTCACCTCATTAGAGTAAGCGACCTTAATCAATTTTTTTTTCACCTACGAGCAATCATTCTGGTCTGAATGATCATTGTAATTTATTTCATTCAAGAGGGGAGAGAGCTTTGCTATACTTAAAACTAGTGGTAGCAGGTAGCACTTGGCACGTCCTTACTATAATATTTATTTGTCAGCTCTTTCGGCTGTGGCCGTTCATGGCTCAATTAACTTAAAACTAACTTACATCTAAGGCAAATCTTGCTCTCCTACAATAAATGTGTTTTACTTCAGGTGCTCATATAAATTACTTATCTTGTTGTGGCAAATCGACAGGGTGTTAGTCCTGTGCATTACTCTTACATACGTTGGTACTTCACACATAATATGACAACTTAATAGTGTGTGTATATTTTATTTTAGCAGCTTAACTTAACAGATACTTTCAATGGTAGACTCGGTGTTTCTTCCAGTCTGCGTGATGAAACAATCCTTTTATTCGTCCAGATACAGGGTCAGTAATAGACAGCAACCAATGTGCGGCTTTCTTAATATAATACGTATATGGTCCTTCATACAAGTGCTGCCACTTGCGATTCTTATGATGAATCGAAGATGATTTGAAGTGGGTCTTTAATAGCACTCGTTCATTTATACGATACGATAAGACTTTGCTAATGTGTTTGTCATGCGCCTTTTTTCTTAGGTTGGCATGAGTGGTTAAAGATATGAGAGCTTATTGGTTCCGCAGCTTCCCCGTGGAGGCATAAAAAAGCTACTAGTGGTTATCTGACTGGGATGCAGCAGAAATGTCAGTTATTTTTACTTGACTAGTATTTTGCGACATACCAGGTCGAAAATTTGTGTTCGTATCCCATACGACTTGTGCATCTCTTGATTGCGTGTTATTTGACCCCGCGTTTAGTGCTTGGTTCACCTCTGTGCAAAAAATGGTCGGATTTCCTTGGCTATTATGACCGGCGGTGTCAGGAAAAGCATGCGACGAACTGTCCTATGGCTCCTGAACTGTTGGTTGGGCTGGTGAGAAAATGTCGCATTTTTCTCATTTGGTGAGAGGGAGTGAAGTGACTCGGCTGACTGTACTGTTGTGGTCTGTTATAATTGTTCCATTTCTTTCCCTTGTGACGATTTCCATTATTCGTCTTGTTGTTCTGGTACTGGTAATTACCGTCGTGATTTATCGGTGAATTACCGTATTGTTGCTGTGTGTTTTGATAAATCGGCTTGTATCTATTCTGTTGTGGATATTTGTTATATTGTTTTCCGTTACGGTGGTTGAAACTGTTATGATTGTCGTAAGGCTGAGCGTTTGTTTGTCCCGTGTTATGTTGGTACGACATTCCATTGACGCAACTTGTTGTCTGCTGCTGCGGAGCGGGCGGTCCATTATTATAATTATTCCGCGCGCTCGCACGCACATCCTCACAGATCATATCCAAATTTTCAAGAACAGAAAGAAAGGCTTCTAGGTCTTATTCACTCACATTAACTAGTTTTTTTCTTATTGACACAGGAAGTTTTGACTTTAAGATCATGATTACATCTTTGGTTGAAATGGGCGTGTCCCAATACTGAATTTTACGTAGATATTTTTCAAAATAACGTCTCAATCCTCCTCCTTTGGTGTTGAAAGGTTCGGCGTTGTAAACCTCCTTTCGGAGTCTTTGTTGTATACCTGAACTCCAGAATTTATTCAAAAAATGCTTTTCAAAATCTGCATAGGTGTGACATTTGTCTATTATTTCTGTACCCCAAATTGATCCTTCACCGTGTACATAGCCTAAGATGAACTGTATCCGCTGCCTGTCGTTCCATGATTCTGGAAAAGCACCTGTGAACGATTTTAGAAATACCATGGGATGTATATTTCGTTTTTGGTATAAAAGGCTGAAAAACTCTGTGTTTTAGCACACTCTCGTCTCGCATTAGTTCAACGAGTGTTAGTTGATCGGCATGACTACGTGACGTAGAAGTTTCGTCACGCGTATTATTTACTGTTGGTGAGAATTGTACCTGACACTAGGGATATTGACGATTATCGTGTTCTGGCGGTAGCGAATACTCACTTTGATTGTCACCTTGCAATTCCGTAACTTGTCGTTTCAGTTGATCTATATCATTGCTTAGCTGACGTTTCCATTCCGGCAGATCGTGGCTAAATGCTCGTCTGATTTCACCTAATTCACTGGTTAAAGTGTCACCAGAAGTACCGGGAGCGGTTAAGATTTCTGCTGTAGCAGATTTAACCGTACCCTTTAGTTCAGCGTGTACCTTGCTGATAATGTACTGTTTTTTGGATTGCATCCATTCTTCAAATTCCCTATTAAGTGTATTGCTTATACCGGTGTTAACATCTGCGATCTTTTTGTCAATATTGACATCGGATATTTGTTGAGCAACGTCTTCAACTCGCTCGCCAACGTGGTTGATACCTTCTGTCAGTTGGCTTACTCTCTTTGAAACATCACTGTAATGTTACAAAGAGTCACTCGCAGTTGATTTACACACATCTATTTGGGCCTGCATATCAATGAACTTGCTACCAACACTGGTCTCGGCGGATTCCACCATCGAAAGAACTCTATCAATTTTTGCGTGTACGCTTGCGTAAGCAGTGGTAATGGCTTTAATTTTTTTCCTCCATGGTGTCATTCGAATTTTTGATTTGTGTCTGGATGTCCTCTATCCTTGATTCTAAACTGTTGAACCTGCTGTCAGTTTGATTTGCTAACTGACTGATTTGTGTTCCAAGATTGTCACTTTGGTTTGTAAGCTGTGCCATGTTTGCTTCAAAACTGATTTTCATATCAGCAAAAAATTTAGTATATCTGACAGCGAGCATTCACGTGACAGCGATGCGGTCTGTGGCGCCGACAGCACACGTGTCGCTTCGTCGTCTGTTGTTCCCTCACTACGACATTCAGGTTTGTTTACACCCGCGCGCGGTCTAAGTTGCCTTGGTTGCTCATCAGCCATCGTAAATTTAAAGTAGTTACACTGCACGAGCTAGAAAAGATAATTTTTTTTAAATTATGATTTTCACTTGTCAGGTGCGCCGCGTCCTGATTTCTCAGATATTGCTTGCGCGTTATAAACAATTGAAACTCTGACATACGAAAATGCCAATATGGCAACGGGAGTGGTAAAATAAATGAAAAACACTTATAGAGCACTGAAACTGGCACAGATAGCGGCCATTGTGATTTACTAAAATGCACAACAATGGAAATTCTTGCTAACTATTTCTAACTATTGTAAGCGAAATGATGTGATAGAGGCGGATCTAATAGCAAAAGGAAACAGAAATTTGGAAATTAAATTGCTTGAGGAAAAGGAAAAAAGCGTAGAGAGTGAATGTCACGAGCCGACTGAATTCTCGGTACGCAAAGCTTCAAACGTAATGAAAAATCGTACTCACATTAGTTGTCTTGCGCGCTGCTATTTATTGCTGTTGAGGATTATTACTGCGATTTTCTGCATATGCGTCGTTTTCTTTATCACTGGTTTTGGCTTCCAATTTTCTCCAGATGGTAGCATGAAAATAGAAAGAACAAATTAGTCTTTTAGTCAAGTCCCTGTTCGGGCGTCACATCTAGCGTTAAAAGGTTTTTCTTTTTTTTTTTTTTTTTTTTTTTGCCTTTCACATTTAACCAAATATAACATTGATGATGATAATTTATGGCAATGTTTGCCGACAAGATAAATAATGCAACCTTTAACACTAGATTGCGTACTCACGGCAGTTCTCCTTGGCCGTTTCTTGGTACGACTTGGAAAGAGAGAAAAATTGAGTGATTACCGATGCGTCGGTTCTCGATTGTGTTCAGGAGACGTACAGATTGATTGCGTGAAAATAGTTTCTCAAATGACCTCTTAACCCGGATTGCTTTCACGCAATCAGACTCTTCAATGAAATTACCTAAGGAACCTATTTGAATAATAAAAAGAATTGGAAATGAATGAAAAACAGTGAAATTTTGTAAAAAAAGTTGTCAGATCGGAAATTGAACATATTAATGGTCTCCCAAATACAATCGAGACACCGCGATAAAGAGCGAACCTGTAACAAAGTTCATTTAAACATAAACATTATTTGTGGTTAATTTTTAAGAAAGAATAAGCATAGATTTTCTGTACAGTGAAGCATCGATATATTCTCAAAGAACAAAGGCGTTAATCAATAAACATTAACAAATTTAAAATGGATACAAAACTTACATTTTGATGTTTTTCTCATAGATGGAGCAGTCCAACAATCGCTGCTTTGGTATGTGTGATATTTTGTAAAAATTAAATGTCCTGGCGTACGCGTAAGTATTTTTTATCGTCACAAGGTCTTCCTGGTGATCACGTGGTTTTTCACACTAAATGAAATATAACTTGTAGCGGTGCTACACAACACGTCTTAACAAGTCGGCGACTAAACATCAAAAGTAATGAAGTACATGTTAACATATCGGCGACCAGAAGTACAACTAACTATAAAGACTCTAGAATTTTCCTGACAAATGATAAATTGTTCTTTTTTCTGTTTCGCAGCTTCTTGCTATCAAGCGCTGCGGCAATGATTTTAAATATCTGCGCCCAGCGAGTCATAGTGTTTAAAAGTACCTTTTAAACGCTGGCCGCGCGTCTTGGTATGGGCGCACGTTATAAACAGATTTCGTTTCTTTACCCTCGCGTTGTCATGCTTAGTATCATTACAAACTACAGCTCGATGGCTGTCCTTTTCTCATATGCAAAACGTCTTAAATCCAATAATATCACAAACGCTGTTAGGTTTTTCGCGATGATTTCGTCTGAACTTATCTCCGGCTTTAGCCAGCTTGCTTGAGCATCAGTGCTTTCTATTAGCTCTTGTAGCTTTGGTACTTTCCCAACACAGCTACGACAGTTTACATCTGTTATTCCGATGGTTCCTGTATCTAAGTTCTTCCTGTGTTCGGTCTGCACCCTTTTCTAACTGAAGCCCTTCTTGCGTTTTCTCGATACCCTCTAACCTAAGAAAATCGCCCATACCACGAGACACAGCCCCTGCTACCCGTGTAGACGCCTCCTGCGTGAAGGGGACGCCTAACCTATTCAGCGGATTTGCCTCCTGTCGTCTGTGTCGCGTGAGCAACGTTTCGTGTAAACACGTTTCCATACTCCTGAGTAATGTGCTGCAAACTGCAACGTCGCAATTCTTACTGCTGGTCTCGTTCACCGAAGCTAGGATAAAAGGGATGGAGGGGACAACGTGTCGGTTGTGGATAGCCGAAATTGTTTTGGGAAAAAAACACAGTACAGTTTTTAAGATCTGTCGGCGGGACCTACCTCATGTCGTAGTAAAACAGCGCGCGTAGCGTTGCTATTGACTGCGACGATCGGAGACAACTGTTTTGGCAACGAGGTACACACGTAATGGACAATGATGGTGGCGTTGTGTCTCCAAGCGCGTTATGCTGTGAACCGGACAGCAAAGCTGTGCAGTTGAGCATAACGGTTAGGCGAGGGTCTCGCGGATTCTGCACTGCACTGCATTATCGCTATTACGGCTATTAATACAGTGTAAGGGCTTGGTATTCAGTGGAGCAGCTGTTTTCATAATATTGTTTAAATAATTGAGTTCAGCTTCGCATTTTATCTTTACCAGCCGTTAACAAGACCACCCCTCCAGAGAGAACTTTCTCACAAAAAATTCAAGCGGGCGGATTTAAGACGTTTCACTGCACGATAGGCGTTTTTTTTTTATTTAAGTTCGATGTGTTGAAAATTTATAAATCCATTACTGTAGCGCAGTGGAGTAATATTTTTGTGAAAATATGCACTTTTCTGTGTTCGAATACTGAGCGCTCTAACTTTTCCCCTCGTGATGTTTCAGAGGCAAGAGCGTGGGCGGTGCCGGGTCTTCCGCCAGCCTGAGAGCTGACTGCTGACCGCTGACTGCTGACTGCTGACTGCCACCCTTGGCAGGTCTCGCCTCCCCCCTGTTCCGGCTGTCCCACAGTGCGTATCACGCTCCCACGCAATGCTGACGTGCATCCTCGCAAAATCCTTTCTCAAATTAAGACTGGTGATTGGCACTGCAATAGTACTTTATATCAAGAATTCCCCGTTTTTGTCCGCACTAGACTGTATTCATATCCGCCTTTTTTTCCTTCCTTCGTGTGTTACTTTTGGTTCCAAGATAACAGAATTACTTCAAACCGTCAACTTCGAGGTCCCCAATTTTGGTCCCAACTTTCCCGCTAATGTCATTTCTATACCCTTGACCAGTTCCCTCTGTCTTTGCTTTACTCTCAGTCCAGATTATGGATTGATTAGGCTTTTTATTTTGTTCAACAGGCCCTGCGAATGTATCTCATCTTCACTCGCGATAGCAATGACATCAGCGAACCTTATCACCGATATCGTTCCACCTTGAATTTAAATCCCACTCCTAGACTTTTCTTTGATTTCAGTCATTGTATCTCCGCTGTATTGATTCAATATTAGGAGCGATAGTCCGCATCCCCGTCTTGTTCTCTTTGTATTATGAGTGCTTCATTCTTGGTCTTTCATTTTTATTTTTTCACCTTTGATTCTTGACTTGATACCATATCACCCGTTTTCCCCTTCTAAAGATTAGACCGATTTTCTTGAGAATTTCCAAAAATTTGTACCATTTTAGACTGCAGATTCCTTTTTCTATGTCGACAGATACTATAAGCGTGTCTCGGTTGTTTGTAAGTCTGATTTCCGTTATCGAGCGCAACGTCATAACTACCTCTCTGGCGCCTTTACCTTTCCTAAAGCCAACTGATTGTCATCGAACAGGTCCTCAAATTTCTTTTCTGTTCCTCGGTACGTTATTCTTTTCAGTCATGAGGTGCTAAGAGGCGTGTACTTTACTTCTCGTTGTTGTCCGTCCTTCCTATATTCGAGATTCTACAGATGAATTTTTCTTTCGAATGTCTAATAGTAAGAGGGTCATTCAATAGCTAAATTGCTCTGGAGAGAAAGCGTTCATTTCTACAAAACAATACTTTTACTACATTCCAACACAGTCAGCTTGATTTTTTAGGCACCTGTTCCAATAGGCTAAGACCTCTTTTATTCCAGCTGCAGAAAACTCTTTATCTTGATGTTTGAACCAATTTCGCACAAAACTTTTTCACGTCCTCGTTGTCCTGGAACCTCTTGCCACATAATGCCTCCTTCAGTGCACCAAACAAATAGAAATCACTAGGAGCTAAATCAGTGCTGTTAGGGGGATTAAGCAGTACTTTCCACCCCATTTTGTCGATGGTTCCACGGGTTAGTTGAGCAATGTGAGGACGCGCGTTGTCATGATGGAGAATCACACCTCTCCTCTTACATCCACGACATCGGACTCTCATGGCTGGCTTCACCTTGTTTAAAAGCAAATCCGAGTAGTATTGGCTGTTCATTGTACGGTGCTCTTCGAGATAATCACAAATCATTCCAAAACACAGTGAAAAAGACTTTTCTTGCTGATGTTTGGTTTTGTCTGCTAACTCGAAGCTTCTTCTGCAAACCTACTTGAATATCCTTTCGTAGGCAACTTGGCCAATGATTTTAGAAATTTCGCAGAAATGTGTACCGCTTCTGTCTTATTTGAGTCCAACACTTCGAAATCTGTGTTGCCTGTCACAAACTGGATCCTTTATCTTTTCCGTAGTGTCCCACATGTCTCCTCCGTCACGTAATCAGACCGATCCTCCCTCCCGGAGAGGCCTTCAGCGGGCTTTGCAGTGCCCTCTGTTGTCAGTGTGAGACTTTGTTCTTGAGGTTTCCCTGTATTTCTGAAGCCACTGCAGCAACGAACATGCAACTTTTACATGTCCTTAGTGTACTGGACACAAGCGACTGCATTTCAGTCGCTAGTTTGGCAAGTAAAATATTCTGACTATACGGTTGAATGTCACGTAATATTTCCGACTCTGTCCAAAATAATTTTAACTGTTTCTATGTTAGTTCTGCAGACTCGGTATATGTATGTTGCAACTATCTGAAAATCTGAATAGTCTGGTCCAAGTGGTTCCTGAGATTTAGAGAAAGATGCAACTGAAAATGTAAATTTTCAGAAATGGCTTGTAAAGTGTGAAATGAGTGAAACATTCGTGTCTTTGCTACGTGCGTGCGGCAAGTGCAAAACGCCAACTGTGACGCCATCATTAGCAAGTACGTCCAAACGTGCCAAACGGGTTGTTATTTTATTCTCGGCAGCCGAGGGACAAACACCGGCAGCCGTCGACGAGAGACTGAAGGACGAGTGCGGGGCAGCCCGTGTGCCAGAGACCACTGTAGTGCAGGGGGGGGGGGGGGGCTGCCGCTTCAGGCGACGCACGGGGCCGCGTCGCTGGAGTCACGCCCACGCGAGTGGGAGGCGGCCGAGCAGCCGCCCTGCAGCCCCGACGCCTCCCCACGCGACTGTCGCGGCTTCGGTCCCTTAAAAAGGCCGACGATTCCCGTGGGACGAGAGCCTGCAGCAGACAGCTGAGGACAAAGTGTTCCACCAGACGGGGATCTTCAACCGGTTGACGGTAGTGGGACAACACACACGGAGTGGCACCCCCTTCATGGACTGTGCGGCCTTCCAACGAAAACTTTTTGATCGCCCCCTTACAGCACTACAGACCACCCAGTTCTCGTGTCTTACTTCCCCACAAAATTCAGTGTCGACACTGATGTCCACGCAGGATGGATGACTCATTTGGGCCCTGAACTCGTCTGCGCAGTCACTTCCACAACAAGTCAATGCGTGCCAGGTCTCTAAGTGGGCTTTATAATTTCCCTGACTGATCCAAAGACGGAGCGTTGAAAGCTGTGTGAAGTGTCTGAGAAGCGGGGGTCGCGATACCTGCCCAGTGAATCTCGCCCCGGAGGGTTAAGCTGATGCCCAGGTGTGTCGTCTGACGACAGAAGACAGCCCACACTGGCCTTCTGATTCAGACAAAAAGATCGTGGCTATCACTTCTGTTGGAATCTCGTAGTATTGTTCCAACTGATCAATAATTTTGTCTGGCAGCCTACCCTTGAAGAAAAGATTCAGTGTAAGCACTCAAACGCAGAGACCCAGTGCAGGCATTCATACAAGAGACGTGACACTCAGAGACTTCCCAATCGGTTGCCCCACATCAACTTTGGCCACTCGGATCCCGAGAGTCACTGTGAAACATTCGTGTACCTGATAACGAGACAGATACCAGACCACTTCCATCTGGTTGTGTCACTCTCCTGAGAAAAACATCCGGAACGATAAAACAGTCGACTGGGCAGTCGGTTGCCAGTACCAGTGAGGTGAACCACTATGAACCACCAACAGTCCTACAGTAATGCAAAAGTGAGTGCGGTACATCCAGCCCCTTCCGCTGCATTTACCGCAACATTAGTGTTTTAGCAAGACAATGCAACACTACTCCCAAACTTCCTAACAGGCTCCACTCTTATAAATTATCCTAAAGTTCATTACCAATGGCATACAGGCCCTACACTAGTTAATACGTCCCAAAGAATTTTATGATACTGTACACCACGTGCCTGCATAACTGTGAATCATATACTTTCAACGAGACACGCACTTTCAACACGACCACGCCCTCACTCTGTGACTGTACTGTGCAGCACTGCAAGTTGTCCCTTAGCTCACCAAGCTGTACAATACAGGAAAAAATTAGGTTAACAAGTTGTAGTGTAGCATCAACTAAAATTCTGCTCGAATGTCTTTACACAAAGCACCAGAGTGCAGCATATATACAGCTTTTTCCGCTGCTGCTCCCACAACAGGTAGAAGGCGTTCAGTACCAGCAGTACGATGATTCATTGCTCATATAAAAAGCTTCAAATCTTCTTAAGTGTTTCTAGCTTTGACATGCAGGGCCCATAACATGTGGTATATTCGAAGGAATGTTTACTAAAAAGAGACTTTGGTATACTTGGAAGAATATTCAGTTATGGGACATACATCCCGCCTGTGTAGCTATCCTCCCTACATTTGTGAAACTTGAACTTTCAATGGGACACCAGCCCTCCGTTGTGGCCGAGCGGTTCTAGGCACTTCAGTCTGGAACCGTGCTGCTGCTATGGTCACAGGTTCGAATGCCGCCTCAGGCATGGATGTATGTGATGTCCTTAGGTTAGTTAGGTTTAAGTAGTTCTAAGTTCTAGGCGACTGACGACCTCAGATATTAAGTCCCATACTGCTCAGTGCCATTTGAACACTTTGAAGCAATGGGACACCACCCCTCACCCGATTACTCAGTTATACACCATTGGTCTCTAAGGTGTTGGTTGCTTACCTCATTTCGTTGAAACACGGTACCAGTGCTGTTGTGGTGTACTACAATGTAAAGTAACCTCTAGGGATTCTCGAACGAACACGATAATATGTAGGGTGCATTCGGCTAATTACAGTGGTGTTCCCACAAGATGAGTGCGGCCATATCTTGTGGCACGACTGGACCATACTGAATATTAAGTTCTGGGGAACTGCAATATGCAGATCGCCTTGCCAATCTGACTGGTATCTTGATATGTTTATTTGAGTTGTTAACTCTCCTGTAACGGTCAATGGAATTCATTGTGGCCTGTGTGGAGTAGGAGGGGCACCTCGGCAAAGGTATTCTTTATTCTTGTTCTCGAGAAACGTGACCTGCTGACGATATGGCCACTATACGCTCATTCTCGATCGCCAGCAGGTGGTGGCGGCAGGGGGAGGGGGGGGGGAGGGGGCAGGCCGGCGGTTGCGGCAGACGCACAGGCCGGGCGCGACTTTCCAGGACGACAACGCCCCACTCGCCACTCTGCGCGTCGCACAGCACTGCCTCCTGTGGCGCTCGTCACGTCGCCCCGCGTGTAGCTCACCGTAACCTGATGACAGAAGCCCCGGGGTATGTTAGGTTAACGCAGCAGAGTCCAGGGTCCATCCTCCGTGTCGTGTCGCCACACTGACGCATTAGAGGTGTCCGATCCCACAGTGGGGCAAAGTTTCGCTACTCACCACAACTGTTGCACAGCTCCATCCCCCCACGTGTAGCTCAGCGTCGATGGCAGAAGTGTACATTACCCACCCTGTGTTTCATGTCTGGGGGATTTACGACTCAAAATAATCATTTCGGTTCGTTGCCGGTAAACTGAAGGGCGATGGCTATAACCATCTCTACCTTCTGCTGTCCCTGCGACTCTGGAATTACGTTACGTTCCAGCAAGACCACGCACTTCGCACACTGCGATAAATAGCTCCACTACCGCTAAAATACCTCACATCACCTCACCTTGCCATGATACACAGGGGCACATTCGCATATCGTGCTGTGCCAAACTGCCACCAAAGATAATTCGTAACAGGGAACTGAAGCGTGCTGGATAATCCACCTCCTCTTTGGCCTTCCCTCTCCTCAGTGGATCGTGTTCTTCAAGATGGAAATCGCAAATTTACTCGCGTACTCCACAACAAACCTCAACTTTCGTAGAAGTTCCTAAGCGGCACTATCATGCAGGGCCGAAGGTACTTACCATGACTGACAGACCTGTAACGTTACGTTACCCCACGTGTGCGTTGAGGGCTGACCAAAGTTTCCGCGACACGTCATGCCTCTTCTCACACTGTTCCTCACATCACCAGGACGTGACCTTCGAGTATGAGACTTCACATGTAGACTCCATTACAAACTTTGGGTTTCATGTCAGGCGGGACGATAACCTTATATTACCTCTGAACTGTCTAGGGAACAGTGAACTGGCAACGAAGGTACCATTATTTTTCCGTTACTGCAGCACAAGTGTGATGTCATTCTCCAGGAAGACAACGAATCTGTGTCACTGTGCTACATGGCTCCTCCATGTCAGATGTAAGTCAGGTCACTTCAGAGAGCGAGATAAAGAACCAAGTTTGACTATCACGTTGTCGCGAAGGGTTATCTAAAATAAACAGGGTCGTTTGCTCCAGGAAGACAGAATCGGCAGGATAGGCGCAACCTGGTGTGCTGGCGCTCTATCGACTTCACTGGGATGTCATCTCCCAGCAACACATTCCTCACTCACTCACTTTCTGAATTACACAGTTCCACCCACCCAGCTATTACTTCCTTCCACTCTTAGTGAACACTGCACCTATTTTTAAGTTTCCATTGTGGACAAAAAATGGTTCAAATGGCTGTGAGCACTATGGGACTTTTCTGAGGTCATCAGTCATCAGTCATCAGTCCCCCTAACTAACCTAAGGACATCACACACATCCATGCCCTAGGCAGGATTCGAAGCTGCGACCGTAGTGATCGCGCGGTTCCAGATTGAAGCGCCTAGAACCGCTCGGCCACACTGGCCAACTTCCATTGTGGACAATTAGAAGCTATGATAATTCATCTCTTTCATTCAGCTCACACAAGGTTTGGTAGTTTCATTCAGGCCAGCCTCCAACTATGCCTTAAACGTCCTTCAGCCGTCATCTTCCAGCAGCACAAGTCCCTCATTCACTTTCTACGTAGGGACACACTTTAACATGGGAGTAACATATGGGATACACTGTGAGTTCCAAGTCTTAACATGAAATATCTCTCGCCTTTTATGAGGAGTCGTTGAACTCCGCAAGACGTATCAAGTGTGTTATGCTACATAAGTAGGACGTTATTTTCCAGCGGAAGAATGCATCTTTATCACATTCACCGTTAAACGCGACGAAGCACTCACATATTTCTCAACTCGATGGACAGTGACAGACATCACCAACATTAAGCTTATAACACAGCACAATAGAAAATATAATCACAGCTGACAGATTCAAGGAACAGTAAAGTAAGTAGAATGCATCTGAACCGTGAATTTGCTTTCAAAACCTTTTTTTTAAGTATTTGCTTTATTTACTAGCGATTCTTCAAGAACATTAACACATTTAATCACACTATGTGAGCGTGGAAGTAGTTGCCAGTGGGTAACTGATGAAAACAAATGAAATTTCTTTCAACAAATGGAATTTTGATTCCTATAGGCATTTTTTTAGAAACAGATTTAAAATTATAATGAGAAAGCACCCTCTAAATATCAAGTTACAATTTATTCAGAGGCAGAAATAACAAATTTTTGACTGTACAAGCTATCGGGCACAGAACTGTGGCACTCCCTTTGGACACAGCCGTAGTTACGACCGCTCACAACAGCCTCTGAGAGACTACACTGGTGCAAATCTGCAACACACCAGATTACTTTAAACTAAAAATTTTAACCACTCACAGAAGCACTTAAACTATGTACCCCGTAGGACGGATGGAAATGGTACAAAACACTCACATTAAAAGATTAACTTGCCACCGAGGGTACAACTTGATTAAAAAGAAGAGTCGTATGGTGGAAGGGTGGCAACTTTATATACTAAAATGACCATTTAAATAAAAACACATGAAATGCAGTCTTGCACTAAAAGCATATTTCAGAAATTGAGCCGTTACACTTCAAGCAATAAATTCATTAATACACCGAATCCGACAAACATGACAGAGTCAACTATTAACGAACGGCAGACCGACAGACAGACACTAATTGCCTAACAAATGCGGACGGGAGACAGACGAGCAAGCTAGGGACGACAGGCTGACCAAGAAAACAAGTAGAATTTAACAAGTAAATGAAAAAACACATCACGAATCACTTAACTTGTAATAAATTGCGATTTCTGTCGAAGACCTGGCGCAGCACCCCCAAATCGCTCTCCCGGACCGTCCGCTGCCAGCCGCTTCAACGGACGCAGGAAGGCGCGCCGATCTCCCGTCTCACGGCGTCGCAGCTCGCACCGGCCAGCCCGATGTCGTGGTTTGACTCCTGCTGCTCTCGTGCCGGCCGCGAAGCCACTACCCCTCGCTATACGGCGCGGCCCACTGGACTCACGTGGCGACTTCACACGCGCTGACGCTCAAGGCGGACAAGTCATCTCGTGTCTCAGTGCGCGACTGACCAACTCATCGATCCGACTGCCAACGACCATTGCCTGAGCAAAGTCGAGCAGACTGGAGGCCTTACACATGCTAGCACTCCGGACGACAGACAGACACTGGCTGCCCCATACTGACCCGGCTGACCAACTGACCGACTGGCGAGCGCATAGCGCCCCTTAAATGCACGTGAACAGGCAACCTTTCCGCTTTCCCACCAGAAGGAGACACCAAAGCTGCGACTGCCACAGCGGCGCCACCGCCAGAAACGGAGGGCGACTGCTTCACACTACGCGCTGCGGCACGCTCTTCAAAACAGCAATTTTTATCACAGCTCAGAATCCACTCCTTTTGAGGCCATCAACACTGCGTGTTTAGTGATGAACCCCCCTTAATTCAGTGACTGGGTTATACAGTGCTACACTCCTACATACGTCCCAGTCCTTCCACCAGTGACATGCGTTACCATCGTTGGATACCATGTTGCGGTGAACTGGAACCAATGGAAACATCTAGTGTTTTACGAGGCAACAAGGAAGTGTGGAGAAAAACTGTATTTTCTGTAGCGCTTTTTGCAAGAACAATGGAACATGATCTTCCAACACAACAATGCACCTTAACGCATTACTGAGTCTCACAGCCTCGTAGTCCCACATCTGACCTTGCAGTGGTACCACTTCGCGTGGATCTGTAACCTAAGGTGACCTCAAGTGTTTTTATAATAAATATGTAGATTATTGCCATCCCTATCTGCACCATTTATTACAAAAGCAGCGGGATATGATCTTCCAGCAGGATCACACCTAGTCGATCAGGCAGCTCCACAATTGCAGAAATTGCTCAGCTCATCTGGCAGTGATGCACAGTGACGACCAACTGTTGTGGCGTAAAGTCAGCGCCGGCACACGACAGAGGAGAGAAGGCTGTGAGAGGAGGTCAGGTGACCGGCCTCCCTCCAGGACGGCAAGGCGGCAGCGGCGGCCCCCACGTGGACACGACGTGAGCGCCGAGCCCCACTGGTGGCGGACACCTTCGACGGCAGCTTCAACGTCAGCCACACTATGCAGCACAGACTTGTTTGTCTACTCTGGGTAAGACTGATTATCTTGTATGTCACCCTTTGCTTGCGGCGTATCTTTGTAATTGCACTTCTGGATGGTCATGTGTAAAGCACTACAAGAATTCTCAAATCAGTGTTAACTATTATTACTTGTCTTGTTGTAATAAAACTCATTAACGAGTTGTTTGATTGTTCGTCTAGCGAAGCGAGTATGCAGGATTCCTAGACGCAACACTTATGTATAATGTCACGGAATAATGTACACTAGGTAACTTCTAATGTTTGTTATGGGAACATCGAAATGTGAAGAGCACAGCTAGCTCTTTCTACACTGTTTCTTGAAAAACGACGGAACCTGATCAACCAGTGCGACAACACGACTTAAGTGAGAACTGGACCAGACGGCACCACAGCACTGGACGTCATGTCAGCCATCTGGCAGTGACGTACGAGCCACCTTTCGCCTTTACGTTGTAGGGAACTGTGACCTGAAGTACACCCCACTGTTTTTCGACAAAACACTGAAAAATGGAGAGAAAAAAAGCCACCCTTTGTGTGCAGTATTGCTTCCGATGTGATTGAGATATGATTTTGCAGCGTTAGGAGGCCCACTGATCTGCTAGTGCAGACTGTTGCACAATCCCATATGCTGTGAAGCTGGTGTGGCAGTAATGTACAGTACACTGTCTGGCTGTCGTGTTGTGAGACACTATAAACTAAACTTTATAGTGAACACGAATGACTGTGCAAAGCAGGCCATATGTGATGTGCTTTTTATGTTATCTGTGGGACTTGATCTTCCAACTTCAAAATGCCTCTTTACTCATTAATCAATCATACAGCACCACAATCCCAGACACTCACCTGTCAGTGATGTACAGTACCAAGTTTGGACACGTTGGGGAGGGGGGGGGGGGGGTTGGGAACTCTAGGGTCAGATGAGAAAATACAGAAGTGAGGAGAATTCTTATCGCTCATTCTGCAGTGTTTCTTCCAAAATTAATAGTACCTGAACCTTTCAGCAGGACCATGCTCGTTTATTCACGAATGGATTACACAGTTCCACAATCCCAATCATTCTTCAGCTCATCTGGTATTAAGGTACAGCACCAACTTAAGCTATGATATTGTGTTGAACTCTACTATAATTTGACCCATAGTGTTTGTTGAGGGAACACAGAAATGTGGAGAATGCGAAAAAATCCTGCAGAAAGAGCAGGCTGTAAAGTCAGTGAAACATGTTCTTCCAAGGGGTCATCTCCTTTTTACTCTTTAATGTGCCACACAGTTCCAAAAACACTCACATTCATCAGCTAACTGCAAATGAGGCGCTGCTCCAACTTTCTGTGTCGTATAGCGCTGAACTTTAGCCTAGGATGTCCATTAGTCTTCGTTGAAGGGGCTCACAAGTGTTGAGGATAGGGTTGACTGTTTCTGCAACATTTCTAGGGAATTCATTAGAACACTACTTTGCATCAGCACAAAACACCTTTACTATTTACTCGTTTCTGGGTCGGGTAGTACTGCAGTCTCGCAACTTCTTCAGCTATTGTGGCAGTGAAACACAGTATCAACTATGGTTATCGCGTTGTGCAGAACTGTAGCCCAAAGTATAGCCCAAAGTACGAGCAACTGCTCGTGTTTGCAGAGGCAATACAAAGGCGTGGTGAATGCACGCATCCCTTACTGCAGCGCTTATTACAAATTTAACAGGACATGATCGCTTTAGCAATTCAGGGTCTCACATCTCTGCAATTACAGACGTTTTTCAGCGAATCTGGTGTTGGTAAACAGTACCAGTTTTGTGTATCGTGTTTTTGGGGACTTCTGCTGTTTCTTGAGGCAACAAAGAAGTGTGCAGATACAGTATGCACTTTCAGCTGTGTTTCTTACGAGAAACCGTGGGACATGACCTTCCAACATGACAACACACCTTTTGTTATCACTGAGGCATACAGATAAACGTTATGTGACCTACATCAGCTAAGGAGCCACTGATGAGCTTATACGCTTTGGGTACTGTACTATACAGAATATTAAACAAAAATAACTTCTAGTATTTGTTGAGGGAAAACAAAAGTGTAAACGACACATATGGCCCATTCTGCAACACTGGGATACTATCTTCGAGCAGGCGACAATCCTTTGCTCAACACCCGATAACAGAGCTCCACAATCCCACACATTCTGGTGTACTCATATAATGGTACTCATACAATGTGCTAACTTTTGAAAATGTAACCTAACGTAACCTGCAGCACTCCTTGCTCAAACAAAGGCTTGTGGAGAATACAGCTGGCATGTTCTACAGCGTCTCGTACAAAATGACGGCACGGTATCTTCGGGGTGGACAACGACACATTGCTCATAACCGTGTCACTAACCTCCACAACCCAACGTTTCTTTAGGTACTCTGGTTGTGATATGCAGTAACTACTTTGGGTATCATGTTGTGCTGAACTATAAGCTACAGTAACTCCAACTACCTGAGTGAGCACAAAACTGTGAATAATAAAGCTGGCTCTTTCTGCAATTTTTCTTGAAAAATCAATGGCATGCCATCTTCCAACAGGACAACGCCTCTTTATTCATTACTGGCTCACACCCATCTACACAATCCAGACATTCCCTGGCTAACTGGTAGCGATGTACATTACGAGGTTTCGTATCATTCTGTGATGAACTGTAACTGAAAGTAACCATTGGTGATAGTTGAGAGGTTACGTAAGTCTGGAATATATACCTGTCCATTTCTTGATCTTTTGTAGCACTTTACTGCAAAACGTTCCTTTAGCTAATCTGGCAGTGATGTACAGCACCGACATCAGTTACCTGTTTTTGGTGAAGTGTAACCTAAATTAACTAACTGTGTTTGTCAATAGGTTATCATATGCCTTCACATACTGGATTATCGACTAACCTTAATAACACCAACGCTTTTTCCATAACTCGCATTGCTCAGGGAGGTGGGTTAAATATTCCAATACACTTTCTTGGTCTGTTTATCTTATACTTGTGACATCATCATGTATATTGTCGATTCTGAGTAGGACATCCTTACTGAACGCCCTGATAAACCCGCGGGACAGGACCGATAGTTTAAATTCTGGAAAGGGGCAAAAATAAGGGGCTGTGAGTTTCACTCGAACATACAACATTATTATTTGATCAAACATTACAACAGAGCAAAAAATTTTTTTAACACACAGCTTTAATCTTTGGGACTTAATTACTTCGTGAAGGCTAATAACTTAAAGGGCATGCATAATCAGAAATTTAAAAGGCAAGCCTTATCTTAAAACAGTTCTTCAGTTAGACTGAAGTAAACAAGTTAAATTCAAATCGGCTGAAGGCCTAACACCTAAAACTCCATAACATTAAAGAACTGTTTCACATAAGGCTTTTGGTATTCTTTTTTTAAAAAATTAAAGTAGGCTGAAGGCCTTAAGAGCAAAAAAACTCAAATTCAGAATTGGGGGGGGGGGGGCACAGGACTTAAATTTCAACAACCTTAAAATTTTTAAAACGCCAAAGCCTTACATGAAACAGTTCTTTACATTAGGCTGGAGGCCTTAAGAGCAAAGCAATTCTAATTTTAAAAAAATCGGCTAGAAGCCATACAAACACAGACAACAGGAAGAAATTATAAAAAAAATAGGGCAGTACACCCAAGGGCGGTCAGATGTTCAAGTTACGGCCTGTAATTCGAACACTAACGATCGCTTAGGTGAGACACGCAGTCGGGCCAACCATTCTTAATCCGATGGCAATCCAACCGACAGACAGTCAACGGACCAACGATCAAGATCAGTTCCGCTGCACACTTGCACCAAAACTCAAACGATGCCAACAGCAGAAGCTGTGGAACAACAACCAGAAGGGATCACAGACAACGCCCAAGCGGTGGACGACCCAAATACACGCCGTCTAACCAGACGGCCGACCAAACGGCCGAGCGAGGTCACTGCCCCTCCAACGTGCGTGTCGGCAACCGTCGGGTGAGTCAGTGGCTGTCCGAACCTCCCTGCCGCTCCAATCCAACCGCACTTCTGCCGCGTCCCAGCTGTCCGACTGCCAGGTCCTAACTACACTGCTGGCGCGTTCCAACCCGTTGAACGACACACGACGACCAGGAAGTAACAGCAGTCCAGCAAAGATAATACGGCAGGGCCCACATCGATAAGCGCTGCTGCTGCCGCCGCTCACGGGCAGGCAAGGCAGCAACTCGGTGGCACCAGTAACTGAAAACTAACGTAACGAGGCGGCCGAGAGTTTCATCTTATACACCATACGACTCCCACATGCCAGCAACTTTCTACGATCTACGAACCAGGGATTGGTTTAATGACGCGAGTGTCAGTTGCCTCCTTTCTTTGTCTCTCCTGTCAATCACGCGCAGTGTGGTGACCTGCTTGAAACCGCTCCCTTCCTCTGCCCTGCCTCTAACCTTCCTGTGCTCACCGTTCGCGGCTACACTCTCATCCCTTCACAAAAGGGACTGAAAAATGGCCTCCTCGTGGCAGGACTCTGTAGCCATCACTACACTCACTTCAGCTCTCGGTTTTCTCCAGACTCTGAAGCCTCGGCGTCCATCTTGCCCTCCAGTGTTTATACACTGATCCAGAAGAAGTTGTCAATAACGAAGGAATAATTTACTTCGCTTACGGAAGAATTTTTCTAATTATTATTGTTTAAAGTAAACATATTGTAATATTTTATCTTGGTATGATTTCATAGATAAGTTTATTCACGATCTACGATCTGAAATGGAAATGTGGGGCTCTTTTGTGGGATCTATTGAAAGTGACACCTTCATTAATTTAGTAACAGAAAATTTCGTCTCACCTTTAATCATTCTGGTGTTATCTGGGGCTAATGAGATAGAAATTATAGTGTGGCTCTCGTGAACATATGTTGTAAAACGTACTTTAAAATACAGTGTTTAGAGATTAAGACAGAAATGTGGATGACTTATTTCGTGATTGGGACCTGTTGCTTCGGCTACGAGTCCGCAGACGACGACAGAGAAATGGAAAAGCAACGAGAGAATATAGGGGCGGCTGAGTGCGCGCTGAATGCTAAGATTATGGAAGACGAGGTCTCCAGATTGGGTGGCTGGCTGAATCAGACTGTATGTATTCAAAAGTATACGTAATGTTCTGTTTGCTTTCTCTAATTACATCGTCCGTAGTAAATACATTTGCAGGAATCTGTCGTGGTGTGGTACCATTTATATACTCATAACATTTACAATCCCAACGGCTCTTTTCGCAAAAGGTATCAATAAATCAAAGAATAACTTCCAACTCTAAATTATCCCCCGCACTGTACTACTTGCTTTCAAGAACAGTAATCAAAAATATTACCGTTAAATATCGTGACTGAAGAATACGATATTTTCTTTTCCATGTGTTGAAGACACAAATTAACGGGACACCATATTAGTCCAATACAATAATGAATAAAAGAACCGACGAAGACCACGAGAAACACACGCAGGTTTGAAAATCTAAAATAAGAATAAAAACGAAAAAGGGGAGTGTCTGAAAGTTATTACACCGGAAAAGATAAGCGAGATGAATCACTTATTCGCTTCTTCGAATCAAACGACTAATCTGCCAGGTCATTTTGAAGCGGTTTTAAAAATCGTTAATATCTCTCTCGCACGCAATTAGATTTCCAGTAGCAGCCGAACGTTCATTGCTACAACGTTCGATTATACCAACTTTATTATTGTCGATTAGATAGCTCCGTGGCAGGTAGGTTTCTTTTAGTAAAAGCAGATTAGTAAGAATAACAGTAAATGAATGTACTAAAGGGAATTTCTTTAACTTTCTTGTCCAATCAATAAAATAAAAATCATAAACTAAATGGCGGAAGCAAACTGAGTAATGAACAGCGTTTTAGACAAAAATGAGGCATAGAAAATCCCGTGATGGGAGAGAACAATATAATAAGTGCGAATGTAAGTCAGGTGCTCCTGGGCGATAACGTCTCACACGTAAATTTCGAACCGAATGCGGAGCAAGAAACTACGGCAGAAAATCCGACATCGGAAAGCCGTCTCGGTTTAGCAGATGACGTAGTGATCCAGCGACAACATGGCGTCTCATTTCGAAAGCGAAATAGCCAGAGGACTGCATATTCCTTCAAGTCCCATACTGGGAAGCCATACGAGCTCCAACAGAAATTTCGCGACACCAATAATAATCGATACGGCATCGTGATTTTAACTGGACTGATAGTAAAAAGATACACCATGTGACAGGTTTCTTTCAAGGCAATGCCTCGATATGGACTGCTGATATATCGGAAATACGTCAAACGTACACTCAATTCAACAAGCTTTCCTTAACCAATTTTGGTCTAATTTTGGTGGATTTCTGTGCAGGAAAGATTCAGACATGACGCCTTCAATATGGAACCCCATAATAGTAAAGAAGGGGGTTATGGAAGTATTTCGGAAAGCATATCTAGAAAATCAGATACTGGCGGAAACGCATTTTCCAAGCACATGTATCACAAATACCAGTTGTTTATTTGTCACAAGGGAATGTTCCAGAAGTAGGAGATTACACGTCGGTCGCACTTGAGGTACTTGTTGGGTGATCCGATAAAGATAATGGGCGCCAAGACGACTTGAGGACACTTAACTGATAAGGACAGCCATGTGCTTTGTTTGCGGTTCTTTAAGCGCAGCGTCATTCCGAATGTTGCTCACTCTGGCCCAAAGATTTTCGTTTTCCCGCCTCTCTCTTCGGTGGTTTCAACGCAAGAAGCACAACCACTTGTGCCCGTGAGCGCGAGAATCCCTTTCGTGGCTCCTTCAGCAGGAAGGGCCGTCTGTTTCCAACAGGCAGAGCGTCTCTTATACTGCATAAAGTTCAGCACCCTTGCACAATCACGGGTCTTCACCTAAGCGAGGTTTTAACGAAGTTCGTACTACCCAGCTGCACGGGTACTGACTTTGTTGTGGGTAGATTCTTTCATCGCTGAGAATGACGATTCTGGGGTGAGCAAAAGGAAATCCTAAATTACATAAATGGATGCCAAAGGTTTTTCTTATATGCATTGTCGTAGATCTACATAACTTCAATGTTCTATTCGTTTGCACGGATGACATAATGGTGTGCAATAGCCGGACGGTCGCAATAAATATTCGTGCAGCCGCGTAGAACAAATATCTCGAATGTTTAACCACTGTTGGCACTCGCTTTAGAACAAAATGTAAATTTTCTTTCCAGTCCAGGAGGAAGGTACAGTGCGGAAGGATACATAAAAATTCTGGAGGAGTATATTTGGTTCGTGAATGTGGACTCGTACCAATTAGGCGAAGCCGCGTTACAGTCAGTTAAAATATGCCCCACTGCGTAATTTATTCACTCTCTCACTCCCGTCAGTTTCAGGAATATATCTCAGGGGTCCTTTGTTTCGTAATACTTTTAATTAGCGTTATTTCAAATATTTGAGTAAAAATTTTAATGAAAACGAAGTAAAATAACTCGGAAGATGAAGTTATTAGAGAACAAAAGCGTAATACTGTCGTTTATTTTAGCCTTCATATGAACGTAATTATCGTTGTTAGCTCACTATTCTGATTCCTATTCCTGTTCCGATTCATGTCTTGTGACTGCTTCATTGCTGTTGTTGCGATTGCTGATATTGCGTGCCGCGTAGAGTGAGGTACTGAAAATACACCAAATAACTTTAAAGAGCATACCGATAATTTTACAAAGGTATTACCTGCGCCGTGTCGGCATAATTTCTATCATTCGAGGATCTAGTTTCGAAGTCCTGAATTTATTTAAAGAGAGAGAAAGGTAGATTCTTTACTGATTGGAACTGAAGATTTGTGATATTTGACGTTACGTGGAGTATCAATTTCGTGAGAAAATTTCTCCGCAACGGAAAACGCTTTTGTTTTAATGATGTCCATCCCAAATGGTTCAAATGGCTCTGAGCACTATGGGACTTAACATCGATGGTCATCAGTCCCTTAGAACTTAGAACTACTTAAACCTAACTAACCTAAGGACAGCACACAACACCAGGCCATCACGAGGCAGAGAAAATCCCTGACCCGGCCGAGAATCGAACACGGGAACCGGGGCATGGGAAGCGAGAACGCTACCGCACGACCACGAGATGCGGGCTGTCCATCCCAAATCCAGTATAATTTCAGTGACACTCTCTCCCCTATTTCGTAAAAATACACTCCTGGAAATTGAAATAAGAACACCGTGAATTCATTGTCCCAGGAAGGGAAAACTTTATTGACACATTCCTGGGGTCAGATACATCACATGATCACACTGACAGAACCACAGGCACATAGACACAGGCAACAGAGCATGCACAATGTCGGCACTAGTACAGTGTATATCCACCTTTCGCAGCAATGCAGGCTGCTATTCTCCCATGGAGACGATCGTAGAGATGCTGGATGTAGTCCTGTGGAACGGCTTGCCATGCCATTTCCACCTGGCGCCTCAGTTGGACCAGCGTTCGTGCTGGACGTGCAGACCGCGTGAGACGACGCTTCATCCAGTCCCAAACATGCTCAATGGGGGACAGATCCGGAGATCTTGCTGGCCAGGGTAGTTGACTTACACCTTCTAGAGCACGTTGGGTGGCACGGGATACATGCGGACGTGCATTGTCCTGTTGGAACAGCAAGTTCCCTTGCCGGTCTAGGAATGGTAGAACGATGGGTTCGATGACGGTTTGGATGTACCGTGCACTATTCAGTGTCCCCTCGACGATCACCAGTGGTGTACGGCCAGTGGAGGAGATCGCTCCCCACACCATGATGCCGGGTGTTGTCCCTGTGTGCCTCGGTCGTATGCAGTCCTGATTGTGGCGCTCACCTGCACCGCGCCAAACACGCATACGACCATCATTGGCACCAAGGCAGAAGCGACTCTCATCGCTGAAGACGAAACGTCTCCATTCGTCCCTCCATTCACGCCTGTCGCGACACCACTGGAGGCGGGCTGCACGATGTTGGGGCGTGAGCGGAAGACGGCCTAACGGTGTGCGGGACCGTAGCCCAGCTTCATGGAGACGGTTGCGAATGGTCCTCGCCGATACCCCAGGAGCAACAGTGTCCCTAATTTGCTGGGAAGTGGCGGTGCGGTCCCCTACGGCAATGCGTAGGATCCTACGGCCTTGGCGTGCATCCGTGCGTCGCTACGGTCCGGTCCCAGGTCGACGGGCACGTGCACCTTCCGCCGACCACTGGCGACAACATCGATGTACTGTGGAGACCTCACGCCCCACGTGTTGAGCAATTCGGCGGTACGTCCACCCTGCCTCCCGCATGCCCACTATACGCCCTCGCTCAAAGTCCGTCAACTGCACATACGGTTCACGTCCACGCTGTCGCGGCATGCTACCAGTGTTAAAGACTGCGATGGAGCTCCGTATGCCACGGCAAACTGGCTGACACTGACGGCGGCGGTGCACAAATGCTGCGCAGCTAGCGCCATTCGACGGCCAACACCGCGGTTCCTGGTGTGTCCGCTGTGCCGTGCGTGTGATCATTGCTTGTACAGACCTCTCGCAGTGTCCGGAGCAAGTATGGTGGGTCTGACACACCGGTGTCAATGTGTTCTTTTTTCCATTTCCAGGAGTGTAAAAATCGTGCCGCCCTTCTTTGAACGATGTACGCAGTCAATCGTCTCTGGCCAGGATCCCACACCGCGCAGCAGTATTCAAAAAGAGGACGGACAAGCGTAGTGTAGGCAGTCTCCTTAGTAGGTCTGCCACATTTTCCAAGTGTCCTGCCAGTAAAACGCAGTCTTTGGTTAGCCTTCCCAACATCATTTTCTATGTGTTATGTCCAATCTAAGTTGTTCGTAATTGTAATACCTAGATATTTAGTTGAATTTACGGCCTTTTGATTATACTGGTTTTTAGTGTAATCGAAGTTTAACGAATTCCTTTTAGCACTCACCTGGGTGACCTCACACTTTTCGTTATTTACGGTCAACTGCCAATTTCCGCACCATACAGATATCTTTTCTAAATCGTTTTGCAGTTTCTTTTGATCTTCTGATGACTTTACTACTCGATAAAAGACAGCGTCATCTGCAAAAAACCTAAGAGGCTGCTCAGTTTGTCTCCCAAATTGTTTATATAGACAAGGAATAGCAAAAGACCTATAACACTACCTTGGGGAATGCCAGAAATCACTTCTTTTTTACTCGATGACTTTCCGTCGATTACAATGAACTGTGACCATTTTGATAGGAAATCACGAATCTAGTCACATAACAGATGACATTCCACAAGCACGCAATTTCACTACAGGCCGCTTGTGTGGTATAGAGTGTCAAAACCTTCCCGGAAATCCAGAAATACGGAACCCATTTGCAATCACTTGTCTACACCACTCAACACTTTCTACGAGTGAAGAACTAGTTCTGTTTGACAATAATGATGTTTTCTAAATCCGTGTTGACTGTGTCACCTGACCGTTCTCTTCGAGGTAATGCATAATGTTGAAACAATATGTTCCGAAATTCTGCTGCATATCCACGTTAAAATGATAGGGGTCTGTAAATCAGTGGATTACTTCAGTATTGGTCTGACCTGAGCAACTTTCCAGTCTTTGGGTACAGATCTTTCGTTGAACGAGAGATTGTACATCATTGAGGCATGGACCAGAAGATGTGCTTTTATTAAGTAATTTAAGTCCCTTCGCTACTCCAATGATATCTACTACGGTCTTCACGTTGGCAGCTGTTCTTGATTCTAATTCTTGAATATTTACTTGGCCGTCTTTGGTGAAGGAATTTGGAAAGACTTTGTTTATTAACTCTGCTTTGGCAGCACTTGGTCCACGGTATCTGCATTGCTATCGCACAGAGGAGACATCGGCTGTGTCTCACCGCTGCCATACTTTACATACGACCAGAAAGTCTTGGATTTTGTGCCAGGTTTCGAGAAAGGTTCGTTGTGGAAACTACTATAAAAATCACGCATTAATTTCCGCGCTAAAGTTGGAGCCTCTGAAAAAGATCGCCAATCTTGGAGATTTTGACTTCTTTAAATTTGGCATGCTTCCTTCGATGTTTCTGCAACACTGTTCTGACAAGTTTTATGTCCCAAGGGGTATCAGCGACTTCTCTTGGTAATTTATTTGGTACACATCTCTGAACTGCTGTCGATCCCATTTCTTTGAACTGAAGCCACGTCTAGTTTAGTCTTATATTGTTAATTTGGAAGGAGTGGAGATTGTCTCTTAGGAAGCATCAAGTTACTTTTTACCTGGTTTTTTGAATAGGAATATATATTTGTTTAATTTTGGACGATTTGGGGGTTACAATATGCATTCCCGCTACGACAACCTTGTGTTCACTAGTCCCTGTATCTGTTTCGATATTTATTGCTGAGAGGTGAAGTCTGTTTTGACACTGTGTACTATTGGAATGGGCTCATGAATTAACTGCTCGAAATAATTTTCAGAGAATGCGTTTAGCACAATTCCTGACGATTTATTTTAAGCCTACCTCCGGAATTTAACACGTATTATCGCTAACATCTCGAGGATAAATTGAAGTCACCACCGACTACAATGTATGAGTCGGGTATGTCTTTGGATATTTTTGCCGACCTCCCAATTCAGATTATGCAGTTTGAGTTTGATTTCAATTATTATTTCATTCCGGTTGCCAACAGTGACCTCTGCCCATACTTACTCACAGGAAGTATCTACTTCAATTTCGCGACAAGATAAACTACTTCCGACAGCAACAAACACGCCACAGCCAACCGTGTTTAGCCTATCCATTCGGAACGTCTAGCGTTAAAAGGTTTTTCTTTTCACATTTAACCGAATATAACATTGATGATGATAAAGAATGCAACCTTTAACACTAGACTACGTACTCACGGCAGTTCTCCTTGGCCGTTTTTTGGTACGACTTGGAAAGAGAGAAAAATTAATGAATGATCGACGATGCGTCGGTTCTCGATTGTGTTCAGGAGACGTACAGATTGATTGCGCGAAAATAGTTTCTCAAATGACCTCTTAACGCGGATTGCTTTCACACAACCAGACTCTTCAATGAAATTACCTAAGGGACCTATTTGGATAATAAAAGAAAAAAATTGGAAATGAATGCAAAACAGTGAAATTTTGTAAAAAAAGTTGTCAGATCGGAAATTGAACACATTAATGGTCTCCCAAATACAATCGAGACACCGCGATAAAGAGCGAACCTGTAAAAAAGTTCATTTAAACATTATTTGTGGTTAATTTAAAGAAAAGAATAAGCATAGATTTTCTGTACAGTGAAGCATCAATATAATCTCAAAGAACAAAGGCGTTAAACTATAAACATTAACAAATTTACAATGTATACATTTTTATGTTTTTCTCCTACATGGAGCAGTCCAACAATCGCTGCTTTTGTATGTGTGATATTTTGTAAAAATTAAATGTCCTCACGTGCGCGTAAGTATTTTTTATCGTCACAAGGTTTACAAAAGCGTCTCTTTTTTCTTGGTGATAACGTGGTTTTTCACACTAAATGAAATATAACTTGTAGTGGTGCTACACAACACGTCTTAACAAGTCGGCGACTAAACATCAAAGGTAATCAAGTACATGTTAACATATCGGCGACCAGAAGTACAACTAAGTATAAAGACTCTAGAATTTTCCTGACAAATGATAAATTGTTCTTTCTTCTGTTTCGCAGCTTCTTACTATCAAGCGCTGCGACAATGATTTTAAATATCTGCGCCCAGCGAGTCATAGTGTTTAAAAGTACCTTTTAAACGCTGGCCGCGCGTCTTGGTATGGGCGCACGTTATAAACAGATTTCGTTTCTTTACCCTCGCGTTGTCATGCTTAGTATCATTACAAACTACAGCTCGATGGCTGTCCTTTTCTCATATGCAAAACGTCTTAAATCCAATAATATCACAAACGCTGTTAGGTTTTTCGCAATGATTTCGTCTGAACTTATCTCCGGCTTTAGCCAGCTTTCTTGAGCATCAGTGCTTTCTATTAGCTCTTGTAGCTTTGGTACTTTCCCAACACAGCTACGACAGTTTACATCTGTTATTCCGATGGTTCCTGTATCTAAGTTCTTCCTGTGTTCGGCCTGCACCCTTTTATAACTGAAGCCCTTCTTGCGTTTTCCCGATACCCTCTAACCTAAGAAAATCGCCCAGTCCACGAGACACAGCCCCTGCTACCCGTGTACAGTCTGTCGGTAAACTGAAGAGCGAGCGAGCGAGTCCCCACTCTGCCTACCCAGCTACGTCACGAGGCGCTTCTACAGTCTGTTTCACAACTTAGTACCGGTCCTGCCGCGGCGCGCGTTTTAAATCTTTGTCGACGCCGTGTACAGATATGTACTGGCAGCGTTTATTTTTAAACAAATGCGTTAAGATCATAATGAATCCAAAAGACGACAGCTTCTTCCGAAACACAACATTATAGAGTAAGTAATATTAATGTAGGAACGGAAGTCAGGATTCTGCTACAAATACAGAACCGAATGCCTGTTCATGTGAATGTATGTACCCTCTACTGCTATTCGCAAAACGAACCCCGTATGGTGCAATCAATCTGTAGAACTTACGCCTTGTTCTTACTTTATGTTTCTATTAAAAGCTAGAAATTTCCAGGTAAATCCCATTTTACGCTGTGTCTTACGTAAAACATTTTTCTGCCAAAGAAAACAGATTTTTTTTTTTTTGACGGCAGTAAGCAATGTCCATAATGTCGTCATTATTTTTTGGTTTATGTGGAAGTCCTCCATCGTTTGTCGAATGGCCGATTTTGTGAAACTGCCTATAACGAAGAGTTTCCTCCCAAAATTATCAGTTTTCTTTCGTGTCGGTTCCAGTAAACCACGCGGTTTATTTTCGCGTTTCTTCCCTATGCGTCCTGTTGTGGCGAGGCTGACGTTTGCGTAACTTGCAGCCCTCTGATTGGGACTGGTAATATTAGCCCACAGTTCTTTTGTGCCGCCTCTTTAACACATGATGTTGTAACGTTACAGACAATCGAACGCTCGTTACTCCATTAATACCTCCTCTTCTCCATATTCTGCACATTTTCTTGCAATGCAGGGCGATTATCCATCTCTTCCGGATACCGAAGTATATCAGTAAGCATACAAAATTAACTGTCTGACACTGGCAATTAAGATCCCACGAACAGAACGACGTGTATCACTGCTCGCTGATCTACGCCGCTAGGCTGGTAACGGGCAACTGATTTTGGGTGCCCCTGTAGGCCAGTGGCAGGGTTCTTCTGGGAAAGGCCGCTTCCCCCACCAAAAGCACTGCTCGCTCTTCAGTTTACAGACAGACTATAGCCGCCTGCTGCGTGAAGTGGACGCCTAACCTATTCAGCGGATTTGCCTCCTGTCGTCTGTGTCGCGTGAGCAACGTTTCCTGTAAACACCTCTCCATACACCTGAGTAATGTGCTGCAAACTGCAACGTCGCAATTCTTACTGCTGGCCTCGTTCACCGAAGCTACGATAAAAGGGATGGAGGGGACAACGTGTCGGTTGTGGACAGCCGAAATTGTTTTGGGAAAAAAACACAGTACAGTTTTTAAGAACTGTCGGCGGGACCTACCTCATGTCGTAGTAAAACAGTGCGCGTAGCGTTACTATTGACTGCGACGATCGAAGACAACTGTTTTGGCAACGAGGTACACACGTAATGGACAATGATGGTGGCGTTGTGTCTCCTAGCGTGTTATGCTGTGAACCGGACAGCAAAGCTGTGCAGTTGAGCATAACGATTAGGCGAGGGTCTCGCGGATTCTGCACTGCACTGCATTATCGCTATTACGGCTATTAATACAGTGTAAGGGCTTTGTTTTCAGTGGAGCAGCTGTTTTCATAATATTGTTTAAATAATTGAGTTCAGCTTCGCATTTTATCTTTACCAGCCGTTAACAAGACCACCCCTCCAGAGAGAACTTTCTCACAAAAAATTCAAGCGGGCGGATTTAAGACGTTTCACTGCACGATAGGCGTTTTTTTTATTTAAGTTCGATGTGTTGAAAATTTATAAATCCATTACTGTAGCGCAGTGGAGTAATATTTTTGTGAAAATATGCACTTTTCTGTGTTCGAATACTGAGCGCTCTAACTTTTCCCCTCATGATGTTTCAGAGGCAAGAGCGTGGGCGGTGCCGGGTCTTCCGCCAGCCTGAGAGCTGACTGCTGACCGCTGACTGCTGACTGCTGACTGCCACCCTTGGCAGGTCTCGCCTCCCCCCTGTTCCATCTGCCCCACAGTGCGTATCACGCTCCCACGCAATGCTGAAGTGCATCCTCGCAAAATCCTTTCTCAAATTAAGACTGGTGATTGGCACTGCAATAGTACTTTATATCAAGAATTCCCCTTTTTGTCCGCACTAGACTGTATTCATATCCGCCTTTTTTTCCTTCCTTCGTGTGTTACTTTTGGTTCCAAGATAACAGAATTACTTCATACCGTCAACTTCGAGGTCCCCAATTTTGATGCCAACTTTCCTCCTAATGTCATTTCTATACCCTTCACCTGTTCCCTCTGTCTTTGCTTTACTCTCAGTCCAGATTCTGGATTGATTAGGCTGCTTATTTTGTTCAACAGGCCCTGCGAATGTATCTCATCTTCACTCGCGATAGCAATGACATCAGCGAACCTTATCACCGATATCGTTCCACCTTGAATTTAAATCCCACTCCTAGACTTTTCTTTGATTTCAGTCATTGTATCTCCGCTGTATTGATTCAATATTAGGAGCGAAAGTCCGCATCCCCGTCTTGTACTCTTTGTATTCCGAGTGCGTCATTCTTGGTCTTTCATTTCTATTTTTTCACCTTTGATTCTTGACTTGATACCATATCACCCGTTTTCCCCTCCTAAAGATTAGACCTATTTTCTTGAGAATTTCCAAAAATTTGTACCATTTTAGACTGCAGATTCCTTTTTCTATGTCGACAGATACCATAAGCGTGTCTCGGTTGTTTGTAAGTCTGATTTCCGTTATCGAGCGCAACGTCATAACTACCTCTCTGGCGCCTTTATCTTTCCTAAAGCCAACTGATTGTCATCGAACAGATACTCAAATTTCATTTCTGTTCTTCGGTACGTTATTCTTTTCAATCATGAGGTGCTAAGCGGTGTGTACTTTACTTCTCGTTGTTGTCCGTCCTTCCTATATTCGAGATTCTACAGATGAATTTTTCTTTCGAATGTCTAATAGTAAGAGGGTCATTCAAAAGCTAAATTGGTCTGGAGAGAAAGCGTTCATTTCTACAAAACAATACTTTTTCTACATTCCAACACAGTCAGCTTGATTTTTTATGCACCTGTTCCAATAGGCTAAGAGCTCTTTTATTCCAGCTGCAGAAAACTCTTTATCTTGATGTTTGAACCAATTTCGCACAAAACTTTTTCACGTCCTCGTTGTCCTGGAACCTCTTGCCACATAATGCCTCCTTCAGTGCACCAAACAAATGGAAATCACTAGGAGCTAAATCAGTGCTGTTAGGGGGCTGAAGCAGTACTTTCCACCCCATTTTGTCGATGGTTCCACGGGTTAGTTGAGCAATGTGAGGACGCGCGTTGTCATGATGGAGAATCACACCTCTCCTCTTACATCCACGACATCTGACTCTCATGGCTGGCTTCACCTTGTTTAAAAGCAAATCCGAGTAGTATTGGCTGTTCATTGTACGGTGCTCTTCGAGATAATCACAAATCATTCCAAAACACAGTGAAAAAGACTTTTCTTGCTGATGTTTGGTTTTGTCTGCTAACTCGAAGCTTCTTCTGCAAACCTACTTGAATATCCTTTCGTAGGCAACTTGGCCAATGATTTTAGAAATTTCGCAGAAATGTGCTCCGCTTCTGTCTTATTTGAGTCCAACACTTCGAAATCTGTGTTGCCTGTCACAAACTGCATCCTTTATCTTTTCCCTAGTGTCCCACATGTCTCCTCTGTCACGTAATCAGACCGATCCTCCCTCCCGGAGAGGCCTTCAGCGGGCTTGCAGTGCCCTCTGTTGTCAGTGTGAGACTTTGTTCTTGAGGTTTCCCTGTATTTCTGAAGCCACTGCAGCAACGAACATGCAACTTTTACATGTCCTTAGTGTACTGGACACAAGCGACTGCATTTCAGTCGCTAGTTTGGCAAGTAAAATATTCTGACTATACGGTTGAATGTCGCGTAATATTTCCGAATCTGTCCAAAATAATTTTAACTGTTTCTATGTTAGTTCTGCAGACTCGGTATATGTATGTTGCAACTATCTGAAAATCTGAATAGTCTGGTCCAAGTGGTTCCTGAGATTTAGAGAAAGATGCAACTGAAAATGTAAATTTTCAGAAATGGCTTGTAAAGTGTGAAATGAGTGAAACATTCGTGTCTTTTCTACGTGCGTGCGGAAAGTGCAAAACGCCAACTGTGACGCCATCATTAGCAAGTACGTCCAAACGTGCCAAACGGGTTGTTATTTTATTCTCGGCAGCCGAGGGACAAACACCGGCAGACGTCGACGGGAGACTGAAGGACGAGTGCGGGGCAGCCCGTGTGCCAGAGACCACTGTCGTGCAGGGGGGGGAGGGGGCTGCCGCTTCAGGCGACGCACGGGGCCGCGTCGCTGGAGTCACGCCCACGCGAGTGGGAGGCGGCCGAGCAGCCGCCCTGCAGCCCCGACGCCTCCCCACGCGACTGTCGCGGCTTCGGTCCCTTAAAAAGGCCGACGATTCCCGTGGGACGAGAGCCTGCAGCAGACAGCTGAGGACAAAGTGTTCCACCAGACGGGGATCTTCAACCAGTTGACGGTGGTGGGACAACACACACGGAGTGGCACCCCCTTCATGGACTGTGCGGCCTTCCAACGAAAACTTTTTGATCGCCCCCTTACAGCACTACAGACCACCCAGTTCTCGTGTCTTACTTCCCCACAAAATTCAGTGTCGACACTGATGTCCACGCAGGATGGATGACTCATTTGGGCCCTGAACTCGTCTGCGCAGTCACTTCCACAACAAGTCAACGCGTGCCAGGTCTCTAAGTGGGCTTTATAATTTCCCTGACTGATCCAAAGACGGTGCGTTGAAAGCTGTGTGAAGTGTCTGAGAAGCGGGGGTCGCGATACCTGCCCAGTGAATCTCGCCCCGGAGGGTGAAGCTGATGCCCAGGTGTGTCGTCTGACGACAGAAGACAGCCCACACTGGCCTTCTGATTCAGACAAAAAGATCGTGGCTATCACTTCTGTTGGAATCTCGTAGTATTGTTCCAACTGATCAATAATTTTGTCTGGCAGCCTACCCTTGAAGAAAAGAGTCAGTGTAAGCACTCAAACGCAGAGACCCAGTGCAGGCATTCATACAAGAGACGTGACACTCAGAGACTTCCCAATCGGTTGCCCCAAATCAACTTTGGCCACTCGGATCCCGAGAGTCAGTGAGAAACATTCGTGTATCTGACAACCAGACAGAGACCAGACCAGTTCCATCTGGTTGTGTCACTCTCCTGAGAAAACATCGGGAATGATAAAACAGTCGACTGGGCAGTCGGTTACCAGTACCAGTCAGGTGAACCACTATGAACCACCAACAGTCCTACAGTAATGCAAAAGTGAGTGCGGTACATCCAGCCCCTTCCACTGCTTTTACCGCAACATTAGTGTTTTAGCAAGACAATGCAACACTACTCCCAAACTTCCTAACAGGCTCCACTCTTATAAATTATCCTAAAGTTCATTACCAATGGCATACAGGCCCTACACTAGTTAATACGTCCCAAAGAATTTTATGATACTGTACACCACGTGCCTGCATAACTGCGAATCATATACTTTCAACGAGACACGCACTTTCAACACGACCACGCCCTCACTCTCTGACTATACTGTGCAGCACTGCAAGTTGTCCCTTAGCTCACCAGGCTCTACAATACAGGAAAAAATTAGGTTAACAAGTTTTAGTGTAACATCAACTAAAATTCTGCTCGAATGACTTTACACAAAGCACCAGGGTGCAGCATATATACAGCTTTTTCCGCTGCTGTTCCCACAACAGGTAGAAGGCGTTCAGTACCAGCAGTACGATGATTCATTGCTCATCTAAAAAGCTTCAAATCTTCTTAAGTGTTTCTAGCTTTGACATACAGGGCCCATAACAAGGGATGTTTACTAAAAAGAGACTTTGGTATACTTGGAAGAATATTCAGTTATGGGACATACATCCCGCCTGTGTAGCTACCCTCCCTACATTTGTGAAATTTGAACTTTCAATGGGACACCAGCCCTCCGTTGTGGCCGAGCGGTTCTAGGCACTTCAGTCCGGAACCGTGCTGCTGCTATGGTCACAGGTTCGAATCCTGCCTCGGGCATGGATGTACGTGATGTCCTTAGGTTAGTTAGGTTTAAGTAGTTCTAAGTTCCAGGCGACTGACGACCTCAGATATTAAGTCCCATACTGCTCAGTGCCATTTGAACACTTTGAAGCAATGGGACACCACCCCTCACCCGATTACTCAGTTATACACCATTGGTCTCTAAGGTGTTGGTTGCTTACCTCATTTCGTTGAAACACGGTACCAGTGCTGTTGTGGTGTACTACAATGTAAAGTAACCTCTAGGGATTCTCGAACGAACACGATAATATGTAGGGTGCATTCGGCTAATTACAGTGGTGTTCCCACAAGATGAGTGCGGCCATATCTTGTGGCACGACTGGACCATACTGAATATTAAGTTCTGGGGAACTGCAATATGCAGATCGCCTTGCCAATCTGACTGGTATCTTGATATGTTTATTTGAGTTGTTAACTCTCCTGTAACGGTCAATGGAATTCATTGTGGCCTGTGTGGAGTAGGAGGGGCACCTCGGCAAAGGTACTCTTTATTCTTGTTCTCGAGAAACGTGACCTGCTGACGATATGGCCACTATACGCTATTTCTCGATCGATCGCCAGCAGGTGGCGGCGGCAGGGGGAGGGGGGGTAGGGGGGAGGCCGGCGGCGGCTGCGGCAGACGCACCATCCGGGCGTGACTTTCCAGGACGACAACGCTGCACTCGCCACTCTGCGCGTCGCACAGCACTGCCTCCTGTGGCACTCGTCACGTGGCCTCGCACGTCAAGCCGTGTAGCTCACCGTAACTTGATAGAAGCCCCAGGGTCTGTTGAGTTAACGCAGCAGAGTCCAGGGTTCATCCTCCGTGTCATGTCGCCACACTGAGACATTACAGGTGTCCGACCTCAAAGTGGGGCAAAGTTTCGTTACTCATCACAACTGTTGCACAGCTCCATCCCCCCACATGTAGCTCAGCGTCGATCCTGTGTTTCAAGTCTGGGGGATTTATGACTTAAAGTCATCATTTCGGTTCATTGCCGGTAAACTGAAGGGCGATGGCATTAACCATCTCTACCATCTGCTGTCCCGACGACTCTGGAATTACGTTATGTTCCAGCAAGACCACGCACTTCGCACACAGCGATAAATAGCCCCACTACCACTAAAATACCTTACCTCACCTCACCTTGCCATGACACACAGGGGCACATTCGCATATCGTGTTGTGCCAAACTGCCACCAAAGATAATTCGTAACAGGGAACTGAAGCGTGCTGGATAATCCACCTCCTCTTTGGCCTTCCCTCTCCTCAGTGGATCGTGTACTTCAAGATGGAAATCGGAAATTTACTCGCGTACTCCGCAACAAACCTCTCCTTTCGTAGAAGTTCCTAAGCGGCACTATCATGCAGGGCCGAAGCTACTTATCATGATTCACAGACCTGTAACGTTACGTTACCCCATGTGTGCGTTGAGGGCTCACCAAAGGTTCCGTGGCACGTCATTGCTCTTCTCACACTGGTCCACACATCACCAGGAGATGACCTTCGAGTAGGAGACTTCCAATGTATACTGCATTATAATCTTTGCGTTTAATGTTAGGCAGAAACATAACCTTATATTACTCCTGAACTGTGCAGGGAACGGGGAACTCAGGCAGAAGAGGTACCATTATTTTTCCATTACTGCAGCATAAGTGTGATGTCATTTTCCAGGAGGAAAACGAGTCTCTCCCACTGTGCTACATGGCTCCTCCACGTCAGATGTAGCTCCGGAGATTTCAAAGAGCGAGATACAGAACCACGTTTGACTATCACGTTGTCGGGAAGCGTTATCTAAAATAAACAGGGTCGTTTGCTCCAGGAAGTCGGAATTGGCAGGATAGGCGCAACCTGGTGTGCTGCCGCTCTTACGACTTCACTGGGATGTCATCTCCCAGCAACACATTCCTTACTCACTCACCTTCTGAATGACACAGCTCGACACACCCAGCTATTACCTCTCTCCACTCTTAGTGATTACTGGACATAATTTTACGTTTCCATTGTGGGCAATTAAGAGCTATGATAATCCGTCTCCATTATTCGAATCACACAAGGTTTGCTGGTTTCATTCAGGCCAGACTCCAGCTATGCCTTAAGCATCCTTCAGGCGTCATCTTCCAGCAGCACAAGTCCCTCATTCACTTTCGTCACAGGGTCACACATCAACATGGGCGTGACATGTGGCGTACTTCATGAGTTCCAAGTCTTGTGGAATTTTATCATCAAATTCTTCTCCTCTTGTATGAGGAATCGTTGAACTCTGCATGAGATGTCACGTTTGTGCTGCTACCATTCCTACACAAGTACGACGTGATGTGCCAGCAGAAGAATGCTCCTTCAGCCACATTCAGCGTTAAACACGACGAGCCCCTCAGGTGTTTCTCAACTCGATGGACAGTGGCAGACAGCACCAACTTTAAAGTATTCTATTGTGCTGGGTTATAAGCTTAATCACAGCTGAACAGATTTAGGGAACAGTAAGGTAAGTAGAACGAATCCACTCCTTTTGAGGCCATCAACACTGCGTGTTTAGTGAACTTTGCCCCTTACTTCACTGACTGGGTTGTACGGCGCGACACTCCTACATACGCCCCGGTTCTTCCGCCAGTGACGTGCATTACCAACGCTGAGTGCTGTGTTGTGGTGAACTGGAAACTATGGAAACTGCCAATGTTTGATGCGGCAACAAGGAAGTGTGGAGAGAAAAGCCTATATTTTCTGTCGCGCTTCTGGTAAGAACAAAGGAACATGATCTTTCAACAGTTCAGTGCACCTTAACTCATTACTGTGCCACACACCTCCAAGACGTCACTGTCGGCCGGAGTGGCCGAGCGGTTCTAGGCGCTTCAGTCTGACCGCTACGGTCACAGGTTCGAATCTTACCTCGGGCATGCATGTGTGTGATGTCCTTAGGTTAGTTAGGATTATGTAGTTCTAAGTTCTAGGGGACTGATGACCTCCGCTGTTAAGTCCCATAGTGCTCAGAGCCAAGACATCAGTCAATAGCACTGATGTACCACTTCAGGTATCATGTCATTGGGAACTGTACCCTAAAGTAACTCCTAGTGTTTGTTAATGGGACACAGAAGTGAGTACAATATACCTGGGTTTTGCTGCAGCGCTTCTTATAAAGTCAATGGCGTTCATTCTTCCAGCACGACAACACCCCTCTGCCCATTAACAGACCAAACAAGTCCACAATCCCAGACGTTCTTGCCGGCCGCGGTGGTCGTGCGGTTCTAGGCGCTCCAGTCCGGAGCCGCGCTGCTGCTACGGTCGCAGGTTCGAATCCTGCCTCAGGCGTGGATGTGTGTGATGTCCTTAGGTTAGTTAGGTTTAATTAGTTCTAAGTTCTAGGGGACTGATGACCACAGCAGTTGAGTCCCATAGTGCTCAGAGCCATTCGAACCATTTCAACCAGACGTTCTTAGGCTATTCTGGGATGATACACAGTAACAGATTTAGGCACCACACTGTGGGGAACACTAACCGGAAGTACCCTTTAATTTTTGTTGAACGAATGTGGATGTATGGGAAAAACAGCTGGCCATTTCTGCAAGGTTTTTTACAGGACTAACAAAACCCTGCAGGGAAACTATCTTTTACTCATTACTGAGTCACACAGCCTCACAGTCGTCGATCATCTTCATCTCATCTTGCAGTGATGTACAGACCCAACAGTGGTACCAATTTGCATGGATCTGTGACCTAAAGTAACGTGTAGCGTTTTTAGTATAAACGCAGAAATGTGAAGATTACTGGCATACCTATCTGCACCATTTCTTACATAACCCATGGGTCATGATCATCCAGCAGGACCATGCCATTAAACTCATTACTCAATCACACAGCACTACAATCCCAGAAGCTCTTCCCTTCACCTTCGGTGAAGCAGAGTACCAAGTTTGGACATGTCGTGAGTGTGTATCATAAGAAGGAAAAACCTCTAGGGTCTGTTCAGAAAATACAGATGTGGGGAGAACTCTTATATCGCTTTCTGCAGAGTTCTTAAAAATTAATAGGATCTCAACGTTTTAGTGGGGTCATACTCGTTTATTTGGGACTGGGTTACACAGTTCCACAATCCCAATCATTCTTCAGCTCATCTGGTATTGAGGTACAATATCAACTTCAGGTATCATACTGTGTTGAACTCTACTGTAAATTGACCCATAGTGACAGTTGAGGGTACACAGAAATGTGGAGATTGCAGCCTGCTCTTCCTGCAGTTTTTTTTTTTTTTTTGCCAAAGTCAGTGTGAAACATCATCTTCCAAAAGATGTTTTTACTCATTAGTGTGCCACACAGGTCCAAAATCACTCACGTTCATCAGCTAGTCGGTAATGATGTACTGGTCCAACTTTCTGTATCATATTGCGCTAAACTTTAACCTAACTGTATCCTCAACACTTGCGATACCCATCAACGAAGACTAGTGTACAGTTTGACTCTTTCCGCAACATTTCTAAGAAATTAACTAGAACACTACTTCGCAGCAGTAGGAAACACCTTTACTCTTCACTCATTTCTGGGTCCGGTAGAACTGCAGTCCCGAAAGTGTTTCAGCTATTGCGGCAGTGATGTGCTGTATGAAATGTAGTTATCAAGTTGTGCAGAACTGTAACCCAAAGTACGAGCAACTGCTCGTGTTTGATGGGGCAGTGCAGAAGTGTGGAGAACACACCCATCCCTTGCTGCAGCGCTTACTACGAACTCAACAGGGCATGACCCTGCAGCACGGCAACACCCCTTTAGTAGTTCTGGGTCTCATGTCTCTGCAATCACAGACGTTTTCAGCGAGTCTCGCATTCATAAACAGTCCCATTTTTGTGTCTCGTGTTGTTGGGGAGTGCTGCTGTTTCGTGAGGCAACAAAGAAGTGTGCAAATACAGTATGCACTTTCTGCTGTGTTTCTTACGAGAAACCATGGGACACGACCTTCCAACACGACAACACACCTTTTGTTATTATTGGGTCACACAGATAAACATTATCTGACATACATTAGCCAAGGAGCCAGTGAGGAGCTGTAGACACTTTGGGTACTGTACTATACAGAATAATAAACAGAAATAACCTCTAGTATTTGTTGAGAGGAAAACAAAAGTGTGAACAACACAAACGGCCATTCTGCAGCACTTCCTGAGAAAGTTAGTGGAATATGACCTTCCACCAGGCAACAATCGTTTGCTCAACACTCGGTCACACAGCCCCGCAACCCAGACATTCTGCTGTTGGTTTGGTACTCATATAATGTGCCATCTTTTGAAGATGTAACCTAAGGTAGCCTCCTGCACTCCTTGCACAAACAAAGACTTGTGGAGAATACAGCTGGCATTTTCTACAGCATCTCGTACAAAATGGCGGCACGTGATCTTCGGGATGACAACGACACATTGCTCATAACCGTGTCACTAACCTCCACAACCCAACGTTTCTTTAGGTCCTCTGGTTGTGATATGCAGTAACTACTTTGGGTATCATGTTGTGCTGAACTATAAGCTACAGTAACTCCAACTACCTGAGTGAGCACAAAACTGTGAATAATGCAGCTGGCTCTTTCTGCAATTTTTCTTGCAAAATCAATGGCATGCCATCTTCCAACAGGACAACGTCTCTTTCTTCAGTACTGGCTCACACCCATCTACACAATCCAGACATTCCCTGGCTAACTGGTAGCGATGTACATTACGAGCTTTCGTATCATGCTGTGATGAACTGTAACTGAAAGTAACCATTGGTGATTGTTGAGAGGTTACGTAAGTCTGGAGAATATACCGGGCCATTTCTTGATCGTTTCTAGCACTATTAATGGGGCATGAACTTCCGAGAATGCAATACAACTTTACTGCAAAACGTTCCTCAACTAATATGGCAGTGATGTTCAGCACCGACGTCAGTTAGCAGTTTTTGGGGAACTGTAACCTAAATTATCTAACTGTGTTTGTCAATAGGTTATCATATGGCTTCACGTACTGGATTATCAACTAATCTTAATAACACCAACGCATTTTCCATAACTTGCATTGCTCAGGGAGGAGGGTGGGGAGGTGGGTTAAATATTCTAATACACTTTCTCGGTCTGTTCATCTTACACTTGTGACATCATCATGTATATTGTCGATTCTGAGTAGGACATCCTTACCAAACGCCCTGCTAATCCTGCAGGACAGGACAGATACTCTAAATTGTGGAAAGGGGCCAAAATAAGGGCGTGTCACTTACACTCGAACATACAACTTTATTATTTGATCAAACATTACAAGAGACCAAAAAAATTTTTTAACACACAGCTTTAATCTTTGGGACTTAATTACTGGGTCAAGGTCAATAACTTAAAAGGCATGCGTAATCAGAAATTTAAATGGCTCTGAGCACTATGGGACTTAACTTCTATGGTCATCAGTCCCCTAGAACTTTGAACTTCTTAAACCTAACTAACCTAAGGACAGCACACAACACCCAGTCATCTCGAGGCAGAGAAAATCCCTGACCCCAATGGGAATCGAACCCGGGAACCCGGGCGTGGGAAGTGAGAACGCTACCGCACGACCACGAGCTGCGGACCAGAAATTAAAAAGGCAAGCCTTATCTTAAAACAGTTCTTTAGTTAGACTGAAGTAAACAAGTTAAATTCAAATCGGCTGAAGGCCTAACACTTAAAACTCCATAAGATTAATTAAAAAAAATACAGAAGGCCTTATGTAAAACAGATCTTTAATTTAGGCTGAAGGCCCTAAGAGCAAAAAACTCAAACCCAAAATCGGGTGGAGGCACCAGACTTAAATTTCAACAACCTTAAAATTTTTAAAACGCCAAAGCCTTACATGAAACAGTTCTTTAAATTAGGCTGAAGGCCTTAAGAGCAAAACAATTCTAATTTTTAAAAAATGGGCTAGGAGCGATACAAACACAAACAACAGGAACAAATTAAAAAAAAATAGGGCAGTACACCCAAGGGCTGTAAGATGTTCGATTTTCGGGCTGGAATTCTAACGCAAACGCTCGCTTAGGTGAGACACGCAGTCGGGACAACCATTCTCAAACCGATGGCAACCCAACCGATAGACAGTCAATAGACCAATGATCAAGATCAGTTCCGCTGCACACTTGCACCAAAACTCAAACGATGCCAACAGCAGAGGCTGTGGAACAACAACCAGAAGGGATCACAGACAACGCCCAAGCGGTGGACGACCCAAATACACGCCGTCTAACCAGACGGCCGCCCAAACGGCCGAGCAAGGTCGCTGCCCCTCCAACTGCGTGTCGGCAACCGTCGGGTGAGTCAGTGGCTGTCCGAACCTCCCTGCCGCTCCAATCCGACCGCACTTCTGCCGCGTCCCAGCTGTCCGACTGCCAGGTCCTAACTACACTCCTGGCGCGTTCCAACCCGTTGAACGACACACGACGACCAGGAAGTAACAGCAGTCCAGCAAAGATAATACGGCAGGGCCCACATCGATAAGCGCTGCTGCTGCCGCTCACGGGCAGGCAAAGCAGCAACTCGGTGACACCAGTAACTGAAAACTAACGTAACGAGGCGGCCGAGTGTTTCATCTTATACACCATACGACTCCCACATGCCAGCAATTTTCTACGATCTATGAACCAGGGATTGGTTTAATGACGCGAGTGTCAGTTGCCTCCTTTCTTTGTCTCTCCTGTCAATCACGCGCAGTGTGGTGACCTGCTTGAAACCGCTCCCTTCCTCTGCCCTCCCTCAAAGCGTCCTGTGCTCACCGTTCGCGGCTGTACTCTCATCCCTTCACAAAAGGGACCGAAAAATGCACTCCTTTTGCCGGGTTTCTGTAGCCATCACTACATTCACTTCAGCTCTCGGTTTTCTCCAGACTCTGAAGCCTCGGCGACCATCTTGCCCTCCAGTGTTTATACACCACACACTGGGTTTACTGATCCAGAGAATGTTGTCATTAAGGAAAGGATAATTTATTTTGCTTACGGAAGAATTTTACTAATTATTATTTTTTATAGTAAACAGATTGTAATATTTTATCTTTGTATGATTTCATAGATAAGTTTATTCATGATCTACCACCTGAAATGAAAAAATGGGGCTCTTTTGTGGAATATGTTGAAAGTGACACCTTCATTATTTTAATAATAAAAGAGTTCGTCTCACCTTTAATCATTCTGGTGTTATCTGGGGCTAATGAGATAGAGATAATAGTGTGGCTGTCGAGAAAGTATGTTGTAAACCGTACTTTAAAATGCAGTGTTTAGAGATTAAGACAGAATTGTGGATGACTTATTTCGTGATTGGGACCTGTTGCTTCGGCTACGAGTCCGCAGACGACGACAAAGAAATGGAAAAGCAACGAGAGAATATACGAGCGGCTGAGTGATGCTGAATGCTAACATTATGGAAGACGAGGTCTCCAGATTGGGTGGCTCGGTAAATGAGACTGTATGTATTCAAAAATATACGTAATGTTCTGTTTGCTTTCTCTTATTACATCGTCCGTAGTAAATACATTTGCAGGAATCTGTCGTGGTGTGGTACCATTTATATACTCGTAACATTTACAATCCCAACGGTTCTTTTCGCAAAAGGCATCAATAAATCAAACAATAACTTCCAACTCTGTACTACTTGCTTTCAAAAACAGTAATCAAAAATATTACCGTTAAATATCGTGACTGAAGAATACGATATTTTCTTTTCCATGTGTTGAAGACACAAATTAACGGGACACCATATTAGTCCAATACAATAATGAATAAAAGAACCGATGAAGACCACGAGAAATACACGCAGGTTTGAAAATCTAAAATAAGAATAAAAACGAAAAAGGGGAGTGTCTGAAAGTTATTACACCGGAAAAGATAAGCGAGATGAATCACTTATCTGCTTCTTCGAATCAAACGACCAATCTGCCAGGTCACTTTGAAGCAGTTTTTAAAATCGTTAATATCTCTCTCGCACGCAATTAGTTTTCCAGTAGCAGCCGAACGTTCATTGCTACAACGTTCGATTATACCAGCTTTATTATTGTCGATTAGATAGCTCCGTGGCAGGTAGAATGTTTCTTTTAGTAAAAGCAGATTAGTAAGAATAACAGTAAATGAATGTACTAAAGGGAATTTATATAACTTTCTTGTCCAATCAATAAAAGAAAAATCATAAACTCAATGGCGGAAGCAAACTGAGTAATGAACAGCGTTTTAGACAAAAATGAGGCATAGAAAATCCCGTGATGGGAGAGAACAATATAATAAGTGCGAATGTAAGACAGCTGCTCCTGGGCGATAACGTCTCACACGTAAATTTCGATCCGAATGCGGAGCAAGAAACTACGGCAGAGCATCCGACAACGGAAAGCCGTCTCGGTTTAGCAGATGACGTAGTGATCCAGCGACAACATGGCGTCTTATTTCGAAAGCGAAATAGCCAGAGGACTGCATATTCCTTCAAGTCCCATACTGGGAAGCCATACGAGCTCCAACAGAAATTTCGCGACACCAATAATAATCGATACGGCATCGTGATTTTAACTGGACTGATAGTAAAAAGATACACCATGTGGTAGGTTTCTTTCAAGGCAATGCCTCGATATGGACTGCTGATATATCGGAAATACGTCAAACGTACACTCAATTCAACAAGCTTTCCTTAACCAATTTTGGTCTAATTTTGGTGGATTTCTGTGCAGGAAAGATTCAGACACGACGCCTTCAATATGGAACCCCATAATAGTAAAGAAGGGGGTTATGGAAGTATTTCGGAAAGCATATCTAGAAAATCTGATACTGGCGGAAACGCATTTTCCAAGCACATGTATCACAAATACCAGTTGTTTATTTGTCACAAGGGAATGTTCCAGAAGTAGGAGATTACACGTCGGTCGCACTTGAGGTACTTGTTGGGTGATCCGATAAAGATAATGGGCGCCAAGACGACTTGAGGACACTTAACTGATAAGGACAGCCATGTGCTTTGTTTGCGGTTCTTTAAGCGCAGCGTCATTCCGAATGTTGCTCACTCTGGCCCAAAGATTTTCGTTTTCCCGCCTCTCTCTTCGGTGGTTTCAACGCAAGAAGCACAACCACTTGTGCCCGTGAGCGCGAGAATCCCTTTCGTGGCTCCTTCAGCAGGAAGGGCCGTCTGTTTCCAACAGGCAGAGCGTCTCTTATACTGCATAAAGTTCAGCACCCTTGCACAGTCACGGGTCTTCACCTAAGCGAGGTTTTAACGAAGTTCGTAGTGCCCAGCTGCACGGGTAGTGACTTTGTTGTGAGTAAATTCTTTCGTCGCTGAGAATGACGATTCTGGGGTGAGCAAAAGGAAATCCTAAATTACATAAATGGATGCCAAAGGTTTTTCTTATATGCATTGTCGTAGATCTACCATAACTTCAATGTTCTATTCGTTTGCACGGATGACATAATGGTGTGCAATAGCCGGACGGTCGCAATAAATATTCGTGCAGCCGCGTAGAACAAATATCTCCAATGTTTAACCACTGTTGGCACTCGCTTTAGACCAAAATGTAAATTTTCTTTCCAGTCCAGGAGGAAGGTACAGTGCGGAAGGATACATAAAAATTCTGGAGGAGTATATTTGGTTCGTGAATGTGGACTCGTACCAATTAAGCGAAGCCGCGTTACAGTCAGTTAAAAGATGCCCAACTGCGTAATTTATTCACTCTCTCACTCCCGTCAATTTCAGGAATATATCTCAGGGGTTCTTTGTTTCGTAATACTTTTAATTAGCGTTATATCAAATATTTGAGTAAAAATTTTAATGAAATGGAAGTAAAATAACTCGGAAGATGAAGTTATTAGAGAACAAAACCGTAATACTGTCGTTTATTTTTGCCTTCATATGAACGTTATTTATTATTGTTAGCTCACTATTCTGATTCCTATTCCTGTTCCGGTTTCTGTCTTGCGACTGCTGTCATTACTGTTGTTGGGATTGCTGATATTACGTGCCGCGTAGAGTGAGGTACTGAAAATACACCAAATAATTTTAAAGAGCATACCGATAATTTTACAAAGATATTACCTGCGCCATGACGGCGTAATTTCTATCATTCGAGGATCTAGTTTCGAAGTCCTGAATTTATTTAAAGTGAGAGAAAGGTAGATTCTTTACTGATTGTAACTGAAGATTTGTGATATTTGACATTACATGGAGTATAAATTACGTAAGAAAATTTCTTCACAACGGAAAACGCTTTTGTTTTAATAATGTCCATCCCAAATCCAGGATCATTTCACTGACACTCCCTCCCCTATTTCGTAAAAATAAAAATCGTGCCGCCCTTCTTTGAACGATGTACGCCGTCAATCGTCTCTGGTAAGGATCCCACACCGCGCAGCAGTATTCTAAAAGAGGACGGACAAGCGTGGTGTAGGCAGTCTCCTTAGTAGGTCTGCCACATTTTCCAAGTGTCCTGCCAGTAAAACGCAGTCTTTGGTTAGCCTTCCCCACATCATTTTCTATGTGTTCTGTCCAATTTAAGTTGTTTGTGATTGTAATACCTAGATATTTAGTTGAATTTACGCCTTTTGATTATACTGATTTTTAGTGTAATCGAAGTTTAACGAATTCCTTTTAGCACTCATGTGGATGACCTCACACTTTTCGTTATTTAGGGTCAACTGCCAATTTCCGCACCATGCAGATATCTTTTTTAAATATATTTTGACTAAAGTTCAGTCTTGATCACTCATGTATGTTTTAATGATACAGGTAACCGGTTTCGGTTCTTTCTACAGAACTATCATCAGACCCATGACTCCCTTAGGATGGTAGGCGGAGCTCTCCTCGCTGCTACGCAGTCAACTGATAGTTTTGCAATTTCATTTGATCTTCTGATGACTTTACTACTCGATAAAAGACAGCGTCATGTGCAAAAAACCTAACACGGCTGCTCAGTTTGTTTCCCAAATCGTTTATATAGACAAGAAATAGCAAAAGACTGGTCTGAAAGCAGCAGACTACCTTGGGCAATGCCAGAAATCACTTCTTTTTTACTTGATGACTTTCCGTCGATTACTACGAACTGTGACCCTTCCGACAGGAAATCACGAATCCAGTCACATAACCGATGACATTCCAAAAGCACACAATTTCATTACAGGCCGCTTGTGTGGTACAGTGTCAAAACCTTTCCGGAAACCCAGAAATACGGAATCCATTTGCAATCACGTGTCTACACCACTCAACACTTTGTACGAGTAAAGAACTAGTTGTGCTTGACAATAATGATGTTTTCTAAATCCGTGTTGACTGTTTCACCTGACCGTTCTCTTCGAGATAATGCGTAATGTTGAAACAATATGTTCCGAAATTCTGCTGCATATCCACGTTAAAATGAGAGGGGCCTGTAAATCAGTGGATTACTTCAATATTGGTCTGATCTGAGCAACTTTCCAGTCTTTGGGTACAGATCTTTCGTTGAACGAGCGATTGTACATCATTGAGGTATGGAGCTATTGCATCAGCATACTCGGGGAGCAACGTACTTAGTACACAGTCTTGACCAGAAGACTTGCTTTTATTAAGTGATTTGAGTCCCTTCGCTACTCCGATGATATCTACTACGGTCTTCACGTTGGCAGCTGTTCTCGATACTAATTCGTGAATATTTACTTGGCCGTCTTTGATGAAGGAATTTGGAAAGGCTTGTGGAAACTACTATAAAAATCACGCATTAATGTCGGCGCTAAAGTTGGAGTCTCTGAAAAAGGTCGCCAATCTTGGAGAGTTTGACTTCTTTAAATTTGGCATGCTTCCTTCGATGTTTCTGCAACACTGTTCTGACGAGTTTTATGTCCCAAGGGGTATCAGCGCCGTCTCTTGTTAATTTATTTGGTACACATCTCTGAACTGCTGTCGATCCCATTTCTTTGAACTGAAGCCACATCTGGTGTAGTCTTATATTGTTAATTTGGAAGGAGTGGAGATTGTCTCTCAGGAAGCATCAAGTGAATTTTTACCTGGTTTTTTGAATAGGTATATCTTTTGTTTAATTTTGGAGGATTTCGGGGTTACAATATGCATTCTCGCTACGACAACCTTGTGTTCACTAGTCCCTGTATCTGTTTCCATGCTCGTTATTAGCTCAGGATTATTTATTGCTGAGAGGTGAAGCGTGTTTTCACACTGTTTACTATTGGAATGGGCTCATGAACTAACTGCTCGAAATAATTTTCAGAGAATGCATTTAGCACAGTTTCTGACGATGTTTATGCATAACTCCGGAATTTAACACGTATTATCGCTAACATATCGAGGATAAATTGAAGTCACCACAGACTACAATGGTATGAGTCGGGTACGTCTTTGGATATTTTTGCCGACCTCCCAATTCAGATCATGCAATTCGAGTTTGATTTCAATTATTATTTTATTCCGGTTGCTAACAATGACCTCTGCACTCACAGGAAGTATCTACTTCAATTTCGCGGCAACATGAACTACCTTTGACAGCAACAGACACGCCACCGCCAACCGTGTTTAGCCTATCCATTCGGAACGCCGTTAGGTTCTTCGCAATAATTTCGTCTGATTTTATCTCCCGCTCTAGCCAGCTTTCTGTGACTATAGCGATTTGAGCATCAGTGCTTTCTATTAGCGCTTGGAGCTCTGGTACTTTCCCAACACATGTACAGGACCCATTGGAATAGCAGTTGTGAATTGTCGTAGCTAAGTTATTCCTGTGTTCGTCCTTCAGCCTTTGATGAGGTGAAGCCCTTGTTGTGTTTTCCCAAGACGCTCTAACCTACGAAAACCGTCCAGTCCACGCCTCACAGCCCCTGCTACCCGTGTAGCCGCCTCCTGCGTGTAGTGGACGCCTAACCTGTTCAGCGGAACCCGAAACCCAACCACCCTGTTGTGCAAGTCGAGGAATCGGCAGCCTACACGGTCGCAGGCCCTCGACTCGGCTCTGTACACAACATGACGATGACACTGAATGATCAACTGGGAAGATAAATGCAGGGATTTTTTCCAGCTGTACAGTGCAACCATCAGTATTTACAAAGTTCGTCTTCTGCTTCCTCACGTCAGCTCCTCAGAGGCGTCCGTATGGTTTGCAGGACCACAGCTGGCTGCCACGCTGTGTCTGGTGCGGCAGAAGTCAAGTGTGCAGGACACATTTAAATCAGACAAGGGATGTAGGACAAGAGAGCACCTCGAGAACGTAATTACAGGACGGACAACAGGGTGTGAATTGCCGAGTTCCCTGCGATAGACGCTTTTGTCTAAATTTCTATGAAAACTCTACTAACGTGCTTCGAGGAACACCACTCTCGTTTGACCCATGTTACGGCGTTGAGAAACACACGGAGAGGTGTCGTAGCGAGGAACAGCTAAGCTTTTCCGAAGATACAATATTTTATGAGGGTCGGACTCTTATCGGTACTGAAGTTACTTACTAGAACTACATAACGCCTTGACGTAAGAAAATGCATCCGTTGATTTCTTTTTAATGTTTCGTTCCACCCCTTGCATTTACGTCATTTAAATATTTCCTGGGTTTACCAAGCCTAAAAGTGGAGTGTCGAGATGGTCATTTTGGAACAAAAATTTTGCAGCCGCATCGTAATTGTTTATAGTGTTGCCTCGTGTGTCACAGAATACGTCAACTGCTCGCTGCATACTGCTGGATTAAGCTGACCACAGCCTTCAGTTTTCACGTGGTTTCATGAAATCGCAGTGCAAATCGTTAGGTGCGTTCGTTTTTCTCTCATTTAACTGATGCCTCACCTTCAGTTGATCCGCTTACTTGTGCACTTCAAATATCTCAACATCGTTCGCGTTGCTCGTAACATTATTCTTTTTTCCTGCAGCGTGGATAAACTTCTACAACGAAGTGATTAATTCAGTTATGTAAGTTTCAAAACAAAGCTGAAAATCAGTTATGGTAAGAATAAAATAGGATATACAGCGCGAGTCACGTGTAATTACCGCGGGAAACACCTCCCAAACCACAACAAACACTGGATAACCAATTCTGCAGACCGAAAGTGAGGAAAAAATGACTCTGAGCACTATGGGACTTAACTTTTGAGGTCATCAGCCCCTAGAACTTAGAACTACTTGAACTTAACTAACCTAAGGACACACACACATCCATGCCCGAGGCAGGATTCGAACCTGCGACCGTAGCGGTCGCGCGGTTACAGACTGTAGCGCCTAGAACCGCTCGGCCACTCTGGCCGGCCGAAAGTGAGGAAAGGGCCTGGTGGAAGTGGTTAATGCACGAAAGTATTATTTTCAACACACACATGTTTTATAAATGGAAACCTGTTATTATTTAAAGCCTAACTGAAAATGGAATGAAATATTTAAAATTTTACGATGTAACAAACGGTATTGGTTAAGTACCTCCAGTGTAATTTGTAGCTTAAAGTTGACGCTTGAAGCCTCAGATGATCCGTCGCGTGTTGTAACAAACGAGATCTGTAGAGGAATGTTTACGAGGACTTCGATGTTTACGAGTACTTCGATGTTTACGAGTTTGGCTGTCTCAGAGTCTGCACGTGGCCCTTGCAGAATTACTGCTCGTTCTCACAATAACTGTAGTGCACTGTGTGACCGGACTCGTGTCATAGAGTGCCGTACACAAGTGTGAACAGAGGTACGCACAGCAGGAACGTGGGAAGGTCGCAGGGACGACGGTGTGTACAGTGTTGTGAGAACTGTGAAGACGGTTTGTTCCGACTCTGAAAAGGCGGAGACGAGTCTCACCTATCGCGAGTGTAGAGAGCCTGCAGGTTGTATGCAGAAAGGTACCCGGACAGAGATCATCCGACGCGCCGCACATTTGGAAACATGCACAAACAATTGTACGCAACAGGTGTGGTCGTAACACGCAAACGGACCCACCACAGGAGAAGCAGGTGCAGTTGGTCTGTTAGCTGCTGTCGCCGTGAACTCACACGTGAGTTCGCGTGGCATCGCTAGAGGCAGTGCAGTGAGTCAAAGCAGTGTAATCGTCACAAATTTCACCCGTATCGTGTGTCGCTGCATCAGCAGTTACGCGGAGATGACTTTAATAATGGAGTGAACTTTTGCCAATGGGCATTAACAGAGAATGCGGTGCAGTTGCACCTGTTAACCGATGAAGTAGGTTTTACAAAACACGGTGCAGTGAACTTGCGAAACACGTATTACTGGTCCGTGGACAATCCTCGCTCGCTTCGACAGGTAGAGCGACAGCGACCGTGGAATGTAAATGTATGGTGCGGAGTAATTTCCGACCATCTGATCGGTCCTCACTTTATTGAAGGCACGCACACAGCAGCAAAAGACATCGAGTTACTGCAAAATGATCTTCCAACATGGCTAGAAAATGTCCCGCCGGAAACGCGTAGACGTATGTGATATCATCGTGATGGCGCTCGTGCAGAACCTGAAATGGACACACCAGCTGGCCATCGACAGAACGTTGCAGGGGCGTCTCACAGGGCGTGGCGGACGCGTGACTGGCCAGCCCGCTGCCCTGGCCTCACGCCTTTTGGATTCCTCCCTGTGAGGCACGTTAAAGGAGAACGTGTGCCGTGGTGCGCCTGCAGCCCCGGAGGATATGAAGCGTCGTCCTGAGCAGCCTGTGGCCGCACCACACCAGCTGTACCGCCTCGTGTTAAGACGTTCGTTAGGCGGCGGATTGCGAATGTGTGCGGCAAATGTCGGCACCACTTCGGACGTTTATTGGCCTCAAACGTCACGACACACCCTTTCACATTCTTTAACTGAACACAAAAACATATTTATAAGTTTAACTAGATTCTCACCTTAATGTACATTTTCTTCTAACAAATCAGTGCTGTACAGTATTGCTAAGAGAAAAAGAATAATAAAAATATTGGCATGCCGACGTGACATGCTGTTCGTGTCTCTCGCGTAGCTGCGTTACGTCACTATTCTTTTTTGTATGCCTAATTAATTCGGTTCTCTCCGATACTGATTGAACAGCTGAGAAGTTATTCAATCGTCATATTCACGTTACAAATTACTCTCCATGTACTAGACATTTTACAATCTAAGAAACAGCACTGATTAAGTATTGTATTTTCTATTTTCAGTTGTGCTAAAAATAATAGGTTTCTATTGTGAAGGAAGTATGTGTTCAAAATCGTACTTGCATGCATTTCTCAATGGTTTGTATTAACCAATTACGCCAGTCCTTCTCCTCACACTCACTTTCGGTCTGTGGAATTGGTTATTCGGTGTCTGTTGTGGTTTGGGAGGTGTTTCCGGTGGTAACGTCGGGTGACTGACCCTGTAGTTGAGCGACCTAAGACTGTGGTTAGAGTTATTAATCAGCCTCAAAGTATCATCCATACGACTCATCAGTGATGAGACTGGCACCGAAATGGAAAATGACAGAGAGAGAATGGAAGTACTGAATTCGGCCTTCCGAAATTGTTTCACTGACGAATTTAATGATACCGTATCCTGCTCTCAAACCGTGGATTGATTAGCAGCAGCAGGTTTCCAACCGATTGGTAACATTTGTAGCTCTGGGTACGTCTGACATTCTTTTCCGAGAAACTACAAAATTCGTTTGTTTATTACGTGTGTACTAAGGGCACGCTATTAGTAAAATTAATAACAGCTGAACCTGCACCTCGATATTTTACTTTACTGTGGGTACAGGTAGATGGCTTTCTCTGCAGATCGATGTAAGGCGCTCGGTAACTTAATATGTTGTTAACGTGTCTGTAGAGGAAAGTGTCATTAGTAGTAACACAGCTAGTTAATATTTGTTAAATTTACATTAATATTTTCATTCGAACATCAGCCAATAGTGTTGAAAGCAGTGGAGAATACAATTACAACCAAATCTTCACTCTCGAGAAAACTTAGCCCCGATCCGCCACGCCAAACAGTTGCCGTCATTCGTAACACAGTGCGCGGAGCAGCAGCCAGCTGGCGGGTCCCGCGTGGCTGTGGCGGCTCCTGCAGGTGTGGCGGCTCCAGCAGGTGTGGCGGCTCCAGCAGCAGCCACTGGACGGGCTGCCTTAAGGGCCTCCTACTGGCCGACGTCTGCGTCGCGCGAGCAGCGTTTCCTGTAAACACCTCTCCGTACTCCCGAGTAATGTGCTGCAAACTGCAACGTCGCAATTCTTACACCGAAGCTACGATAAAAGGGATGGAGGAGACAACGTGTCGCTTGTGAATAGCCGAAATAGTTTTGGGAAAAAAACACAGTACAGTTTTTAAAATCTGTTTGCGGGACCTACCCCATGTCGTAGTAAAACAGCGCGCGTAGCGTTAGTACTGACTGCGACGCTCGGAGAAAACTGTTTTGGCAACGAGGTACACACGTAATGGGCAATGTTGGTGACGTTGTCTCCCCTAGCACGTTATGCTGTGAACCGGACAGCAAAGCTTTGCAGTTGAGCATAACGGTTAGGGGAGGGTCTCGCGGATTCTGCACTGCGCTGCATTATCGCTATTACGGCTATTAATACAGTGTAAGGGCTTGGTTTTCACTGCAGCTGCTGTTGTCATAATATTGTTTAAATAACTGAGTTCAGCTTCGCATTTTATCTTTATCACCCGTTAAGAAGACCACCCCTCCAGAGACAAATTTCTCACAAAAATTCAAGCGGGTTACACTCCATAGAGTGCGTATTTTTATTTATTTATTTTTTTAAAATTACGTTCGATGTCTTGAAAATATATAAATCCACAACTGGAATGCTGTGGAGTAATATTTTTGTGAAAATACTCACTTCTCCATGTTCAAATACTGAGCACTCTAACTCCTCTCCCCCCCCCCCCCCCCGCCTGTCATGTTTCTGAGACAAGAGCGTGGGCGGTGCCGGGTCTTCCCCCAGCCTGACCGCTGACTACTGACTGCTGACTACTGACCGCTGACTGCTGACTGCTGACTGGCTGCAGCCCACGGCAGGTCTCGCTTCCCCCCTGTTCCGGCTGTCCCACAGTCCGTAACACACTCCCACGCAATGCTGACGTGCATCCTCGAAAAATCCTTTCTCAAGTTAAGGCTGTTGTTCGGCACTGCAAGACTGCTTTCGATCACGAATTGCCCATTTTTTCCCGTACTAGACCGTTTTCATATTCCCCTTCTTCTCCTCCTTCGTGTGTTAGTTTTGCATCCAAGTCAGCAGAATTACTTCTGTCCGTCAACTTTGAGGTCTCCAATTTCGATCCCAACTTTCCCGCTAATCTCATTTCCATACACCGCACTAGTTTCGGTTGTCTTTGCTTTACTCTCAGTCCACATTCTCTATTTATTAGACTGCTTATTTCTTTACACAGACCCTGCGATTCTATCGCACTTTCACTCCTGATAGCAATGTCATCAGCGAACCGTATCACTGACATCGTTTCACCTTGAATTTAAATCCGACTCCTGGACTTTTATTTAATTTCCTTCATTATTTTTCCGCTGTATTGATTGAATATTAGCAGCGAAAATCTGCATCCCTGTCTTGTACACTTTGTATTCCGAGCGCTTTGTTCTTGGCTTTTCATTTTTATTTTTTCACCTTTGATTCTTGACTTTATACCAGATCACCCGTTTTCCCCCCGTAAAGATTAGACCTGTTTTCCTGAGAATTTCCAAAAATTTGTACCATTTTGGACTGTACAATCCTTTTTCTATGTCCAGTTGTTTGTAAGTCTGACTTCCGTTATGGAGCGCAACGTCAGAACTGCCTCTCCGGCGCCATTACCTTTCCTAAAGCCAACTGATTGTCGTCGAACAGATCGTTAATTTTCTTTTCCGCTGTTCGGTACATTATTCTTGTCAGTCATGAGGTGCTAAGCGGTTTGTACTTTAGTTCTCTTAGTTATCCGTCCCTCCTATATTCGAGATTCTGCAGACGACTTTTTCTATCGACTGTAGATGGTAAGAGGGTCATTCAATTACTAATTTGGTCTGGAGGAAAAAGCGTTCATTTTTACAAAACAATATTTTTACTACTTTTCAACATTATCCCGTTGAACATTTATGCACTTTTTCCAATGGGCTAGAAGCCTTTTTATTCCGGCTGCAAACAACTCTTTATCTTGATGTTTGAACCAATTTCGCACAAACCTTTTCACGTCCTCGTTGTCCTGGAACCTCTTCCCACGTAATGCCTCCTTCCGTGCACGAAACAAATAGAAACCACTAGGCGCTAAATCAGGACTGTAAGCGGGATGAGGCAGTACTTCCCAGCCCCTTTTGTCGATGCTTTCACTTTTTAGTTGAGCTCTCGTTGTAGTCGATACATCAGCATATTACTCGTAGAGACGCTTTCCATCCAAATCACGGTTACAGGAATGCAAATAAAATCAATTTGCCTACACACGTGGTAATTCAGATCCCAGTATTAATGCCACCGCGTTTTAGAAGTGCGAGTATTCCCATTGCTAGCTAGCTTAAGAAACACTTCGTGTAATGAATGTTTTCTGGCTGTGGCGAGTCTAATGGAGAATTCGAACATTGTAGAATGGGTTTGGCAGATATCTAGCCATTTATTTCCTGGGGTGGTGCAGAATTATCCTACTAAATTTATTCGCTAATTACAGTATCTTGTTATTTCGATAAACATCTCGAATGATTGTCACATAAGCGGTGACATAAAGGTAGAAAATTATTGTTTTTGAGTCCAGATAGCTCTATGCAATAGAAAGTGCAGATCATTTTGCCATTTTCATTGCGAAATTGCCGGCTTATTCAAATCTGGGGTAATAATAGAGGGCTGTTTGTCTGGGTTGTCTGCTAGCATAGTGAAAGGTGTTTGCTACTGCAAGGGAGGTCTGGTTTGTTTTCGGTTCTAATCTCGATGGAGACAGATAGACTATCAGCAAAGCAATTTTAAGAAATTCTCGCGCCCCCAATTCGTTTCATTGCAACCTTTAATCTGTACCGGCGTCCTGTGGATGTAAATATGAAGATCTTGTAGAATTTCATACTCGTTACTGCCTACTTTTTCCGCATTTGTCAATAACTGAATTGACTTACTCGTGGCAATGAATGATTTCTAACTGAATTACGTTATGAATCTTCACGCATTCCTAAATTTGCACACTTTCTGTTTATGTCAGCAACGGTAATCCAGTACGGCTGGTCTGAACGTTGGCAGAGGCCGTTCCGCGGTCGAATGCGCGTAATATTTTGCTAAATCGTAACGATCTGGGGTACTTTGTCTTACTGAAACAGCTATGTTGTCTCGATAAGCTGAATTTCATTTTTGTTAGTACAGTTCATACTAATTAAAATTTCTTCTTTCATTTATATTTTATATTTACGTGTTGTGTTTAACACAATAATCAGCATAAATATAGTGTTACACATGATGAAAACAGTCTGACAAAGTTCGAATAGTTTGTCAATTTCACGCCTGTACATAGTTTGTTGGTAGCACTTTGTCGCCTTGCGTATTATGCTGTGTAGCAGACTTTGAAGCTCTGCAGATCAGCATAAAGAAAAGGGGACGAGTATCGCTAGTTTTGTCCACGACTGTACATTACCAGCTTTCGTGTCATGCTGTGAAGAACTGTAACTGAAAGTAGCCACTGGTGATTTTTGGGAGGTTATGTAGGTGATGAGAATATACCTGGCCATTTCTTGATCGTTTCTTGCATTATTAATGGGGCATGATCTTCCAGCAATACTGTGCACCTTTACTGCAAAACTTTCTTCAGGTAATCTGGCAGTTGCCATTTTGTGGGGACTGTAACCTAAAGTAAATGATAGTGCTTGTCACTCTCTCCAACATGGCGAGCGTCGCATGCCGGGTATTACGTCTTATACACCATACGACTCTCACATATCAGCAGTTTTCTGCGATATATTTTTCCGAGCCACAGAATCGTACACACATTGATTTCATGGCGTAACTGTCAACTCCCTCTCCCTTTTTCTGCTCTGTCAGTCACGTGCAGTGTGCTGACCTGCATGTAAACACTCCCTTCCTCTGCCCTCGCTCTAACCTTCCTGTGCTCACCCTTCGCGGCTGTACTCTCATCCCTTCACAAAAGGGACTGAAAAATGGCCTCCTCGTGGCAGGACTCTGTAGCCATCACTACACTCATTTCAGCTCTCGGTTTCCTCCAGACTCTGAACCCTCGGCCACCGTTTTGCCCTCCAGTGTTTGAATCAGTAAAGCCCGAGTGTGGTGTAACAAGGATCTTGTCAATATAGTTTAGATAATTTATTTTGCTCCTGCAACACTTTTACTAATCATTATTGTTTATGGTAAACAGATTGTTATATTTTACCTTCATATGATATTCGTGTATACGCCATCTACGACTAGAAGTGGAAATGTGGGACTCTTGTGGAATCAGTTGAAACTGACCCCTTCGTTATTTTAATAATAAAGAAGTTTATCTCACCTTTAATCAGTCTGGTGTTACGTGGGCCTATTGAGAGAGAGATAATAGTGTGGCTTTCGTGAACGTATGTTGTAAGCCGTACTTTAAAATACAGGGTTATTACAAATGATTGAAGCGATTTCACAGCTCTACAGTAACTTTATTATTTGAGATATTTTCACAATGATTTGCACACACATACAAAAACTCAAAGTTTTTTTAGGCATTCACAAATGTTCGATATGTGCCCGTTTAGTGATTCGGCAGACATCAAGCCGATAATCAAGTTCCTCCCACACTCGGCGCAGCATATCCCCATCAATGAGTTCGAAAGCATCGTTGATGCGAGCTCGCAGTTCTGACACGTTTCTTGGTAGAGGAGGTTTAAACACTGAATCTTTCACATAACCCCACAGAAAGAAATCGCATGGGGTTAAGTCGGGAGAGCGTGGAGGCCATGACATGAATTGCTGATCATGATCTCCACCACGACCGATCCATCGGTTTTCCAATCTCCTGTTTAAGAAATGCCGAACATCATGATGGAAGTGCGGTGGAGCACCATCCTGTTGAAAGATGAAGTCGGCGCTGTCGGTCTCCAGTTGTGGCATGAGCCAATTTTCCGCGGGCTACGCGTGAAACTTGCCCGCACGCGTTCAACCGTTTCTTCGCTCACTGCAGGCCGACCCGTTGATTTCCCCTTACAGAGGCATCCAGGAGCTTTAAACTGCGCATACCATCGCCGAATGGACTTAGCAGTTGGTGGATCTTTGTTGAACTTCGTCCTGAAGTGTCGTTGCGCTGTTATGACTGACTGATGTGAGTGCATTTCAAGCACGACATACGCTTTCTCGGCTCCTGTCGCCATTTTGTCTCACTGCGCACTCGAGCGCTCTAACGGCAGAAACCTGATGTGCGGCTTCAGCCGAACAAAACTTTATGAGTTTTTCTACGTATCTGTAGTGCGTCGTGACCATATGTCAATGAATGGAGCTACAGTGAATTTATGAAATCGCTTCAATCATTTGTAATAGCCCTGTACAGTGTTTAGAGATTAAAACAGAAATGTGGATGACTTATTTCGTGAGTGGGACCTGTTGCTTCGGATACGAGTCCGCAGACGACGACAAAGAAATGGAAAAGCAACGAGAGAACATACGGGCGGCTGAGTGCGTGCTGAATGCTAACATTATGGAAGACGAGGTCTCCAGATTGGGTGGCTCGGGAAATCAGACTGTATGTATTCAAAAGTGTACGTAATGTTCTGATTGCTTTCTCTAATTACATCGTCCGTAATAAATACGTTTGCAGGAATCTGTCGTGGTGTGGTACCATTTATATACTCGTAACATCGACAAACCCAAGGGTTATTTTCGCAAAAGGTATCAATAAAACAAAGAATAACTTCCAACTCTACATTATCCCACGCACTGCACTACTTGCTTTGAAGACTAGTAATCAAAAATATTACCGTTAAACATCGTGACTGAAGAATACGATATTTTCCTTTCCATGTATTGAAGACACAAATTAACGGGACACCATATTACCCCAATAATGAATTAAAGAACCGTTGAAGACCACGAAAAGTGAAAATCTAAAATAAGAATAAAAACGAAAAAGTAGAGAGTCTGAAAATTATTACACCGAGTAAGATAAGCGAGATAAATCACTTATTTGCTTCTTCGAATCAAACGACTAATCTGCCAGGTCATTATGAAGCAGTTTTAAACATCGTTAGTTTTCCAGTAGCAGTCGAACGTTCATTGCTACAACGTTCGATTGTACCAGCTTTATTATTGTCGATTAGATAGCTTCGTGGCAGGTAGAATATTTCTTTTAGTAAAAGCAGATTAGTAAGAATAACAGTAGATGAATGTACTAAAGGGAATTTATTTACCTTTCTTGTCCAATCAATAAAATAAAAATCATAAACTAAATGGCGGAAGCCAACTGAGTAATGAACAGCGTTTTAGACAAAAGAGAGGCATAGAAAATCCCGTGATGGGGGAGAACAAGATAATACTACAAGTGTAAGACAGGTGCTCCTGGGCGATATCGTCTCACACGTAAATTTCGATCCGAATACGAAGCAAGAAACTACGGTAGAACATGCAAGAGTGGAAAACCGTCTCGGTTTACAGAAGATGACGTAGTGATCGAGCGATAAGACGGCGTCTTAATTTTCCACAATCATTTGGAAAGCGAAATAGCCAGAGGACTGTATATTGCTTCAATACTGGGAAGCCATACGAGCTCCAACAGAAATTTCGAGTCAGCAGTAATAAACGATACGGCATCGTGAGTGCAACTGGACTGATAGTAAAAAGATACACCATGTGGTAGGTTTCTTTCAAGGCAATGGCTCGATCTGAAATACGTCAAACGTACACTAATTTCAAACAAGCTTTCCTTGACCAATTTTCTTCTAATTTTGGTGGATTTCTGTGCAGGGAAGACTGAGACATGACGCCTTCAATATGGAACCCCATAATAGTAAAGAAGGGGGTTATGGTAGTATTTCGAAAAGTACACTCCTGGAAATGGAAAAAGGAACACATTGACACCAGTGTGTCAGACCCACCATACTTGCTCCGGACACTGCGAGAGGGCTGTACAAGCAATGATCACACGCACGGCACAGCGGACACACCAGGAACCGCGGTGTTGGCCGTCGAATGGCGCTAGCTGCGCAGCATTTGTGCACCGCCGCCGTCAGTGTCAGCCAGTTTGCCGTGGCATACGGAGCTCCATCGCAGTCTTTAACACTGGTAGCATGCCGCGACAGCGTGGACGTGAACCGTATGTGCAGTTGACGGACTTTGAGCGAGGGCGTATAGTGGGCATGCGGGAGGCCGGGTGGACGTACCGCCGAATTGCTCAACACGTGGGGCGTGAGGTCTCCACAGTACATCGATGTTGTCGCCAGTGGTCGGCGGAAGGTGCACGTGCCCGTCGACCTGGGACCGGACCGCAGCGACGCACGGATGCACGCCAAGACCGTAGGATCCTACGCAGTGCCGTAGGGGACCGCACCGCCACTTCCCAGCAAATTAGGGGCACTGTTGCTCCTGGGGTATCGGCGAGGACCATTCGCAACCGTCTCCATGAAGCTGGGCTACGGTCCCGCACACCGTTAGGCCGTCTTCCGCTCACGCCCCAACATCGTGCAGCCCGCCTCCAGTGGTGTCGCGTCAGGCGTGAATGGAGGGACGAATGGAGACGTGTCGTCTTCAGCGATGAGAGTCGCTTCTGCCTTGGTGCCAATGATGGTCGTATGCGTGTTTGGCGCCGTGCAGGTGAGCGCCACAATGAGGACTGCATACGACCGAGGCACACAGGGCCAACACCCGGCATCATGGTGTGGGGAGCGATCTCCTACACTGGCCGTACACCACTGGTGATCGTCGAGGGGACACTGAATAGTGCACGGTACATCCAAACCGTCATCGAACCCATCGTTCTACCATTCCTAGACCGGCAAGGGAACTTGCTGTTCCAACAGGACAATGCACGTCCGCATGTATCTCGTGCCACCCAACGTGCTCTAGAAGGTGGAAGTCAACTACCTGGCCAACAAGATCTCCGGATCTGTCCCCCATTGAGCATGTTTGGGACTGGATGAAGCGCCGTCTCACGCGGTCTGCACGTCCAGCACGAACGCTGGTCCAACTGAGGCGCCAGGTGGAAATGGCATGGCAAGCCGTTCCACAGGACTACATCCAGCATCTCTACGATCGTCTCCATGGGAGAATAGCAGCCTGCATTGCTGCGAAAGGTGGATATACACTGTACTAGTGCCGACATTGTGCATGCTCTGTTGCCTGTGTCTATGTGCCTGTGGTTCTGTCAGTGTGATCATGTGATGTATCTGACCCCAGGAATGTGTCAATAAAGTTTCCCCTTCCTGGGACAATGAATTCACGGTGTTCTTATTTCAATTTCCAGGAGTGTATATCGAGAAAATCTGATACTTGACCAAATGCATTTTCCAAGTACATGTATCACAAATACCACCTGTTTATTTGTCACAAGGGAATGTTCCAGAAATACAACGTCGGTCGCACTTGACATTCTTGTTGGGTGATTCGATAAAGATAATGGGCGCCAACTCGACTTGAGGACAAATAACTGATAAGAACAGCTGTTTGCTTTGTTTGCCGTTCCTTAAGCGTAGCGTCATTTCGAATGTTGCGCACTCTGACACAAAGATTTTCGTTTCCTCGCCTCTCTCTTCGGTGGTTTCAACGCAAGAAGCCCAACCACTTGTGCCCGTGGGCGCGAGAATCCCTTTCGTGGCTCCTTCAGCAGGAAGGGCCGTCTGTTTCCAACAGGCAGAGCGTCTCTTATACTGCATAAAATTCAGCACCCTTGCACAATCACGGGTCTTCACCTCAGTGAGGTTTTAACGGATTTTGTACTACCGAGCTGCACGGGTACTGACTTTGTTGTGGGTAATTCTTTCATCGCTGAGAATGACGATACCTGCGTGAGCAAAAAGAACTCCTAAATTACATAAATAGATGGCTAATGTTTTTCTTATATGCATTGTCGTAGATCTACATAACTTTAATGTTCTATTCGTTTGCACAGATTACATAATGGTGTGCAATAGCCGGACGGTCGCAATAAATATTCGTGCAGCCGCGTAGAACAAATACACTCCTGGAAATGGAAAAAAGAACACATTGACACCGGTGTGTCAGACCCACCATACTTGCTCCGGACACTGCGAAAGGGCTGTACAAGCAATGATCACACGCACGGCACAGCGGACACACCAGGAATCGCGGTGTTGGCCGTCGAATGGCGCTAGCTGCGCAGCATTTGTGCACCGCCGCCGTCAGTGTCAGTCAGTTTGCCGTGGCATACGGAGCTCCATCGCAGTCTTTAACACTGGTAGCATGCCGCGACAGCGTGGACGTGAACCGTATGTGCAGTTGACGGACTTTGAGCGAGGGCGTATAGTGGGCATGCGGGAGGCCGGGTGGACGTACCGCCGAATTGCTCAACACGTGGGGCGTGAGGTCTCCACAGTACATCGATGTTGTCGCCAGTGGTCGGCGGAAGGTGCACGTGCCCGTCGACCTGGGACCGTACCGCAGCGACGCACGGATGCACGCCAAGACCGTAGGATCCTACGCAGTGCCGTAGGGGACCGCACCGCCACTTCCCAGCAAATTAGGGACACTGTTGCTCCTGGGGTATCGGCGAGGACCATTCGCAACCGTCTCCATGAAGCTGGGCTACGGTCCCGCACACCGTTAGGCCGTCTTCCGCTCACGCCCCAACATCGTGCAGCCTGCCTCCAGTGGTGTCGCGACAGGCGTGAATGGAGGGACGAATGGAGACGTGTCGTCTTCAGCGATGAGAGTCGCTTCTGCCTTGGTGCCAATGATGGTCGTATGCGTGTTTGGCGCCGTGCAGGTGAGCGCCACAATGAGGACTGCATACGACCGAGGCACACAGGGCCAACACCCGGCATCATGGTGTGGGGAGCGATCTCCTACACTGGCCGTACACCACTGGTGATCGTCGAGGGGACACTGAATAGTGCACGGTACATCCAAACCGTCATCGAACCCATCGTTCTACCATTCCTAGACCGGCAAGGGAACTTGCTGTTCCAACAGGACAATGCACGTCCGCATGTATCCCGTGCCACCCAACGTGCTCTAGAAGGTGTAAGTCAACTACCCTGGCCAGCAAGATCTCCGGATCTGTCCCCCATTGAGCATGTTTGGGACTGGATGAAGCGTCGTCTCATGCAGTCTGCACGTCCAGCACGAACGCTGGTCCAACTGAGGCGCCAGGTGGAAATGGCATGGCAAGCCGTTCCACAGGAGAATAGCAGCCTGCATTGCTGCGAAAGGTGGATATACACTGTACTAGTGCCGACATTGTGCATGCTCTGTTGCCTGTGTCTATGTGCCTGTGGTTCTGTCAGTGTGATCATGTGATGTATCTGACCCCAGGAATGTGTCAATATAGTTTCCCCTTCCTGGGTCAATGAATTCAAGATGATCTTATTTCAATTTCCAGGAGTGTATTTCCAATGTTTAACCACTGTTGGCACTCGCTTTAGAACAAAATGTAAATTTTCTTTCCAGTCCAGGAGGAAGGTACAGTGCGGAAGGATACATAAAAATTCTGGAGGAGTATATTTGGTTCGTGAATGTGGACTCGTACCAATTAAGCGAAGCCGCGTTACAGTCAGTTAAAAGATCCCCCACTGCGTAATTTATTCACTCTTACACTCCCGTCATTGTCAGGAATATATTTCAGGAGTCATTTGTTTCGGAATACTTTTAATTAGCGTTATTTCAAACATTTGAGTAAAAATTTTAATGAAATCTAAGTAAAATATCTCGGAAGATGAAGTTATTAGAGAACAAAACCGTAATACTGTCGTTTATTTTTCCCTTCATATGAACGTAATTATCATTGTTAGCTCACTATTCTGATTGCTAATCCTGTTCCGATTCCTGTCTTGTTGCTGTCTTTAGTGTCGTTGCGTTTGCTGATATTGCGTGCCGCGTAGAGTGAGGTACTGAAAATACACCAAATAATTTTAAAGAGCATACCGCTAATTTTACAAAGGTATTACCCGCGCCATGTCGGCGTAATTTCTGTCATTCGTGGATCTAGTTTCGAAGTCCTGAATATATTTAAAGAGAGGGAAAGGTAGATTCTTTACTGGTGGGAACTGAAGATTTGTAATATTTGACGTTATATCGAGTATCAATATCGTGAGAAAATTTCTCCGCAACGGACAACGCTTTTGTTTTAATGATGTCCATCCCAAATCCAGTATCATTTCAGTGACTCTATCTCCCCTATTTCGTAAAAATAAAAATCGTGCCGCCCTTCTTTGAACGATGTACGCCGTCAATCGTCTCTAGTAAGGATCCCACACCGCGCAGCAGTATTCTAAAAGGGGACGGACAAGCGTAGTGTAGGCAGTCTCCTTAGTAGGTCTGCCACATTTTCCAAGTGTCCTGCCAGTAAAACGCAGCCTTTGGTTAGCCTTCCCCACATCATTTTCTATGTTTTCTGTCCAATTTAAGTTGTTCGTAATTGTAATACCTAGATATTTAGTTGAATTTACGGACTTTTGATTAGACTGATTTTTAGTGTAATCGAAGTTTAACGAATTCCTTTTAGCACTCATGTGGATGACCTCACACTTTTCGTTATTTACGGTCAGCTGCCAATTTCCGCACCATGCAGATATCTTTTCTAAATAGTTTTGCAATTTGTTTTCATCTTCTGATAACTTTACTACTCGATAAAAGACAGCATCATCTGCAAACAACCTAAGACGGCTGCGCAGTTTGTCTCCCAAATCATTTATATAGACAAGGAATAGCAAAAGACCTATAACACTACCTTGGGCAATGCCAGAAATCACTTCACTCGATGACTTTCCGTCGATTACTACGAACTGTGACCCTTACGACAGGAAATCACGAATCCAGTCACATAACAGATGACATTCCAAAAGCACACAATTTCACTACAGGCCGCTTGTGTGGTACAGTGTCAAAACCTTTCCGGAAACCCAGAAATACGGAATCCATTTCCAATCACTTGTCTACACCACTCAACACTTTGTACGAGTAAAGAAATAGTTGTGTTTGACAACAATCACGTTTTCTAAATCCGTGTTGACTGTGTCACCTGACCGTTCTCTTCGAGATAATGCATAATGTTGGAACAATATGTTCCGAAATTCTGCTGCATATCCACGTTAAAATGATAGGGGTCTGTAAATCAGTGGATTACTTCAGTATTGGTCTGATCTGAGCAACTTTCCAGTCTTTGGGTACAGATCTTTCGTTGAACGAGCGATTGTACATCATTGAGGTATGGACCAGAAGACGTGCTTTTATTAAGTAATTTAAATCCCTTCGCTACTCCGATGATATCTACTACGGTCTTCACGTTGGCAGCTGTTCTTGATTCTAAATCGCGAATATTTACTTGGCCGTCTTTGGTGAAGGAATGTTCAAAGGCTTTGTTTATTAACTCTGCTTTGGCAGCACTTGGACCACGCTATCTGCATTGCTATCGCGCAGAGAAGACATCGGCTGTGTCTCGCCGCTGTCATACTTTACATACGACCAGAAAGTCTAGGATTTTCTGCGAGGTTTCAAGAAAGGTTCGTTGTGGAAACTACTATAAAAATCACGCATTAATGTCCGCAATAAAGTTGGAGCCTCTGAAAAAGGTCACCAATCATGGAGATTGTGACTTCTTTAAATTTGGCATGCTTCCTTCGATGTTTCTGCGACACTGTTCTTACGAGTTTTATGTCCCTAGAGGGATCAGCGCCTTCTCTTGTTAATTTATTTGGTACACATCTCTGAACTGCTGTCGATCCCATTTCTTTGAACTGAAGCCACATCTGGTGTAGTCTTATATTGTTAATTTGGAAGGAGTGGAGATTGTCTCTCAGGAAGCATCAAGTGAATTTTTACCTGGTTTTTTGAATAGGTATATCTTTTGTTTAATTTTGGAGGATTTCGGGGTTACAATATGCATTCTCGCTACGATAACCTTGTGTTCACTAGTCCCTGTATCTGTTTTCATGCTTGTTATTAGCTCAGGATTATTTATTGCTGAGAGGTGAAGCCTGTTTTCACACTATTTACTATTGGAATGGGCTCATGAACTAACTGCTCGAAATAATTGTCAGAGTATGCGTATAGCACAATTTCTGACGATTTTTTAAGCCCACCTCCGGAATTTAACACGTATTATCTCTAACATATCGAGGATAAATTGAAGTCAACGCCTACTACAATGGTATGAGTCGGGTACGTCTTTGGATATTTTTGCCGACCTCCCAATTCAGATCATGCAATTCGAGTTCGATTTCAATTATTATTTTATTCCGGTTGCTAACAATGACCTCTGCACTCACAGGAAGTATCTACTTCAATTTCGCGGCAACATGAACTACTTTTGACAGCAACAGACACGCCACCGCCAACCGTGCTTAGCCTATCCATTCGGAACGCCGTTAGGTTCTTCGCAATAATTTCGTCTGAACTTATCTCCCGCTCTAGCCAGCTTTCTGTGACTATAGCGATTTGAGCATCAGTGCTTTCTATTAGCGCTTGGAGCTCTGGTACTTTCCCAACACATGTACAGGAACCATTGGAACAGCAGTTGTGAATTATCGTAGCTAAGTTATTCCTGTGTTCGTCCTGCAGCCTTTGATGAGGTGAAGCCCTTGTTGCGTTTTCCCGATACCCTCTAACCTACGAAAACCGCCCAGTTCACGCCTCACAGCCCTGCTACCCGTGCAGCCGCCACCTGCGTGTAGTGGACGCCTAACCTGTTCAGCGGAACCCGAAACCCAACCACCCTGTTGTGCAAGTCGAGGAATCGGCAGCCTACACGGTCGCAGGCCCTCGACTCGGCTCTGTACACAACATGACGATGACACTGAATAATCAACTGGGAAGAGAAATGCAGGGATTTTTTCCAGCTGTACAGTGCAACCATCAGTATTTACAAAGTTCGTCTTCTGCTTCCTCACGTCAGCTCCTCAGAGGCGTCCGTATGGTTTGCAGGACCACAGCTGGCTGCCACGCTGTGTCTGGTGCGGCAGAAGTCAAGTGTGCAGGACACATTTAAATCAGACAAGGGATGTAGGACAAGAGAGCACCTCGAGAACGTAATTACAGGACGGACAACAGGATGTGAATTGCCGAGTTCCCTGCGATAGACGCTTTTGTCTAAATTTCTATGAAAACTCTACTAACGTGCTTCGAGGAACACCACTCTCGTTTGACCCATGTTACGGCTTTGAGAAACACACGGAGAGGTGTCGTAGCGAGGAACAGCTAAGATTTTCCGAAGATACAATATTTTATGAGGGTCGGACTCTTATCGGTACTGAAGTTACTTACTAGAACTACATAACGCCTTGACGTAAGAAAATGCATCCGTTGATTTCTTTTTAATGTTTCGTTCCACCCCTTGCATTTACGTCATTTAAATATTTCCTGGGTTTACCGAGCCTAAAAGTGGAGTGTCGAGATGGTCACTTTGGAACAAAAATTTTGCAGCCGCATCGTAATTGTTTATAATGTTGCCTCGTGTGTCACAGAATACGTCAACTGCTCGCTGCATACTGCGGGATTAAGCTGACCACAGCCTTCAGTTTTCACGTGGTTTCATGAAATCGCAGTGCGAATCGTTAGGGGCGTTCGTTTTTCTCTCATTTAACTGATGGCTCACCTTCAGTGGATCCGCTTACTTGTGCACTACAAATATCTGAACATCGTTCGCGTTACTGATAACATTATTCTTTTTTCCTCCAGTGTGGATGAACTTCTACAACGAAGTGATTAATTCAATTATGTACGTTTCAAAATAAAGCTGAAAATCAATTATGGTAAGAATAAAATAGGATATACAGCGCGAGTCACGTGTAATTACCGCGGGAAACACCTCCCAAACCACAACAAACACTGGATAACCAATTCTGCAGACCGAAAGTGAGGAAAAAATGACTCTGAGCACTATGGGACTTAACTTTTGAGGTCATCAGCCACTAGAACTTAGAACTACTTGAACTTAACTAACCTAAGGACACACACACATCCATGCCCGAGGCAGGATTCGAACCTGCGACCGTAGCGGTCGCGCGGTTACAGACTGTAGCGCCTAGAACCGCTCGGCCACTCTGGCCGGCCGAAAGTGAGGAAAGGGCCTGGTGGAAGTGGTTAATGCACGAAAGTATTATTTTCAACACACACATGTTTTATAAATGGAAACCTGTTATTATTTAAAGCCTAACTGAAAATGGAATGAAATATTTAAAATTTTACGATGTAACAAACGGTATTGGTTAAGTACCTCCAGTGTAATTTGTAGCTTAAAGTTGACGCTTGAAGCCTCAGATGATCCGTCGCGTGTTGTAACAAACGACATCTGTAGAGGAATGTTTACGAGGACTTCGATGTTTACGAGTACTTCGATGTTTACGAGTTTGGCTGTCTCAGAGTCTGCACGTGGCCCTTGCTGAATTACTCCTCGTTCTCACAATAACTGTAGTGCACTGTGTGACCGGACTCGTGTCATAGAGTGCCGTACACAAGTGTGAACAGAGGTACGCACAGCAGGAACGTGGGAAGGTCGCAGGGACGACGGTGTGTACAGTGTTGTGAGAACTGTGAAGACGGTTTGTTCCGACTCTGAAAAGGCGGAGACGAGTCTCACCTATGGCGAGTGTAGAGAGCCTGCAGGTTGTATGCAGAAAGGTACCCGGACAGAGATCATCCGACGCGCCGCACATTTGGAAACATGCACAAACAATTGTACGCAGCAGGTGTGGTCGTAACACGCAAACGGACCCACCACAGGAGGAGCAGGTGCGGTTCGTCTGTTAGCTGCTGTCGCCGTGTACTCACACGTGAGTTCGCGTGGCATCGCAAGAGACAGTGCAGTGAGCCAAAGCAGTGTAATCGTCACAAATTTCACCCGTATCGTGTGTCGCTGCATCAGCAATTACGCGGAGATGACTTTAATAATGGAGTGAACTTTTGCCAATGGGCATTAACAGAGAATGCTTTGCAGTTGCACCTGTTAGCCGATGAAGTAGGTTTCACAAAACACGGTGCAGTGAACTTGCGAAACACGTAATACTGGTCCGTGGACAATCCTCGCTCGCTTCGACAGGGAGAGCGACAGCGACCGTGGAATGTAAATGTATGTTGCGGAGTAATTGCCGACCATCTGATTGGTCCTCACTTTATTGAAGGCACGCACACAGCAGCAAAAGGCATCGAGTTACTGCAAAATGATCTTCCAACATTGCTAGAAAATGTCCCGCCGGAAACGCGTAGACGTATGTGGTATCAACGTGGTGGCGCTCGTGCACAACCTGAAATGGACACTGGGCTGGCCACCGACAGAACGTTGCAGGGGCGTTTCGCAGGGCGTGGCGGACGCGTAACTGGCCAGCCCGCTGCCCTGGCCTCACGCCTTTTGGATTCCTCCCTGTGAGGCACGTTAGAGGAGAACGTGTGCCGTGGTGCGCCTGCAGCCCCGGAGGATATGAAGCGTCGTCCTGAGCAGCCTGTGGCCGCACCACACCAGCTGTACCGCCTCGTGTTAAGACGTTCGTTAGGCGGCGGATTGCGAATGTGTGCGGCAAATGTCGGCACCACTTCGGACGTTTATTGGCCTCAAACGTCACGACACACCCTTTTACATTCTTTAATTGAACACAAAAACATATTTATATGTTTAACTAGATTCTCACCTTAATATACATTTTTTCTAACAAATCAGTGCTGTACAGTATTGCTAAGAGAAAAAGAATAATAAAAACATTGGCATGCCGACGTGACGTGCTGTTCATGTCTCTCGCGTAGCTGCGTTACGTCACTATTCTTTTTTCTATGCCTAATTAATGCGGTTCTCTCCGATACTCGTGATTGAACAGCTGAGAAGTTATTCGATCGTCAAATTCACATTACAAATTACTCTCCATGTACTAGACATTTTACAATCTAAGAAACAGCACTGATTAAGTATTGTTTTTTCTATTTTCAGTTGTGCTAAAAATAATAGGTTTCTATTATGAAGAAAGTGTGTGTTCAAAATCGTACTTCCATGCATTTCTCAATGGCTTGTATTAACCAATTACGCCAGTCCTTCTCCTCACCCTCACTTTCGGTCTTTGGAATTGGTTATTCGGTGTCTGTTGTGGTTTGGGAGGTGTTTCCGGTGGTAACGTCGGGTGACTGACCCTGTAGTTGAACGACCTAAGACTGTGGTCAGAGTTATTAATCAGCCACAAAGTATCATCCATACGACTCATCACTGATGAGACTGGCACCGAAATGGAAAATGACAGAGAGAGAATGGAAGTACTGAATTCGGCCTTCCGAAATTGTTTCACTGACGAATTTAATGACACTGTATCCTGCTCTCAAACTGTGGATTGATTAGCAGCAGCAGGTTTCCAACCGATTGGTAACATTTGTAGCTCTGGGTACGTCTGCCATTCTTTTCCAAGAAACTACAAAAGTCGTTTGTTTATTACGTGTGTACTAATGGCACGCTATTAGTAAAATTAATAACAGCTGAACCTGCACCTCGATATTTTACTTTACTGTGGGTACAGGCAGATGGCTTTCTCTGCAGATCGATGTAAGGCGCTCGGTAACTTAATATGTTGTTAACGTGTCTGCAGAGGAAAGTGTCATTAGTAGTAAGACAGCTAGTTAATATTTGTTAAATTTACATTAATATTTTCATTCCAACATCATCCAATAGTGTTGAAACCAGTGGAGAATACAATTACAACCAAATCTTCACTCTCGAGAAAACTTCCCCCAATCCGCCACGGCAAACAGTTGCCGTCATTCGTAACACAGTGCGCGGAGCAGCAGCCAGCTGGCGGGTCCCGCGTGGCTGTGGCGGCTCCAGCAGGTGTGGCGGCTCCAGCAGCGGCCACTGGACGGGCTGCCTTAAGGGCCTCCTACCGGCCGACGTCTGCCTCCCGCCGTCTGCGTCGCGCGAGCAGCGTTTCCTGTAAACACCTCTCCGTACTCCCGAGTAATGTGCTCCAAGCTGCGACGTCACAATTCTTAAACCGAAGCTACGATAAAAGGGATGGAGGAAAGAACGTGTCGCTTGTGAATAGCCGAAATCCTTTTGGGAAAAAAAACAGTGAAGTTTTTAAGATCTGTCGGAGGGACCTACCTCATATCGCAGTAAAACAGCGCGCGTAGCGTTACTACTGACTGCGACGCTCGGAGAAAACTGTTTTGCCAACGAGCTACACACGTAATAGGCAATGTTAGTGGCGTCGTGTCTCCTAGCGCGTCATGCTGTGAACCAGACAGCAAAGCTTTGCAGTTGAGCATAACGATTAGGCGAGGGTCTCGCGGATTCTGCACTGCACTGCATTATCGTTATTACGGCTATAATAAAATAAATATAAAAATGAAAATGAACTAAGTGTAACCTCCCCACGGAAATATTAAATTAAAATATGAACCATGTGTAAACTCCCACGGAAATAATAATTAAATGAATTTTAAATATTGTAACCTCTGAACAAAATTAGCTCCCATTTATAATCTCTGTGAGGAAATGCATTCACATTTGATGTACTCACAAAATTCAATTCCTAAACCCAGAAATAATAAAAAAATTCAATAACCTGATAAATTTTATGACGACAGCAGCGCTGCGCCACGGCCCTGTACTCTGAATAAAAAAAAGCAAAAATTCTTACTTGAATAAAAACTGCAAATATAATTGCTCTTACCTAAAAAATTTCGGCACAGCTTCGTGCAATGCTGGCCTATATTTTTGTGATTCTTGAAAGGAATGATTATACATTGGATATATTCTTTAAATTGGAAAGCAATGCTTTTTTAAAAAAAATTATTTTATATTATAAAAATTATTATTGGGGCATTTTTTAAAAGAAATTAGATGACAGTTAACATACATTACTAGATATGAGCAAGGCTGTTTCTTTATCTTCTACAATAATACTCATCCTCCAGAGTCCGGACCAGAGCAGACTGCAGACAAGCGCAGACACGCGCCGACTACTGCCGACTCACGCAGTCTACTGTCGACTACTGCCGACTAGCGACAAGCAACAACTAACTACATACTGCTCTCTGGTCAGAGACTCTCCTATGCCTAGCCTATTGCAGGCAGCTCATATAGCGCACACCTCTTACATAACCCTCCACTGGGGGGCAAAAATTTGGCAGCGATGATGAGTCAATTGGACTTGCCGTGAGCAACAAATTTTTCTTAATTAACTAAGTTTACAATCACAGAATATATACATATATATAAGTGCAGAACATAAAATAAAATATAGTGCACATGCACTGAGTACAGAACATATCAAGCAATGACAAAATGTATACACAATAAGTACAAAACATATTAACAAATGGCAAAAGTGCACACACACTGTAGTACAGAACATATCAGGAAATCACAAAATGTATAGGCAATGAGTACAAATCATATTAACAAATAACATAAAGTGCATACACACTGTAGTTCAGAATATATCAGCAAATCTCAAAATGTATACGCAATGAATACAAATCATATTAACAAATGACATAAGTGCACACACACTGTAGTGCAGAATATAAGGAAATCACAAAAAGTATACGCAATGAGTACAAATCATATTAACAAATGACATAAAGTGCACACGCACTGTGGTGCAGAATATCAGGAAATCACAAAAAGTATACGCAATGAGTACAAATCCTAAAGTGCACACGCACTGTAATTTTTTTGGTTTTTTTACTATTTTACAAGAACTAAGATAGGAAAGGGAAGGATTGCATCATGGCTGTAGCACATTAGGTTGCACGCAGCTGCACTGAAAGTCCATATCTTTCTACAGAAGCACAACACCAAGTGAGACAATCTGAAGTTCTTTTCCCTGAAGTATTAATCAGTGTAGCAGAGACACTGAAATGCCTTAGTAATATTCCATGTTATCATTTTGGTAGTACATTAGGTACACCAAACAGTGGGACCATAATAACATCTCCATTGCTCAAGGTGGTGGACAGCATGTCGTGTCAATACCACGTTCTTGTAAGGTACACCAACGTAGAATTAGTGCAAAAACCAAATATAGTGTTCCATGAGCATGAGGATAGACAGGACAAATGGATATTACAGTAATTTGTGGTAATTAGATCAGAAGGTGAATGACATTAAGTCTGATGCCAGTCATCATTGATAATTACTAGTCTATCAACTGATTTGATTAATTGGAGGCACTGATCGCCCAGTTACTGAACATTTCTGTACCTTGTATGAAGTATTACAGAATAATGTTCATAAGTTATCTATTTACAGAGAACATTGGCACTCATTGACCAGTTACAAACCATCAGAAGTCATCATTCAAAACAGGAGGTAATGAGTGTAGCATCAAGCTACTAGTATTCATATACATAGCATAAAGGTGACATAATACAAATTTAAAATATAAGAAACAGTGGCATTCGTTGGCCAGCAAGTATTGAATATTACAAAATATTTTTCATCATTCAAGTGACATATGACATATTTAAAAAATAATTATTGCCACTCATTGGCCAGTTACAAAACATCAAAAGTCATCAGTCAAAACAGAAGTTAATGAGTGTAGAGCATGCATGCATTATTAAAAAATATCATTCACTATTACTCAGAACTCATCATTCAAGTGACATATGACATATTTAAAAATGTAACAATCCGTAACTATTACTCAAAGTCTGTGATTAGAAAACATCATTCAGTATTACTCATAACTCTCTTAAGTTGGTATTATTATTTGGGACTGGTAATACATTTTTTTTGTGCTAGCAATGCATTGCGTTGGGATCGATAATTAATTGCTGGGGCATAATAATATTTGCATCTGACTTATTGCTGCAGATGAAGATGTGTAACGTCATTCGTCATGAGTCAGCTGTAGCAAGGTTATGAAACAAATAGAGTATATGTGATCATATTCATGAATGACACAGGTTTAATGACCAGCTGCCTATAGCACATTAATTTCATGAATAATTTCTCCTGCAAAAAACACAAAATGGATTATTATACTGAAAGAAGAAACGCATATTATGCTGAAAAGTAGAGAACTTCGAATTAACAGGTAATGAAATGTGTATTAAATATATATGTTCTCTAGCTGTCCTTCCAAAACCTTCAGTCATCATACCATGCGACATAAGACATACTGTCAAGACGAACTGCAGTAAATACTTAAATAACTACATAGCATACATACATAAACTTCAACATTAACCTCATCTGCAAAGAAAAACTTCATTATCCATATCACCATAATTCCATTATTATCATCACCTGTAAAGAAAAACTTCATTATCCATATTAGCATATTCTGCATCACTATTCATCATCATTCATTATCATCTGCAAAAAAGTCACTTCATTATTCATTATACAACTATTCATAATATAGAGTTCCTTATTTCTAGCATATTTCATCACTAAAACTAAGATGTGTAGTTCTGTCTGACAGTCTGCATCAATCGCCTCGTATTCTGAAAGAAAAAATTTGTTAAGACTGCTATCATACGATGTGTATAGTATATTCTTGTTAATGCTTGTTAATTCTGATCCATTTACTCTTCGTGACGAGGTATTGTATCTTCTTTCGTTCATTCCGAAAGTGAAATTCCCATAATTTATTTCTTTTACACGTTATTGCTTTCTGAAAACGATAAACAAAGATTAATGTCTTGCATTTAAATCATATACCCATTAAATAAAAACTGGTTTATAGTGATATAATTGTGCATACAGCATAGCATGACAGAAAACTTAATGTGTCAAAAGACATAGACAGTATTAAGATGCAAAAATGTACACAGAGTATCACAATGTAGCAGCAAAACAAAAATATAAAATAGTCACGATGTTGAAATATCATAAGGCAAAATGTCAAAGTCAACTGGTGTTTGTTATATCTTAAATATATCATAGTGCATATAAACAAAACAGGAAAACAATCATACATACATGAAGAATGGAAAATGTGCACGGTCTGATGTGTAACGACAAGAACAGCGACCTGCTAACCTTACTTTGCCGGGCACTTGCCAAGAAAAAATACGATAATCATCAGTAAGTAGTCACATAAATATAATTGCGTAAGTTGTCATAAAAAAAATCAGGAAATGGCATTACAGTGTGATAAATCATAAAGTATGTTCATTCAATAAAGGGTTTGATGTTGGAGATATGGTGATTCCCTTTGGTTTTTCTGGTTCTCAAAGTTTCGACGTGTACTACATTGGGGTGAGGAATGCTGCGAATTCGATATGGACCTGCATATAGAAGCTCAAATTTACTACATCTACTTTTTCCTCTATTAGATAAATAATGTGTGCGTACTAATATCTTCTGTCCAATGTGAAAGTCACGGCGTGTACAAACCTGTTTTTGCTGTCTTCTCCGGCGCTCTGCGGCACGTTTGATGTTGTTCAGCCCAATGTCAATTATTTCATGGTGTTGTAGTCGACGAGATGTAGGAAAGGTTACTAATTCTTTAATTTTGTTAGGTGGTTCAACATTTTTCAATATAACAGTCGGAGATAGCATAGTAGATTTATTTGGTATGGAATTAATTACATCCTGGAATGAGAGTATGTGTGTGTCCCAATCAATATGTTTTTTATGGCAGTATATTCTACACAGTTTACCAATTTCTTTCATTAATCGTTCACAAGGGTCTGAAGAAGCATGGTACTTGGATATATAGATCGGAGAAATGTTTCTAGCTCGTAACATACGTCTCCATATAGCAGATCGAAACTGTGATCCATTGTCGGAAATTACTTTCAATACAAGCCTTACATGAAATAGAAAATGTTTTACAAATGTTTTCGAAACAGTTTTAGCAGTAGCTTTGCGTAACGGAGTGAAGGTAACAAATTTTGAAGTGAGTTCAACAGCGACAAAGATGTAGCAAAAACCTCTATTAGTTCTGGGAATCGGACCAAAAATGTCTACAGCGGCCATGTGTCTCAATTTAACAGGTACAGTTGGATGTAATGGAGGAATATGTGACGTCGTATCTGACTTAGCTTTCTGGCAGATTTTACATGACGCTAAAACTCGTCGATTACGTTTCTCCATGTTGGTAAAATAACACTTCTGTCTCAGTATAAGAAAACATTTTCTGGCTCCGTAATGTGCGTAACTTAAATGAGTATACCAAATTAATTTGTTAACAAGCTCGTCAGGAATACATAATAACCAATTGTTGCTGTCAGGGTGAGAGCGGCGAAACAGAATGTCATTGCGTACAGTGTAATGGTTTCTAATGGCAACATTATTCCTATCTTGCCAAAGGAGTTTAATTTCCCTCCATACGTTGTCTTTACTCTGCTCTTGTGCTATGTCTTGTAATGACGACGAAATGAAATTCTCAAATGCAAATTGTTGAATGTATATGACGCTGAAATTTGCTTTGCAGAAGTTGGTTGCGATGTCTTGCTGATTGTTGCTCAGAGAACAGGATAGTGCGTCTGCTATAATATTTTGTGTACCGGGAATGTGAACAATTGTAAAATTAAATTCCTGCAAATAAAGTTTCCATATACTTAATCTGTCGTGTGTAAATTTAACGGAAAGTAAAAACTGTATCGCTCTATGGTCTGTGTAAACGGTCGTATGTCTCCCATAAAGGAAATGCCGAAATCTCGTAAATGCCCATAGAACACATAATGTTTCAAGTTCTGTAACAGAATAATTGCGTTCAGCAGGTGACAGAATGCGACTCGCAAAGGCGATGTTTTTAATTACTGTACAACCATCTTCTTCAATTTCCTGAAAAATGTGTACGCCTAAAGCGGTGTTAGAACTGTCGGTCGCAATGGAAAAATTTCTAGTAAGATCTGGGTGTGATAAAAGTGGTGCATTCAACAAAGCTTCTTTCAAATAACATTTTCGTGAACAAGATTCTGTGTATCTGAAGAATTGCTTTCGTTGCTGGAAGATGCAACCTGTACTGTGTCTAGTCAAATTCCTTCTGACGTGCTATTATTTGCGGGAGGATGCTGTGGCATTTCCACTGTTTGAACTGTTCTGTTATTTCGTCCTGACGTATTACGTTCGGGATGAAATCTACTGTCTGGTTCATTCATAATAATTTGCTGTTGCGGATGATTCTGCTGCTGGTAAGACCGACTGTTATTAAACGTACGCTGAAAATTGTGCTCATTAGTTTTACGTCTGTCGTGATAGTTATTTCTATACGGTGCATTGCGATAGGAATTGAAATGGTGTTTTTTCTGTACGTAGTTATTTCCTTGTTGCTGTGCATTACTATTTGTTGGAGCTGACGCTATACGTGTAGGCGGCGAAACATTAAAGCTTGGTTGACCTTGTACATTACATTGTTGGTTAGGTATGCTAATCGGCTGGTTTTGTTGCTTTTGCGGGGAAAAACCTCAATTGTTACCAAAAATTTGTTCGCTGTTGCTGATAATTTTACACATACTGATGATTAAATTTTTGTTTGTTATTAAAGTTCTCGTGGTTGTCATTTCTGGAGCGTCTAATGAAAACTGTCACTTTCGGTATAACTTGTATCAGGTTTCTTTACTCATTCTTAATCCTAGATAGATTAATAGTTGAAGAGCTGTTTTAATAGATATAAAGGATAGTAGAAGAGAAGGCAGCAGTGCAGAAAACTAATGATGAAATAGCACTACTACGGCTCGGGGCCCTGTACACGCCACGGCACATATTCATTAAATCGTAATGAATCCCCTGAGGTCTATTACGCGCTGCAAATAAATTTTAGTTTCTGCGTTACAGGCAATGCCGGTGAATATTCAAAAGCAAATTGCTGTATCCATGCCAATTCTAGTTTCTGCATTACAGGCCAAACTGATGAAAATACAAAAGCAAATTGTCGTACCCAGTCCAAAGTGTGACTTTGTATTCTGTCATTTTTAAATACCTTAGATTTTTGTACGGATAAAAATTGCTCGTCATCAACGTCATCGTCTCTGAATGTGTGAACAGGTTCAGGATTGCATAAAAATCTGTTTGTCTGTGTCACTTCGTATTCTAAGTGACGTGGTCTCTGTAAATTACGTAAGTTATACTGGCTGTGTGAGTGTGACAAATGTTCGGAATGTACCGTATACTGTGACGTGTTATTGACTGAAACATTTTTCGTCTCTGTCACCTCTTGCTGTAAAGTTGACAATTTTCTACGTAATGTATTACTGGACGAATCTATCTCACTGATCGTCTGCTGTAAATTTTGGAATTCAGGTGTTTGATTAAACGAAATCGGTGAAGTATCGTCTGATTTGCTGTCATTATTAATTTCAATAACGTCAATACGACTGGCCAATTCATCATATTTTTCAGTCAGTATTTTTACCTGATCAATGTTTTTAGTGTCACAAGTATTAATTTGTTTTTGTATTTTACGTGTGGTTTCGTTCAATTTTTTAACGTCTGCTTTGATGACATTGGAATCCTGCATTAGTTCTAATTGTTCGAGTCTGTCGGTCACTGTCTGAAAGTCTATTATGTGTGTATCTGTTTTTGATTTAAGATCGGAAATTTCATCATGCAATTCGGTGTTCAACTGTTTGATAGTATTAATTTCGTCTGATGCTGTAGCAATATTGTTGTCTACGTATGGTTTTGCTTTCGTAAACAATTTACGTTTATCTTCCTGTCTCTGTGCAGTAATTGTTTCCATGACTTTACTTTATTCTGTTCCTGTATAAATTTACGGCAACGAGTTTCACTGTTTTGTAGGTGGTGATTAAAACGTTCGTCAATTTGACTGTTCTGTTGGTCAAATTTCGCGTCTACCTTTGCATCTAGTGTGCGCGAAAGTTCTGCTGACATTAATTTAAACTCGTCGCGTAACTGTGTTGCGTTTTCAGAGCATTGTTTAGCGACTGCACTAATTTCGTCTCTAAGTGATTCTGTTGTAGCTGTTTGCGTATTCCTTAATTCTTGAGCAACAGATCTAATTTCTTCACTACTGTTCCTAGCACAAGCCGTAATTTTCTCACGTAATAGTTCTTTAGTATCATGACATTACGCGGCAACGGCTGTAATCTGTTCACTAAGCTGTTTGGAATTGTTATCTAATTTTTCATTCAGCTGTTTGGAATTGTTGTCTATTTTTTTATTAAGGTTGTCATGTTTTTCATACAACTGTTTGTAATTGTTGTCTGGTTTTTCATTAAGTTTTAATGATTGTTATCTTGCTTATCATTCGACTGTTTAAGACTTTCACAAAGTTGTTTGAAATTTTCACTCTGTTGTAGCAATACTGCCATAATGTGATCCAAGCCAATATTACCTACTCTATTCTCTGTGCTGTTTGATGACGTACCTGCAATTGTCACGTTTTGTGTAACCATTTGGTCATTCTGTGATTCTTGAAAATGTTTCCCAATCGGATGTGCACTGTTAGTCACTACCTCGGAATCAAATAAATCTGCCGTACTTTGAGTACACTGTTCATTTTCGTTAGAAAAATTTATCTGTTCACAATTGAAATTTTGCAAATCGGGTGTGTTAAACTGGGTAACGTTCATTGTAATAGAACGTCTCGCGTCTTCAATTGTCGTTAAATTAACAGAGGACACAACTGAATTTGTTTGCTCATCATTACCATTAAAATCATTACTAGTGGTCGGTACGCACTGATTGTCTGTAAATGGAGGACTATCATTAAGACACTGAGTGTCGCTAGTATTATCAGTCAAAATACTCGAATCGGCTATTTCATTCATTGCACATCGCGATGTACTGTTAACAGTTTATCGCGGCATTTTTCACAAATCAGAATTAAGCACAAATGAAACAAGGACAATGCAAAATGCAACAAACACAAATACAACAAAGAGCAACAAATTGCAGATGATCTGTGAAAGAAAGAGTGGCAAATTAGTAAATGCGTTGCTCGAGATGCAAACTACATTTAAGTAAATAAGAGCAGATATCTGACTACTTCTCAGAAGATTCACAAAGAAATACGATCCTGGCTGGATGTCGCCAAGTGTAACCTCCCCACAAAAATAAATATAAAAATGAAAATGAACCAAGTGTAACCTCTCCCCGGAAATATTAAATTAAAATATGAACCATGTGTTAACTGCCACGGAAATAATAATTAAATGAATTTTAAATATTGTAACCTCTGAACAAAATTAGCTCCCATTTATAATCTCTGTGCAGAAATGCATTCACATTTGATGTACTCACAAAATTCAATTCCTAAACCCGGAAATAATAAAAAAAATTCAGTAGCGCTGCGCCACGGCCCTGTATTCTGAATATACACTCCTGGAAATTGAAATAAGAACACCGTGAATTCATTGTCCCAGGAAGGGGAAACTTTATTGACACATTCCTGGGGTCAGATACATCACATGATCACACTGACAGAACCACAGGCACATAGACACAGGCAACAGAGCATGCACAATGTCGGCACTAGTACAGTGTATATCCACCTTTCGCAGCAATGCAGGCTGCTATTCTCCCATGGAGACGATCGTAGAGATGCTGGATGTAGTCCTGTGGAACGGCTTGCCATGCCATTTCCACCTGGCGCCTCAGTTGGACCAGCGTTCGTGCTGGACGTGCATACCGCGTGAGACGACGTTTCATCCAGTCCCAAACATGCTCAATGGGGGACAGATCCGGAGTTCTTGCTGGCCAGGGTAGTTGACTTACACCTTCTAGAGCACGTTGGGTGGCACGGGATACATGCGGACGTGCATTGTCCTGTTTTATCAGCAAGTTCCCTTGCCGGTCTAGGAATGGTAGAACGATGGGTTCGATGACGCTTTGGATGTACCGTGCACTATTCAGTGTCCCCTCGACGATCACCAGTGGTGTACGGCCAGTGTAGGAGATCGCTCCCCACACCATGATGCCGGGTGTTGGCCCTGTGTGCCTCGGTCATATGCAGTCCTGATTGTGGCGCTCACCTGCACGGCGCCAAACACGCATACGACCATCATTGGCACCAAGGCAGAAGCGACTCTCATCGCTGAAGACGACACGTCTCCATTCGTCCCTCCATTCACGCCTGTCGCGACACCACTGGAGGCGGGCTGCACGATGTTGGGGCGTGAGCGGAAGACGGCCTAACGGTGTGCGGGACCGTAGCCCAGCTTCATGGAGACGGTTGCGAATGGTCCTCGCCGATACCCCAGGAGCAACAGTGTCCCTAATTTGCTGGAAAGTGGCGGTGCGGTCCCCTACGGCACTGCGTAGGATCCTACGGTCTTGGCGTGCATCCGTGCGTCGCTGCGGTCCGGTCCCAGGTCGACGGGCACGTGCACCTTCCGCCGACCACTGGCGACAACATCGATGTACTGTGGAGACCTCACGCCCCACGTGTTGAGCAATTCGGCGGTACGTCCACCCGGCCTCCCGCATGCGCACTATACGCCCTCGCTCAAAGTCCGTCAACTGCACATACGGTTCACGTCCACGCTGTCGCGGCATGCTACCAGTGTTAAAGACTGCGATGGAGCTCTGTATGCCACGGCAAACTGGCTGACACTGACGGCGGCGGTGCACAAATGCTGCGCAGCTAGCGCCATTCGACGGCCAACACCGCGGTTCCTGGTGTGTCCGCTGTGCCGTGCGTGTGATCATTGCTTGTACAGCCCTCTCGCAGTGTCCGGAGCAAGTATGGTGGGTCTGACACACCGGTGTCAGTGTGTTCTTTTTTCCGTTTCCAGGAGTGTATAAAAAAAAAGCAAAAATTCTTACCTCAATAAAAACTGCAAATATATCTGCTCTTACCTAAAAAAAATTTCGGCACAGCTTCGAGCAATGCTGACCTATATTTTTGTGATTCTTGGAAGGAATGATTATGCATTGGATATATTCTTTAAATTTTTTTAAAAAAATTACTTTATATTATAAAAATTATTATTGGGGCATTTTTTAAAAGAAATTAGATGACAGTTGACATACATTACTAGATATGCGCAAGGCTGCTTCTTTACCTTCTACAATAATACTCATCCTCCAGAGTCCCGACCAGAGCAGACTGCAGACAAGCGCAGACACGTGCCGACTACTGCCGACTCACGCAGACTACTGCCGACTAGCGACAAGCAACAACTAACTACATACTGCTGTCTGGTCAGAGACTCTCCTATGCCTTGCCTATTGCAGGCAGCGCATATAGCGCATACCTTTTACAAGTGTAAGGGCTTGGTTTTCACTGGAGCAGCTGTTGTCATAATATTGTTTAAATAATTGAGTTCAGCTTCGCATTTGATCTTTACCGACAGTTAACAAGACCACCCCTTCAGTGATAACTTTCTCACAAAAATTCAAGCGGCCGGATTTAAGACATTTCACTGCACGATAGACGTTTTTTTCTTTTTAAATTACGTTCGATGTGTTGAAAATTTATAAATCCATTACTGTAGCACTGTGGAGTAATATTTTTGTGAAAATATGCACTTGTCCGTGTTGGAATACTGAGTGCTCTAACTTTCCCCCTCGTGATGTTTGAGAGGCAAGAGCGTGGGCGTTGGGTCTTCCCCGAGCCTGAGTGTTGACTGCTGACCGCTGACTGCTGACTGCTGACTGCTGACTGCAGCCCACGGCAGGTCTCGCTTCCCCCCTGTTCCGGCTGTACCACAGTCCGTAACACACTCCCACGCAATGCTGACGTGCATCCTCGAAAAATCCTTTCTCAAGTTAAGGCTGGTGATTGGCACTGCAAGACTGCTTTCGATCACGAATTCCCCTTTTTTTTCCCGTACTAGACCGTTTTCATATTCCCCTTCTTCTCCTCCTTCGTGTGTTAGTTTTGCATCCAAGTCAGCAGAATTACTTCTGTCCGTCAACTTTGAGGTCTCCAATTTCGATCCCAACTTTCCCGCTAATCTCATTTCCATACACCGCACTAGTTTCGTTTGTCTTTGTTATACTCTCAGTCCACATTCTGTATTTATTAGACTGCTTATTTCTTTCAACAGACCCTGCGATTCTATCGCACTTTCACTCCTGATAGCAATGTCAGCAGCGAACCGTATCACTGATATAGCTTCACCTTGGATTTAAATCCGACTCCTGGACTTTTCTTTCATTTCCTTCTTTATTTTTCCGCTGTATTGATTGAATATTAGCAGCGAAAATCTGCATCCCTGTCTTGTACACTTTGTGTTCCGACCGCTTCGTTCTTGGCCTTTCATTTTTATTTTTTCACTTTTAATCCATGACTTTATACCATATCACCCGTTTTTACCCTAAAGATTAGACCTGTTTTCCTGATAATTTCGAACAGTTTGCACCATTCTAGATTGCACAATCCTTTTTCTATGTCCGGTTGTTTGTAAGTCTGACCTCCGTTATCGAGCGCAACGTCAGAACTGCCTCTCTTGCGCCATTACCTTTCGTAAGGCCAACTGATTGTCGTCGAACAGATCGTTAATTTTCTTTTCCGCTGTTCGGTACATTATTCTTGTCAGTCATGAGGTGCTAATCGGTTTGTACTTTAGTTCTCGTAGTTATCCGTCCTTCCTATAATCGAGATTCTGCAGACGACTTTTTCTTTCGACTGTCTGATGGTAAGAGGGTCATTCAATAACTAAATTGGTCTGGAGAAAAAAGCTTTCATTTCTGAAAAAAATACTTTTCCTACTTTTCAACGTAATCCCGTTGAACATTTATGCACTTGTTCCAATTGGCTAGAAGCCTTTTTATTCCGGCTGCAAACAACTCTTTATCTTGATGTTTGAACCAATTTCGCACAAACTTTTTCATGTCCTCGTTGTCCTGGAACCTCTTCCCACGTAATGCCTCCTTCAGTGCACGAAACAAATGGAAATCACTAGCCGCTAAATCAGGACTGTAAGGGGTATGAAGCAGTACTTCCCAGCCCATTTCGTCGATGGTTTCACTTTTTAGTTGGGCTCTCGTTGTAGTCGATACATCTGCATATTACTCGTAGCGACGCTTTGCATCCTAATCACGTTTACAGGAATGCAAATAAAATCCATTTGCCTACACACGTGGTAATTCAGATCCCAGTGTTAATGCCACCGCGTTTTAGAAGTGCGAGCATTCCCATTGATAGCTTGCTTAAGAAACACTTCGGCTAATGAACGTTTTCTGGCTGTGGCGAGTCTAATGGAGAATTCGAACATTGTAGAATACGTTTGGCAGATATGTAGCCGTTTATTTCCTGGGGTGGTGCAGAATTATCCTACTAAATTTATTCGCTAATAACAGTATCTTGTTATTTCGATAAGCATCTCGAATGATTGTCACATAAGCGGTGACATAAAGGTAGAAAATTCTTGTTTTTGAGTCCAGAAAGCTCTATGCAAGATTAAGTGCAGATCATTTTGCCATTTTCATTGCGAAATTGCCGGCTTATTCATGTCTGGGGTAATAACAGAGGGCTGTAGCCTGGGTTGTCTGCTAGCGTACTGAAAGGTGTTTGCTACTGCAAGGGAGGTCTGGTTTGTTTTCGGTTCTAATCTCGATGGAGGCAGATAGACAGCAAAGCAATTTTAAGAAATTCTCGCGTCCCCAATTCGTTTCATTGCCACCTTTATTCTGTACCGGCGCCCTGTGGATGTAAATATGAAGATCTCGTAGAATATCATACGCGTTACTGCCTACTTTTTCCGCTTTTGTCAATAACTGAATTGACTTACTTGTGGCACTGAATGATTTTTAACTGAATTACGTTATGAATCTTCACGCATTGCTAAATTTGCACAATTTCTGTTTATGTCAGCAACGGTAATCCAGTACGGCTGGTCTGAACGTTGGCACAGGCCGTTCCGCGGTCGAATGCGCGTAATATTTTGCTAAATCGTAACGATCTGGGGTACTTTGTCTTACTGAAACAGCTATGTTGTCTCGATAAGCTGAAATTCATTTTTCTTAGTACAGTTCATACAAATTAATATTTCTTCTTTCATTTATATTTTATATTTACGTGTTGTGTTTAACACAATAATCAGCATAAATATAGTCTTACACATGATGAAAACAGTCTCACAAAGTTCGAATAGTTTGTCAATTTCACGCCTGTGCATAGTATGTTGGTAGCACTTTGTCGCCTTGCGTGTTATGCTGTGTAGCAGACTTTGAAGCTGTGCAGATCAGCATAAGGAAAAGGGGACGGGTCTCGCTAGTTTTGTCCACGACTGTACATTACCAGCTTTCGTGTCATGCTGTGAAGAACTGTAGCTGGTAATTTTTGGGAGGTTATGTAGCTGTGGAGAATATACCTGGCCATTTCTTGATCGTTTCTTGCATTATTAATGGGGCATGATCTTCCAGCAATACAGTGTACCTTTACTGCAAATCTTTCTTCAGCTAATCTTGCAGTTGCCATTTTGTGGGGACTGTAACCTAAAGTAAATGATAGTGCTTGTCACTCTCTCCAACATGGCGAGCGTCGCATTCCGGGTATTACATCTTATACACCATACGACTCACACATATCAGCAGTTTTCTGCGATATATTTTTCCGAGCCACCGAATCGTACACAGATTAATTTCATGGCGTAACTGTCAATTCCCTCTCCCTGTTTCTGCTGTGTCAGTCACGTGCAGTGTGGTGACCTGCTTGTAAACACTCCCTTCCTCTGCCCTCGCTCTAACCTTCCTGTGCTCACCGTTCGCGGCTGTACTCTCATCCCTTCACAAAAGGGACTGAAAAATGGCCTCCTCGTGGCAGGACTCTGTAGCCATCACTACACTCACTTCAGCTCTCGGTTTCTTCCAGACTCTGAAGCCGTGGCGACCGTCTTGCCCTCCAGTGTTTGGATCAGTAAAGCCCGAGTGTGGTGTAACAAGGATCTTGTCAATTTTCTTTTTGGTCATCAGTCTACTGACTGGTTTGATGCGGCCCGCCACGAATTCCTTTCCTGTGCTAACCTCTTCATCTCAGAGTAGCACTTGCAACCTACGTCCTCAATTGTTTGCTTGACGTATTCCAATCTCTGTCTTCCTCTACAGTTTTTGCCCTCTACAGCTCCCTCTAGTACCATGGAAGTCGTTCCCTCATGTCTTAGCAGATGTCCTATCATCTTGTCCCTTCTCCTTATCAGTGTTTTCCACATATTCCTTTCCTCTCCGATTCTGCGTAGAACCTCCTCATTCCTTACCTTATCAGTCACCTAATTTTCAACATTCGTCTATAGCACCACATCTCAAATGCTTCGATTCTCTTCTGTTCCGGTTTTCCCACAGTCCATGTTTCACTACCATACAATGCTATAGTCCAGACGTACATCCTCAGAAATTTCTTCCCCAAGTTAATGCCGGTATTTGATATTAGTAGACTTCTCTTGGCCAGAAATGCCTTTTTTGCAATAGCGAGTCTGCTTTTGGTGTCCTCCTTGCTCCGTCCGTCATTGGTTATTTTACTGCCTAGTTAGCAGAATTCCTTAACTTCATTGACTTCGTGACCATCAATCCTGATGTTAAGTTTCTCGCTGTTCTCATTTCTACTACTTCTCATTACCTTCGTCTTTCTCCGATTTACTCTCAAACCATACTGTGTACTCATTAGACTGTTCATTCCGTTCAGCAGATTATTTAATTCTTCTTCAATTTCACTCAGGATAGCAATGTCATCAGCGAATCGTATCATTAATATCCTTTCACCTTGTATTTTAATTCCACTCCTGAACCTTTCTTTTATTTCCATCATTGCTTCCTCGATGTACAGATTGAAGAGTGGGGGCGAAAGGCTACAGCCTTGTCTTACACCCTTCTTAATACGAGCACTTCGATCTTGATCGTCCACTCTTATTATTCCCTCTTGGTTGTTGTACCTATTGTATATGACCCGTCTCTCCCTATAGCTTACCCCTACTTTTTTCAGAATCTCAAACAGCTTGCACCATTTTATATTGTCGAATGCTTTTTCCAGGTCGACAAATCCTATGAAAGCGTCTTGATTTTTCTTTAGCCTTGCTTCCATTATTAGCCGTAACGTCAGAATTGCCTCTCTCGTCCCTTTACTTTTCCTAAAGTCAAACTGATCGTCACCTAGCGCATTCTCAATTTCCTTTTCCATTCTTCTGTATATTATTCTTGTAAGCAGCTTCGATGCATGAGCTGTTAAGCTGATTGTGCGATAATTCTCGCACTTGTCAGCTCTTGCCGTCTTCGGAATTGTGTGGATGATGCTTTTCCGAAAGTCAGATGGTATGTCGCCAGACTCATATATTCTACACACCAACGTGAATAGTCGTTTTGTTGCCACTTCCCCCAATGATTTTAGAAATTCTGATGGAATGTTATCTATCCCTTCTGCCTTATTTGACCGTAAGCCCTACAAAGCTCTTTTAAATTCAGATTCTAATACTGGATCCCCTATCTCTTCTAAATCGACTCCTGTTTCTTCTTCTATCACATCAGACAAATCTTCACCCTCATAGAGGCTTTCAATGTATTCTTTCCACCTATGTGCTCTCTCCTGTGCATTTAACAGTGGAATTTCCGTTGCACTCTTAATGTTAGCACAGGTCACTTTGAAGCAGTTTTAAAAATCGTTAATATCTCTCTCGCGCGCAATTAGTTTTCCAGTAGCAGCCGAACGTTCATTGCAACAACGTTCGATTATACCAGCTTTATTATTGTCGATTAGATAGCTCCGTGGCAGCTAGAATATTTCTTTTAGTAAAAGCAGATTAGTGAGAATAGCAGTAAGTGAATGTACTAAAAGGAATTTATTTAACTTTCTTGTCCAATCAATAAAATAAAAATTGGAAACTAAGTGGCGGCTGCCAACAGAGAAATGAACAGCGTTTTAAACAAAAATGAGGCATAGAAAATCCCGTGATGGGAGAGAACAAGATAATAAGTGCGAATGTAAGACAGGTGCTCCTGGGCGATAACGTCTCACGCGTAAATTTCGATTCGGATGCGGAGCAAGAAACTACGGCAGAGCATCCGACAACATAAAGCCATCCCGGTTTAGCAGATGACGTAGTGATCCAGCGACAAGACGGCGTCTCAATGTTCCACAATCATTTGGAAAGCGAAATAGCCAGAGGACTGGATATTGCTTCAATACTGGGAAGCCATACGAGCTCCAACGGAAATTTCGCGTCACCAATAATAAACGATACGGCATCGTGAGCGTACTAGCACAGTGCATGAGGTCAATGCTCATACGAATGAATAACAAGCTTAATCGAATGAATAGTCAAATAAACAATAAAGTGTCTGGTTGAATGTTGTGTCGTTTTGTCCAAATTTTTCGTCCAGACACCGAACTTTTCGCAGCTATCGCCGGAACAACGGAAAGTAAGTGGCGGGTCAGACAAAGTCGCACCTCTCCACGTTGCCTCGCCAGTGTCTTCTGTTCAGACGCAGGTACTGGACTCGCAGGCGACCTGCAGTGAAGTTGCAGGCCAAGTGGAACACCTGCCTGAGGAACTGGGTCTCGTCAACTGAGAGCGGAGCCGAGTAAACGCCGACGTGAAAGAAATACACGAGCGTGCAGAGCAGAACTCACTCCGTAGCGGACCCCACCCTGGCACACAAAGCAGCACGCGGAGGTCGGACTTGTTTACGAGAAACGGAGAAGCTAATTGGGGCAAAGAGACCGAAACTGTTCTGCAGGCAGGCGGGGGCGTCAAAGACGCAGCGCGGCAGGTGTGGAGGGGGTGAGTGCGCGGCCAGGCAGGACGCGAATGCAGCCGAATACGGGGACAGAGGCCAGGGCTCTCTGCCTGCCGGGCGTCGAAGCGCGGCTTCTGCTCTGCCCGCGCACGCCGTGCACACAGGTTACGGTGCGGGCAGTCGGCTGCCAGCTTCAACTGACAGGCGAAAGCGTTACTGGACAGATACGTCTTTGACCAACCCCCGCCGTAGGATTATCACTTTCATCCGCACTGCTACGTGAAAGCTTGTTAAAACACCGTCAGTTCCAAGTGTTTTCGCGCGGAATAAGAGAAATAGCACCCGATGCTACTTATAAAAGCTTTTCGAAATGTGCCACTGAGAGCCACAAGATACACCATGTGGTAGGTTTCTTTCAAGGTGGTACCTTGACATGGACATCGGATATACTGTAGCTGAAATACGTCAAACGTACACTCAATTCGAGCAAGCTTTCCTTGACAAATGACCGCAGCTCGTGGTCGTGCGGTAGCGTTCTCGCTTCCCACGCCCGGGTTCCCAGGTTCGATTACCGTCGGGGTCAGGGATTTTCTCTGCCACGTGATGACTGGGTGTTGTGTGATGTCTTTAGGTTAGCTAGGTTTAAGTAGTTGTAAGTGTTGTGTCTAGACAAGACAGCCTAGACACAATGAGAGGAAGTCGAAAGGCACGCGCTTAAACTCACGCAGGCTGGCGTGAGGTCTGAAACAGGATACGTAATGAATGCTATTAAGAAAAGTACGTAGCTTCTGGAATACTTAACTTTAATCCACATTTGTAGAACATCGCTCTTGATAATACATTAATAGAATCTCAATATCACTTGAATACGGCGCCTTGCTAGGTCGTAGCAAATGTAGCTGAAGGCTATGCTAACTATCGTCTCGGCAAATGAGAGCGTAATTCTCAGTGAACCATGGCTAGCAACGTCGGCTGTACAACTGGGGCGAGTGCTAGTACGTCTCACTAGACCTGCCGTGTGGCGGCGCTCGGTCTGCCATCACTGACAGTGGCGACACGCGGGTCCGTCGTATACTAGCGGACCGCGGCCGATTTAAAAGCTACCACATAGCAAGTATGGTGTCTGGCGGTGACACCACACTAAGTTCTAGGGGACTGATGACCATAGATGTTAAGTACCATAGTGCTCAGAGCCATTTCTTAAACCTTGACAAATTTTGACCGAATTCTGTGCAGGAAACATTGAGACATGAAGCGCTAAGTAAAGAATCCCATAATAGTAAAGAAGGGGGTTATAGTACTATTTCGAAAAGTATATCGAGAAAATCTGATACTTGAGCAAACGCATTTTCCAAGTCCGTGTATCGCAAATACCAGCCGTTTATTTGTCAGAAGGGAATGTTCCAGAAAGAGGAGATTGCACGTCAGTCGCACTTGAGATACTTGTCGCGTGATCCGATAAAGATAATGGGCGCCAACTCGACTTGAGGAGCATTAACTGATAAGGACAGCTGTGTGCTTCCTTTGCGGCTCTTTAAGATCTGCGTGATTCAAAATGTTGCTCACTCTGGCCCAAAGATTTTCGTTTTCTCGCCTCTCTCTTCGGTGGTTTCAACGCAAGAAGCACAACCACTTGTGCCCGTGAGCGCGAGAATCCCTTTCGTGGCTCCTTCAGCAGGAAGGGCCGTCTGTTTCCAACAGGCAGAGCGTCTCTTATACTGCATAAAATTCAGCACCCTTGCACAATCACGGCTCTTCACCTAAGTGAGGTTTTAACGAAGTTCGTACTACCTAGCTGCACGGGAACTGACTTTGTTGTGAGTAAATTCTTTCATCGCTGAGAATGACGACACCTTCGTAAAGAAATTAGAAATTCTAAATTACAGAAACGGAAGGCAAAGGTTTTTGTTAGATGCATTATCGTCGATCTACATAACTTCACTGTTCTATTTATTTGCGCAGATTAAGTAATGGTGTTCAGTAGCCGGACGTGGTCCTAATAAATATTCGTACAGCCGCTTAGAACGAATTTCTCACCATGTTTAACCAGTGTTGGAACTCGCTTTAAAACAAACTGTAGATTCTCTCTCCAGTGCCGTAGGAAGGTTCAGTGCAGAGGCGCGAAGGTTACACAAGAATTCTAGCGGAAGACATTTGGTTCGTGAATGTGGACTCGTACCGACTAAAGGATTTCTTTAGAGGATAGACAGGCAAGTCGCTGGCTGTTAGCCCCCTGACAGTCAGTTAACAAAATGTCGCACTGCACAATTTAACCACTGTCGCACTGCCGTCAGTGTCAGCGAAATATTTCACTAATTCTTCCTTTCGTAATACTCATTACTTGGAATATTTGAGTAAAACTTTTAATTCAAAGGAAGTAAAATTACTAGGAACGTAAAGTTATAACAGAACAAATATGTAATACCGTAGTTTGTTTTCGGTTGTATATGAACGTAATCATCATTGGTAGCTCAGTATTCTGATTACTATTCCTATTTCTGTTCCGATTCCGGTCTTGTGATTGCTGTTGTTACTCTTGTTGCGATTGCTAATATTGCGTGCCATGTAGAGCGAGGTACTGAAAATACATAAAGTTATTTTAAAAAGTATATCAATCATTTTACAAAAGTATTAACTGCGGAAAGTCGGCGTAATTTCTATGATCAATGGATATAGTTTCGAATTTATTTAAAGAGAGAGAAAGATAGACTCTTTACTGATTAGAGCTGAAGATTTGTGATATTTGACGTTACATGGATCTGTAGAGTGAAAAGTAAAAGCTGAAATTAACTGCATTTTAGTCGGAATATTTGTAAAAGTTAATAATATCGAAATCAACGACCTATATAAACAACATAGACTGGCTATGGCACCGCCATCTTTGAAGCAACTTGAAAACCGAGCCGCCATGTCTTGTAAGGTCAAGGTGCAGCCTACACGTCGTCTGCTAATACTGAATGTTATTGTTTACTAAGCATGCCGTAAATAAAAGCCAGTATGCACTGACAATCTGATTTCTCTACTGTAAAACATATTGTGACGAAGGCTACAAGAAATGAAACACACTTCTGACATCGATTAATTGAAAAGTTTATTACGAAATGTTGCAGTTCATTTCGCTGCAATGCCATATAGATTAGGTCAAAAACAATTTTAAATAGTTCAGTAGGTCCAAAACCGATCAATTGACAGCGCAGGACCTTTCAATGTTCCTTAAACGATATAAGTTTGTATATATTTGCCAAATGTGTTTCCCTCTTTCTTCCATTGGCCTGGTTTTTGCACAAATGTTGTAACCTACAATTAAAATACTATTTTAACAAAATAATGACTAGAAAAGAGTAATGTGACTCTTTTCCAAATTCAGCTGGCACCATTAGATGGTCAAAATCGAGTAAATAAATTCGGCCTGTCACCCAACATTCTGAACAATTGCACACACAACTACAGAAGGAAGTTCTTCCATATTAAGGTTTGACAGTCCCTGAAAACCCTTTCTGCCACTGTTAACAATTTGAATACACCCTTTGGAGTAGTATAAAAAGTATTTTTGGTGCATTTTATTGCAATGAGACCTGTTTTCCATCAGTTTCCTCCAATTTACGGAGGTACTGCTGCAGTAAATTAAGTTTCACACTTGCTGTTAAGCCACTAAGAAAACAATAGCCAACAGGAATTTTCCAACTCTTATTAATCCCAGTGACCATAAACACTAGTGCCTCTTTTGCTATTTGGCTATCATCACTTTCCTCACATCCTTGCCCTAAGTCAACATAACCCCAGACCTTATCACCATCCCATACTAAGTCTTTGTTAAGATCCACCTCATCGAACATAAGTGCAGCCAAAGTAGGTCCTGAACTATGTTGATCCTCATCTCCTAATTTTTTTAAGCTTTCTTCTGTAGATCCAGGACTGCCATTTACTGTAGTAGCCCACCTGCGGAGTGTTCGAGGATGGGGTAATTTAACAGACTTCCTCAAATAATTATAAGCTTTGAAGGGCAAACTGTCTTATTTCTTTAGGATATTCAGGAACTGAACATTTGTTTTGCATTGCAAAAAGTGCTTCTGAATATCACTATTTTTGTCACATCCTATCACTTCAGAAGCACAGTCTTGAAGTCTCTTATTTAGGCCTACAACCACTGTTTTATATGTCACAATTTGTTTCTTCTTTCTTGAAACACTTTGCCTTGCATGTTTCGCTTGCTTCCTCAGTTTCTCAGTCCTTGTCTGTAGTGCCTCATAATTCTGTTTCAATTTGTTGGGGCTAGGCAAACAATAAGAATGATCTATATGATCATTCTGATTCACTCTTTCACCTACAAAAATGAGTTATTATCATTAAGCTTTATTTTTCTTTAAACATACATTGATTAATAGTAAAATTCACACATAACCCATATAGCAAATAAATAACAGGAAAACTATTTTACCTAGTACATTTGATAAGGAAGCTGATTCTTCACTGACAGGCCGTTTCCTTGGTTGTATCTATACTATAGTTGTTTTCTGCAGATGGTCAGGAAACGTAAATATTGTCGGTACTGCGTTTGCCAGAAGTCGCCTTTTCTCGTTTGTTCTATACATGTATCTATCTTCAAAGTGAAACGAGCATATGTAGCTATATTGAGTTGGCTGCCACTTATCTCGTATTGGCTACCCACCGACTTAACAGCTCTTTCTTTTTCAGAGGAAATCTAAAAATAAAGAGACGTGTATACAGAAGCTTATTTACATTTTGTATACAGCTTAAACACGAAAATGATGCACAAAACGCTAAGTACAACACGCATTTGGATACTCACCTGAAATATGATATTTCAGTTGTTTTATCACTTCTATTAGCGCAATTGTGCGCTGCACATACACTGGGCATGATTCGCGATAGGTCAATAAGACTTCTAAAACAAATTACAACCGGAAAACATTGATTTTCTAACGCCAGTACCATACACCAAATGTAAATATACTGACATGTAGACGTTTCAAAAAATGGCGGCCGGTGTTGCTTTTTGCTGCCGCTGGGTGCGCTGTTACCTCACAGATAGCCACTCTATCTAGTTTATATACCTCCTTGATCGAAATCGCTGCAGAGTGCTAGAATCTCTGGTCGGACATAAGACTGTGGGCTAGCTGGAACATTTTGATAACGTGTTAATGAATCTTTATTGGCCTATCTAAAGAAAAAAAAAACACAAAGGACAATAAAATTTGGAAGACTAACTAAAAGTCAGAATCAATGGTACAGGCCAGATAATTATTTCGGTGCAGCCCGTTCCGTAGCGTGTGTAGTAAACAGTTGGTTAGCGTCCCACGAGGTGACTGTAAACTATTTAAATTACATTTAAACGAGCAGTATCTTCCCGAAGCGAGGTGTCTGTTCTTAATGTGCGTTCTCAGTGGCCAGAGTGTAAAAGGCTGAACTGAAGCTTCGTCGCCGTGTTACTCAAACAGAACGACACACTTAAGCGACGCTGCAGTACGATTCACGTCGATGTCCGCACCCGGGGCGACGCACTAACCTCGCTCGTTCCATACTTCGCGTCATCTGCATCTGCATCTACATCTACATCTACATCTACATCTACATGGATACTCTGCAAACCACGTTTAACTGCGTAGCAGAGTGTTCATCGAACGACCTTCACAATTCTCTGTTACTCCAATCTCGCATAGCGCACGGAAAGAACGCTATATCTTTCCTTACGAGTTCTGATTTCCCTTATTTTATCGTGGTGATCGTTTCTCCCCATGTAGGTGGACGTCAACAAAATATTTACGCATTCGGAGGAGAAACCTGGTGATTGGAATTTTGTGAGAATATTCCTCCGCAACGAAAAACACCTTTTTCTTTAATGATGGCACCCTAAATCCTTTATCATTTCAGTGACACTCTCTCCCCTCTTTCGCGATAATGCAAAACGTGCTGCCCTTCTTTGAACTTTCCCGATGTACTCCGTCAGTCCCATGTGGTAAGAATCCCACACTGCGCAGCAATATTCTAAAAGACGACGGACAAGCGTAGTGTAGGCAGTCTCCTTAGTAGATCTGATGTATTTTCCAAGTGCTCTGACACTAAAACGCAGTACATGATTTGCCTCCCTCACAACAGTTTCACTTGTTAGTAATTCTACTTCTTCGCTATTTATTTGAATTTACGGCCTTTAGATTTGACTGATTTATCGTGTAACCGAAGTCTGACGAACTCCTTTTATCACTCATGTGGATGAACTCATACTTTCCGTTATTTACGGTCCATTGCCAATTTTCGCACCATACAGATATCTTTTCTAAATCGTTTTGCAATTTGACTCCATCTTCTGATGACTTTATTAGTCGACAAACGACAGCGTCATCTTCAAACAACCTAAGACGGCTGCTCGGTTTGTCTCGCAAATCGTTTATATATCGAACAGCTAAGGACCTATAACACTACCTTGGGGAAGACCAGAAATCGCTTCTGTTTTACGCGATGACTTTCCGTCAATTACAACCTCTGGCAGGAAATCGCGAATGCAGTCACATAACAGACGATATTCCACAAACGCCCAATTTCACTACAAGTCGCTTGTTTGATACAGTGTCAAAAGCCTTTTGGAAATCCAGAAATACAGAATCCATTTGAAATCCCTTGTGTGTGTGTAAAGAGTTTGTTGTGTTTCTACAAGAATGATGTTTTCTAAATCCGTGTTGACTGTGTTTCAATAGACCGTTTTCTTCGAAGTAATTCATAATGTTTGAACACACATGAGTATTAGGGCTAGGCCGGTACCACCCCAAAGTACCGTTATCCAAGATGGCGGCGATGACGTCATCCTAGATGCCTGCTATGACGCCAGTCGAGATGGCGGGTTTCGGCGGGAAGTTTGAACTTCGCGCCATTTTTCTGGGCAAGGGGGGCGTGGCACTTTCCGGCCAGAATTCAAATTCCCTTATGACAATGCATCACACCTAAGTAAATGGCGGGAAAAAGGTCTTATCTTTATTATTTAACCAATTTCGAGCAGGTGTGTTCTCCACCGGGTCTGGACTCCAACTGTCTTAGTTCATATCGGTGGCAACAGAGGGCGCTCTGCTGCCGTCAGCTGACGACGCGAGTACCGCCACTCGAGACGGCTGCACCCGATGCGTCCAGCACGAGCTCCACAGCCCGGCTGGCTGAGTTCACATCGTGGCCACCAGAGGACGCTGCCGTGACGTCGGCTGACGACACGAGACCGCCCGCTCTCTCTCTCTCTCTCTCTCTCTCTCTCTCTCTCTCTCTCTCTCCCCCTCTCTCTCTCTCGGCACTGGCGTCCGACCGCTTACGTCAGACAGCCTCGGCCGCCACCTCCACACATGCGCCGTACTCAGTCTTCTGTTAACCTGCTGACTAAACTAACACCCACATCGCACATCTAACCTGTCAGTTACCTAACTACTTAATTCTATTTCAATTTTAATCATATAGAATAAGTCAGTTTAAAATTTCAATCTTCAATTCTCAGATGACAAGTTCGACATTTTCCCATCAGCGTGGTGTTCATTCATGGCATAGCACCCCCCCCTCCAACCCACGCCCCCTAGAATGCTGCACTCCTATTGGCTGCTACATTAGTCACGTGATTCGACTTCATTGAACCTAGGACTTGGAATCAATTTTCACCAGTGCCACACCCACCTGTACCTGGAACCAAATAGTTAAAGTCTCCACTACGATCCTCAACACAGCACCACGCCCCCTTACCGACCCATGTTGTCGGGCTGACGTGTACTGACCTGCACTGACGTGCACTAACCCGTACTAACGTGCACAGCGCATGACTCCATCCAAGATGCCGGGGCGACAACAGATCTGAACACAAGCCTTTATTTTGCAGGCCGTGTCTCCACTACGGGGTTTACTGCCCAACAGCCGGCCGGCGTGGCCGAGTGGTTCTAGGCGCTACAGTCCGGAACCGCGCGACCGCTACGGTCGCAGGTTCGAATCCTGCCTCGGGCAGGGATGTGTGTGATGTCCTTATGTTAATTAGGTTTAAGTAGTTCTAAGCTCTAGGGGACTTATGGCCTCAGAAATTAAGTCCCATAGTGCTCAGAGCTATTTGAACTGCCCAACTCACATAGTATATACTGCCAGCAGATCGTACTGTCATCCCTCCTATGACCGAATTCCAGATGGTGGTCTGTGTGCTAAAATTACTCAGGCTGCACTACGTTGCTGAGGAGAGTAACGAAGGAGAGCACTGTATTTACTGTCGAACGTTTCATTTAGAGATCTAATACATTTATCAGACTGAGGCAAAACACTCTCCATCTTATGCTTGCGCTCACAATACACAGTTTGCAGACACGCAAAGAACTCCTAATTTACGCAAACAATTTAATTACAGACATTCACACTCCTCGTAAATAATTCAGCGCAGGTATGTCCAGGTATGTCCAGACACGGTGTCCAAATAGCTCTGAGTGCAGCGTACACGCCTGCTCGCAAGACGGCTGCAAGCACCCTCCGCCAACCACCGCGGGGCAGAGCGCACAGACAGCGCCGGAGACGTGGCGCAGCCGTCAACTGTCAAACCACGCGCAGGGATCCGCAAGTGGCGGCGTCTCCTTCGTACTTCCTCTCCGAGGAGTTCCTGTCCAAACACGTGTCGTATTCACCTGCACACACGTGCTGACGTCACCTGGCGGGGGCGCAGCCCAAGTTGCGTCTGTGCGGCCACCGTTACTCCCACGTCGCACAACTCCGAGGCGCAGGTCCATACGCGAGACGACACACGCCAGCGTTGTCTTTACCGCCTCTGACACAACAGCACACCGCGCATTGCTCCTCGCGCGACATGACACACCCCTTTAACTACACATAACTACACAGCCTTGCTCGAAATGTATGCGTCGCGACTCGCCAACTAAAACGTTCTCAATATTATTCTTACCTCACAACGCTACCTCCACCTAATTCTATAGTCCCCAGGAATAGTTAACCCTCGCTTTCTAAATCTCTCGCTTTTATGAACGGAAATTCTTCTCCTGACACATCCTCTTTACCAAAATAACATCCAATTCACTATTCCCACCGCACCTAACCTGATATCCTTCCCACTCTCAACATACGCAAACGTCCTCAATCCTATCTTGTCGCTCACAAAACCCACAACAAACCATGTCAATCAATCAGTCTAGCATTCTCATTCGCTCTTATCGAATTTGCACACCGAATTACAAATGCCGCCTCTGTCCAAGTACCATCCACCTTTTCTTTCCCGGTCTCTCAGCGGTAAAATTATTTTGACAGATCGCTAAATCCCAATGACAGTTAAACCCGCAAACTCTTATACACATCATCAAATACATACCACACTCACAAGAATATTGGAAGCCGCGACCATATTCACCACTTCCAACTAAAATTAAATATTATTACCATTGCCGCAACACTCTGTCAGCGGTCGATTTACACGTAATTTCTGCTCTTGAGTGTTGTCGTTCGTGGTCGAATGTCTCTATCTATAGAGCCCATAATTTTCCACACAAAACATCACGCGCCTTTTTCTATGTGCTGAATCTATACGTCCCTCACTATAGCATACACACTCGTCTTCTCTAGTCATTATAGAACATAAGCCAAACAAGTGCTATCCGTGATAGTGAATACCTGACCAGCGGACGTAATGTTCGGGAAGACCTCACCGACGTGCGCTTGCGTACTGTAATCATCGTCACAATCGAGAGAACAACAAGGAAAACGTCAATTCGCTCCTCCTCGACGTTCTAATGCAGCACTGTTTCCATCTCGCATTACATTTCATTCCTTCAACATACGCATTCGTTCGCGCCGCCGTTTAGAGACTCCTATATCCGAACACAAAGCATCAATCAAGCATTATCATTTGCTGCCAACGGCCATACCATGTTCAGTACACCGGTTCTCGTCCGATCACCGAAGTTAAGCAATATCGGGCGTGGTTAGTACTTGGATGGGTGACCGCCTGGGAACACCACGTGCTGTTGGCTCCCCTTCATTTATTCAAAGGGCACGGCCGCCTTCCTTCCCCGTCCTTCCCTAATCCGATGAGACCAATGACCTCGCTGTCTGGTCTCCTTCCCCAAACCAACCAACCAACCAATCATTTGCTCTTATCTAATTACTCATCCATCTCATGTGGAAGCAAGGTCTGTCTTTTTTTTCTGCACACCTGACTTTCAACAGCAAACAATTATTTTGCACTGATCGCTATATTGCACCGGCAACTAAACATGGCCAGTTGCCATACATATCGTCAATTACTTAAACAGTGTTACTCAATTACACTGCATTCTCACCGAGGACATGAGCTTGAATATTACAGTTCTGGATGCAGTAACAACCAAAACATCTACTAAATCGTCAAACTATATTTCCTCTCCAACGCTCACAACTTTTAAACAGCACGTGGAGAAAAAAAAATCAATCCATAAATACTCTTTGCATATAGATGGGTCGAGCGTGCTCTATACCAGTGGGTAACTAGAAACAGACACATCAAAAATGATATCTCCACCCGTGAATACCGATCTCGCCCATCTAACAAATTCCAATTCGTCCCTATGAGTTACAAGCCAACTAAGGTCTTTCCCACATCTAGACAACAGGCAAACTCATCTTCCATACAACACATTTGATCTTGTCTCAACTAAGCAAACGTGCTAAATGTTGAGAAGCAGTCAACCGAACAATTTGCGTGGGAGGGAATAACGGTCCAGCGCAAACCCACCTCCATACACAATCTTCTCAAATTTACACTTGTTCACGAAAGCCTCCCATGTTAAGATGGCGATCTCAATTGAACGTCATTCGACTATGATCTAAGTATTGTAAATACACCCTGCCGAAGGCGGTTGCTCTGGAAATTGAAATACCTGTACCTGCCTTACGACTGGAGATACTCTTCCCTTCGCTATCACACTACTCCAAGTCAAATCCATGCGCTCCCTACAAGCACCCAGCACTACGTATAATATTACCTCGTCAATAACTGGGTGCATACGATACCACATAATACTGACCGAAAATAAACCATGAGTGAGCATGACTCTTAAGTTCTTCTTTCGAGTCCTACCACCCTGTCATAGACGTAAGAGAGCAGATGTTAAAGAAGAAATCCCGACCCCAACAACTACTCTCACAAGAGCTATTGGATCTACAGGCACATCCAAGTATCCATGTTAAAACCTATACCCCGCTTTACGAATCGAAGTACGACATTAGCTCTGAATGAGGTGGTGTTTTCCGGACAAATACCGTGACGGTGATCGTAGGAATGTGTGTATTGCCAGTCAACGATGCAACCTCGGGATAAAATCACTGAACTTTGAAAGTGATTCTGCTAAGGAATGTGGTATGTACGTGGTATTTGCGACTCCATCACACAGCACCCAACTAGATAATTCATTAATTTTTGCAACGCATTCTGTCTCGAGACCGTATCAGAGGTTCGTCGATATATCCACTGAGTTATAGGCGATGACACACAGTAGTAGTAGATGATGTGCTGATTGAAGTTATAAGAACAAAAATATACACTAACTCATCAGATCTCTAGCCTTACGCTGTATGTTAGAAATTACGTCCATTCATACACATACTTGCATAGGCTCACACCCACAAGTCAATCATATTTCACGCACTCTCATATCTCCAGACGAATCACCTTTCCCGAACCTAGCTTCTACAGTAAAATTCCAACGTGGCTTTAGTCACCCCCTACACGTCGTGCAACTCATCCCATTTCTACAGCTTCGCGCAAGTGATCGGTCCAATTTAAGTCTGAACTGAGCACAAGTCGGAGAAAGAAATATCCACCACCGTCAGTAACCTCTGTAGAAACAGAACTACCTGAATTACTGCAACAGAACCGTGTTTTCACCATTCGGTGGAAATGCACGCAATTTCGTACGTCCCCAAACTAGATACAAGTACTTCAGATCCACGTCCATTCAAATCAATCGGCCCATCAGATAAAAATTACGAACTACAAAAGCTCATACGAATCAGAAGTCACCGAGGCACCGACGTGGGTGCAGTGACGCATAGCTGCGGTCGGCCTCCAGCGCGGGCAGGCAGGTTCCACAGTACTTCGCACAGCAGCGCGGCGATCAGCCGCCCACGCACTCCTAGACGTACAGCCGCCCCCTCACCGGCTGTCCCCTCAGACTGCTGCTCCTGCTGCTGCTGTATGCACGACACGATTCTACAGGGTGGCGCAGGGAAACGGGAAATTTCGAAATAACGTCATTTCCATGAATAAATTCATAAAACTAGTAATTTATTAACGAAAGTGAATGTATTCAGTATGCCATTTTTCAGTATGTCTTTACAATCGAAATGTCCAAAAGTGCGTCTTTACTTTTTAAAGATGACATCGGAAAGATGTGCTCCCATTCGGCGTCCACACTCTAACAGCCTGTTATGAGAACTCTGGGATGCGCGGTGTAGCAAATCTTGGGGAACGGCAGTGATTTCGTTTCCAATGTTCTCCTTGAGTTAATGGATTGTTGCAGGACGTGTACGGTGCACCTTGCCTTTTCAGATATCCCCACAGGAAGAAGTCGCACACACTGAGATCAGGGGATCTCGCAGGCCACGCAATGTCTCCGTTACGTGAAACAATGCGTCTTCCAAACAACTGACGAACTGCTGCCATCGACTGTCGAGCAGTGTGTGACGTGGCTCCGTCCTGCTGAAACCACATGTTCTCGACGTTAAGATTAAGCTCGTACAGTCTCGGTGTAAAGAATGTTTGAAGCATTTCAACATATCGAGCGGATGTTACTGTCACTGCACTACCATCGTCACGTTCAAAAAAATAAGGGCCGATAACACCGTGACATGATACAGCACACCATATTGTGACATTGGCGCTATGTAGTGGTCGCTGGTGAAACTCACAATGATTGTCCTGTGCCCAATAACGAAAATTCTGTTTGTTCACGAATCCGTTCAGGTGGAAATTGGCTTCGTCTGATATCCATAAGTTACCAAGGAAATTCGCGTCCTCGTTGATTTTAGCCAATATTTGGCTACTAAACTCCATACGTGACGCTGGGTCTAGTTCATGTAAGTGTTGCACAATCTGCAACTGATAGCGATGGAAGTCTAATTCGTGCAGTATTGTTTGTAAGCTTCGTCGCTCGATCCCTAGCGAAGATGCGTGCTGTCGAACGGAGCGGCGAGGACTTGTCTCGATTGCAGCTCTAGCAGCTGCAGTGTTCTCTGGGGTACGTACCGTTGGAATGCCACCTGGTGCTTTCTTTTTCGAGGCAGATCCTGTTTCTTCAAAATTACGCACCCACGTTGTAATCTCATGCGCAGACGGGACACGTCCACGACGTCCAAGCTGGTAACGCTGTCGAAATGTTCTCTGCGCGGCAGTCGCACTGTCACCATTTTTGTAAGCGCCCTCACAGCTACTGCACGATCCGCACCAGTCCAGTTCTCCACGATTGCTAAATGGCAATGCGTTCACATCAACTGTGCAAAGTTTCGAACATCTGCCGGCGCTACAGTGCTGCCAACTGTAACGTTCAAAATTTCCCGTTCCCCTGCGCCACCCTGTATTAAGTATACAGCCACCGCCGAGGCCACTTTAAAGGTTGATCACCTCTACTCTGGCCGAATTATCGTATGACACGCTCCCTCTGGTCCTGTTTAGTTGCCTCAAACACTGTTTTCTGACACGCTTTTGTACGACGCCAAACATTTCGTTTTTCAGCCACGAGTTCCACGCCTGTCTCGTGTTCTAAACTAACATTAAGACGCCCCGATACACGGCCGCTCACAGAAAACTAGACATCGCGCTGTGTAAATCATTTTGTTACTGCAACTACTTACATCTACTTATTTTAAATAAAAACCCACTTGCAACGTAACGAAAGTAGAATACTTTTACGGCGTTGGCGTAGGTCTCCAACCTGATGTCCGAAAGCGAACGACGGCCTACACATGTAGACTCGTGTCTCACACTCTTGACTCACTCCTCACACTGCACTCATGTACGCGATCACTGTTTTGCTGCCAGCAACCCCCAGGAGCTGCCATGCACCCACGAAAACTTTTCCCCCAACTCAAACAAGCCATATCAGTCAATCATTATCTGCTAACCAATGCAGGGATGGGGTGGAAAAGACACCATCCATGTAGTCTAATAATAAACATGACAGACACTAATATTCAGGCTCTGAAAAATAAATACACAGTAGACTTTCAGACAGTGACCAACAGACTTGAACAATCGGAATTAATACAGGATCGCGATGCCATTAAAGCAGACGTTAAGAAAAGAAACAAAACTACATGTAAGATGGAAAAACAAATTGATGCCTGTGACACTAAAAATGGCGATAAGGGAAAGGCACTGACTGAAAAATTTGATGAATTGGCCAGTCGTATTGACGTTACCGAAAATAACGACACCAAATCAGACGATACGTCACCAGTTTCGTTCAATCAAACACCCGAATTCCAAAACATGCAGCAGACAATCAGCGAGATAGGTACGTCAAATAATACATTACGTAGAAAATTGTCATCTTTACAGCAAGAAGTGACAGAAATGAAAAAATGTTTCAGCCTCTAACACGTCACAGCATACGCCACATTCTGAACATTTGTCACACTCACACAGCCAGTATAACTTAGGTAATTTACAGAGAGTATGTGACTTAGATTCCGAACAGACACAAACAAACAGATTCCCATACAATCCTGAACCTGCTCAGACATTCAGAGACGATAATTTTGATTACAAGCACTTTATTCTACCCGTTAGGATACTTAAGGTATTTAAAAATGATAGAACACAGATTCACCCCTTAGATTGGATACAACAATTTAATTTTTCTTTTCCACCACCCTGGCCCGTAACACACAAACTTGAATTTATCTGCAGTTTTTTGGAAAGCGAACCGGAAACTGGTATCAGAACGATCGCCAGACAGTGTTATTCGGTAGAAGAATTTCAGAATGCTTTTCTGTCAGCGTATTGGTCGAAGACGACACAGTTCGGAATCAAGGATCAGCTAATTAGCTTACCGAGTTATGACAACTCAGATTTTCCCACTGTCACGCAATTTTTTGAACACATGGTACAGCAAAACCAATATTCATGTGAGCCAAACAGTGAGTCAGCACTAACCCAATTATGTCTTTCAAATCACCACAATAATTAAGAGTGTCACTTTTAACAGGACAGCAGAAAGAAAACATTTGGCATTTAGAGAGCTGCTACAGCTTTTGGATGTTCAGCAATCAGATTATTCCTTCATAAACAAAAAATTTTCACAACATAACCAAGACCAACAAGCATACAGTAATTACGATCAGTCATGCTATTTTAATAGCAAAGGTGATAGACGCTTCAGAAATGAAACAACCAGAACTTTAATACCAGACAAAATTTTTTTATCAGCACCGTCAAAATTATCAGCAACAGCGAACACGTTTTGGCAACAATAGAGGGTTTTCCCCACAACAACAACAAAACCAGCGGGTTAGCATACCTAACCAACAATGTAATGTGCAAGTTCAACCAAGCTTTAATGTTTCACAGCCTAGACGTATAGCGTCGGCTCTGCCAAATATTAACGCTCAGCAACAAGGAAATCACTACGTACAGAAGACACACCATTTCGACTCCTATCGCAACGCGCCGTATGGTAATGACTATCATGACAGACGTAAAAGTAATGAGCACAGTTTTCAGCGCACATTTAATAACAGCAGGTTTTGTCAGCAGCAAAACCATCCACAACAACAGATTATCATGAATGAACCAGAAGGTCGATATCATCCCCAACCTAATATGTCAGGACGAAGTAACAGAACAGTACAGATAATTGAAACGCCACAAAATCTTCCCGCAAATAACAGCCAGTCAGAAAGAATCTGACTAGATACAGTAAAGTCTGCATCTTCCAGCAACGTAAGTTATACTTTCGATACACAGAATCTTGTTCACGAAAATGTTATTACTTTTGACGACATTCGAGACACACTTTTACATCAGAAACCAGTTATACAAAAAACCATTTCCCACCCCATTATTGAAGTAAAAATTGGATCATCCACATTTTCAGCAGTAATCGATTCTGGATCACCTATGTCAGTTATAAATGAAGAAACTTTGAATGAATGTAACAAAGAGAACACCTACCCTACGTTACCACTAGGCAAATCAAAAGTAAAGGGAGCAGTATCTGGTAAAGGAGTAGATGTAAAATTACAGACACACTTACCATTTTGTATTGCAGGTCATACGTTCCACTCAAATTTTTGGATTGTTCTCTTATTTACTACATACGTTATTTTAGGTACGAATTTTTTGGTACAACACGACGCAATTAATGACTTTCGAAGCTCCTATGTAATGTTAAAGGATGAAAAATTACAACTGGCATTAGAATTTCAGCCCGCTTTATCAGCAGAGGAACAGGCAATTAATCGGACAGAGGTAATTTCTACATCGCGTAACACACTGTCATTCCACATGGTTCACAGATACGTATGTACACAACTACAATACACCAGACGAAGCCGACTATGGCGTTATGCAAATGATTTCTGAGAAGGTAAAACAGAGCAGTGCAAATACAGATAACTAACGTACTCAACTACGCAATATTCTTTTACAGCAAGCTGCAGTTATTGACAATATCCCTGGTACTATGTCCGGTTTTATGTATGAATTTCAAGTTAAAACAGCATGACACGTTCCATTCCATACATCCACAAAGAACAAGTCAAGAAAGAATTGTAAGCTATGCTTGACCAAGGAATTATTGAACCGGCAATTAGTCCGTACATAAACCCATTCCATATTGTTAAGAAAAAGGAAGGCTCACTTCGCCTCGTACTTGATTCGCGTCATGTCAACGACATTATTATTAATGAAACAGATCGTCCACAGACACTAGAAGAACTCCTACAGAAATTTCGTGCTACTGCTATTTATTCCACATTAGATTTAAAATCCGGATTTTGGCAAATCCAGCTCCATCCGAACTGCAGAAGGTACACAGAATTTCTCGGTTTTAGTGATTTTTATCAATTTAGAAAATTACCGTTCGGTCTAACAATTTCTTCAACAACGTTTATTCGCGGTTGAATACTATACTTCCAACAGAACTTAGACAGACTCACAACGTATGTAGACGATATCCTTATCGCAGAAATTAACTGGTCTGAACGTAGTTTGATTCTTGAACAACTGTTGTAAACTTTTCATGCACAAGGACTCACAGTTAATCTTAGCAAATCGCACTTTGGCAAAAGTTCCATAAAATTTCTTGGACATGTGATTTCAGCAGAAGGCACTGCGCCTGATCCGGAAAAACTTCCAGCTTTACGTGACATTACTGTTCCAACGACCAAGAAACAACTACGCAGCTTTCTGGGGTTAAGTAATTTTTCCTTAAGTTTATTCATTACTCTGCTTGTGCCAGCTGACGGATAAAAACGCTCTTTCGTCCTGGGATAGCCAAGCACAGTTTGAGTTTGTTAATCTGAAACATGCCTTGTTAAACGCACCACTTTTATCACACCCAGATCCCACCACAAATTTTTCCATTGCCACCGACAGTTCTAACACCGCTTTAGGCGTGTACAATTTTCAGGAGATCGAAGAAGACGGTACGACAGCAATTAAAAACATCGCCTTTGCAAGTCGCATTCTGTCACCTGCTGAAGGCAATTATTCTGTTACAGAGCTTGAAACATTACGTGTTGTATGGGCATTTACCAGATTTAGGCATTTTCTTCATAGAAGATATATTACCCGTTTATGCAGGTCATAGAGCTATACAGTTTCTACTTTCCACTTAGTTTACACATGACAGGTTAAGCAGATGAAAGCTTTATTTACTGGAATTTAATTTTACGATTGTTCACATTCCCGGTACACAAAATACTGTAGCAGACGCACTATCCCCTTCTCTCAGCAACAATCAGCAAGACATCGCAACCGAGTTCTGCCAAGCAAATTTTAGCCTCATGAATATTCAACAAGTTGCATTTGAAAATTTCATTTCGTCGTCATCACGAGACATAGCACAAGAGCAGAGTAAAGACAACGTAAGGAAAGGAATTAAATACCTTTGGCAAGATAGGAATAACGTTACCATTAGAAAAAATTATACTGTACGTAACAACATTCTGTTTCGCCGCTCTCATCCTGACAGCAACAACTGTTATTATGCATTCCTGACGAGCTTGTTAACAAATCAATTTGGTATGCTCATTTAAGTTACGCACATCATGGACCCAGAAAATGTTTTCTTACACTGAGAGTGAACTGTTATTTTGCCAACATCGAGAAACGTATTCGACGAGTTTGAGCGTCATGTAAAATCTGCCAGAAAGCTAAATCAGACACGATTTCGCATATTCCTCCGTTACATCCCATTGTACCCATTAAATTGAGACATATGGTCGCTGTAGACATTCTTGGACCGATTCCCAGATCTAATAGAGGTTTTCGTTACATCTTTATCGTTGTTGAACTCACTTCGAAATTTGTTACCTTCACTGCGTTACACAAAGCTACTGCTAAATCTATTTCGAATGCATTTGTAAAACATTTTCTGTTTCATGTAGAGCATGTATTGAAATTAATTTCCGACAATGGACCACGATTGCGATCTGCGATATGGAGACGTATGTTGCGAGCTAGAAACATTTCTCCGATCTATATATCCAGGTATCACGCTTCTTCGAAACCTTCTGAACGATTGATGAAAGAAATTGGTAAACTATGTAGAATATACTGCCATAAAAGACATTTTGATTGGGACTCACACATACTATCATTTCAGGACGTAGTTAACTCCATACCAAATGAATCTACTATGCTATCTTCGACTGTTATATTGAAAAGTGTTGAACCACCCAACAAAATTAAAGAATTAGTATCTTTTCCTACATCTCGTCGACTAAGCCACCATCAAATAATTGACATTGCGCTCAACAACATCAAAAGTGCCGCAGAGCGCCGGAGAAGACAGCAAAAACCGGTTTGTACACGCCGTGATTTTCACATAGGACAGAAGATATTAGCACGAACACACTATTTATCCAACAAAGAGTAGATGCAGTAAATTTGAGCTTCTATACGCTGGTCCATATGGAATTTGCAGCATTCCTCACCCCAGTGTAGTACATGTCGAAACTTCGAGAACCAGAAAAACCAAGGGCAGTCACCATATTTCCAATATTAAACTCTTTATTGAATAAACATACGTTATGATTTATCGCACTGTAATGCCATTTCCTGATATTTATATGAATACATACTGATGACGATAATATTTTTTCTTGGGAAGTGCCCTGCAAGGTAAGGTTAGCAGGTCGCTTTTCTTGTCGTTATATATCGGGCCGTGCACATTTTTCCATTTTTTATGTATATATGATGGTTTTCCTATCGAAAGTAGAATTTTCTCTGTATGCACTATGAAATCTTTAAGATATAACAAACACCAGTTGACTTTGACATTTTGCCTTATGATATCCCAATATCTTGACTATTCTACATTTTTTTGCTAGTACATTATGATATTGTGTATATGTAACTGCACTTGAAAATTGTCTACGGTTTTGACCTAATACGTTTTCTTTCATGCTATGCTGTATGCTTAGTCACATCACTAGAAAGAAGTTTTCATTTAATGGGTATATGATTGAAATGCAAGATATTAATCCATATTCATCATTTTCAGAAAACAATACTGTGTAAAAGAAATAAATTAAACAACCACAGTGGTTTACTATGAAATGGAAATTTCCTCATTGAAATGAACGAAAGAAAATGCAGTATCTTGTCATGAAGAGTAAATGGATTAGAATTAACAAAGATTACCAAAATATAGTATATGCACCGTATGATAGCAACCTTGACTAATTACTTTTCTTTCAGATGCAATTGCGGCAGACCGCCGAGCAGAGCTGTGAATCTTAATTTTACTGATGAAGTATGCTAGAAGTAAGAAACACAGTAATATATGAAATGATGACTCTGATGAATGATGCTGATAAATAAGATAATGGATAATGAACTATTTTTGCAGGCGATAATAAATGATGGTGTGTAGTTATATGAAGAAAATGGTGATGAATATTGAAGTTTTATTCACTTTTTTGCAGATGAGGATAATGATGAAGTTTATGTAGTTATTTAAGTGTTTGTTGTAGTTCTGTTTGACAGTACGTTGTATATCACGTAGTATAATGATTGAATGTTTTGGAAAGGGACATGCATATTAAGCAGATATGTCATTACCTGTTAATTAGAAGCTTACCACTTTTCAGCATAATATAAATTTCTTCTTTCAGCTTAATAATCCACTTTGTATTTTTTCCAGGAGAAGCTTTTCATGACATTAAAATGATTTCTGGAATATGTCGTTATGTTATATGCTACAAGCACTTAGTTATTAAACCTTTTCTAGTACTGCATTTTTTTTACCCAGTTGTCTGTATCATTCATGAATGTGATCACATATACTCTACTTGTTTGATAACTTTGCTACAGCTGACTCATGACGAATTTCCAGCAATAAGTCAAAAACAAATATTTGCTTGTCCCAGCAATTGACTATTGATCCAAACGCAACACAATGCATTGCTAAGAAACAAAAAATTATTACGAGTCCCAACTATTACCAGTATACAAATAAATAATGCTACCAGTTTAAGATGTGTTGCTAGTCCTAAATGTAATGCAAATTTTTCTGATGTATTGATTCCATTCTGTCTATGTATCATTGGACCAAACACATTGAGTACTAGGTCCAATGACTTACATTTTAAATATCTCTTATGTCACTTGCATGATATCAAATATACTCACTAGCAGCTTGTTGCTACACGCAATAATTCATGTTTTCAATGATGACTTCTGAATAATGTATAATAATGTTCTGTAATACTACATAAATGCTTTGTAACTGGCCAATGAGTGCCAATAATTACTCAAATCTAATGATACACTAGTGTAGTTCTGAATGATGCCTAGCATAAGAGTTAATGTATCGTTGACCTTCTGACCTAATTACCACAAAATACTGCGATATCCGTATGTCCTGTCCATCCTCATGATGATGGAGCACTATATTTGGTTTTTGCACAAATGCTACCCTGATGTAAGATTATGGATTCTACAAGAATGTGGTGTTGACATATCAAGCTGTCCACCACTCTGAGCGACGGGGGTGTCGTTGTGGTCCTACTGTTTGGTGTACCCACTGTACTACCAAAAGGACAACGTGCAGTCGTAATACTACATTTCAGTATCTTGGCTAGACTTATAAATACTTCAGGGGAGAGAACTGTGTTTCTGTGAAATGATAGGGATTTTTGTGCAGCGATGTGCAACCCACTGTGCTACAAACCATGATGCTATCCTTCCCATTCCTTTCTTAATTCTTGTAAAATTGGCAAAGACTGATATAATGCATATGCACTCTGTTTCATTTCTTAATATGTTCTGTACTTGTATTATTCATCAATAATGTTTACACATACTCTGTGACTGTAGACTTAGTAAACTAAATAGGTTATAGAAAAATTTGTTGCTCATGGCAAGTCCAATTGACTCACCATCGCTGCCAAATTCTTGCCCCCCAGTGGATGGTTATGTAAGAGGTCCCTGAATAGGGAATTTATTGCTAGCTCACTCGAGCAGATGTAACTTCGATAGACTGTTCACGCGCAGCCTGCGATATGTAAGCTACAATAGAATCGCAGACCAGAGAGCAATGTCGGCAGTAGTAGTAGTAGTAGTAGTAGCTCGCGGTCGGGCGGTTGGGTCAGGTCGCTCGTAGAGAGCAGTTGTCGAGTTGTATAGCTCACAGAGAGCACACGTGTCCTGGAGTTCGGACACTGTAGTCCAGTAGTGGTGTTTTGTAGCTCGAGAAGACCAGTAGAGTTATGGTATTACCAAGGCTGGTCGTGGAGAACGATGGCGGTGCCTGAGCGATGTAGTATAAGGTAAAAGCAAAAATTTGTTATTTATTGCCACGCGCATATCTTAATTGCTAGGACTGATCCTGTACTATTGCTATATAAACTCACATGTAAATATTTTTCAATAATTTTTTAATTTTAAATGCGAACATTTTTAGGTTAGGCTTTACCGCGACTGTTACTGACATTAAATGAAACAACAAGTTTACTGTTACCAGTCATCGTTTTTCGTTTTCTGTACAATGAACTCGGTGTACTCTTTGACTTTTTTGGTTATGGAATCATATTCTAATCTATGAAGCAACTTTCCCAACTGTAATTCTGCGTTATAAAGCTGTTGTTGAACTTTCGTTTTTTAATATAAAGTTCTTTGAGTTCATTTTTCACCCAGAGTTTTCGTGCGATCTCCAGTGTTTTCTTCGCAGTTGTCGTGTTTGTTTTGATGTCAATCTTGACTGGGAACAGTAAACTTATTGTTTCATTTAATTTTTTAATAATTATCTTTGTTACAAAGATAAATTTTGTCAGTCATTCATGTAATTTTTAAGTTTTTACTAATTTCACCTATTCATAGTCATGCCAATTATTGTAAAAACAATTTATTTCTTTTTCATATATAACAAAATCTAGTGGCCAGCATTGCACTGGTCTGTGCCAGAAAAATTTCTTATAGGAGCAGAAGTTGTGGTCTTCAGTCCTGAGACTGGTTTGATGCAGCTCTCCATGCTACTCTATCCAGAGCAAGCTTCTTCATCTCCCAGTATCTACTGCAACCTACATCCTTCTGAATCTGCTTAGTGTATTCATCTCTTGGTCTCCCTCTACGATTTTTACCTTCCACGCTGCCCTCCAATACTAAATTGGTGATCCCATGATGCCTCAGAAAATGTCCTACCAACCGATCCCTTCTTCTAGTCAAGTTGTGCCACAAACTTCTCTCCTCCCCAATCCTATACAATACTTTCTCATTAGCTACGTGATCTACCCATCTAATCTTCAGCATTCTTCTGTAGCACCACATTTCAAAGGCTTCTATTCTCTTCTTGTCCAAACTATTTATCGTCCATGTTTCACTTACATACATGGCTACACTCCATACAAATACTTTCAGCAACGACTTCCTGACACTTAAATCAATACTCGATGTTAACACATTTCTCTTCTTCAGAAACGCTTTCCTTTCCATTGTCAGTCTACATTTTATATCCTCTCTACTTCGACCATCATCAGTTATTTTGCTCCCCAAACAGCAAAACTCCTTTACTACTTTAAGTGTCTCATTTCCTAATCTAACTCCCTCAGCATCACCCGACTTAATTCGACTACATTCCATTATCCTCGTTTTGCTTTTGTTATTGTTCATCTTATATCCTCCTTCAAGACTCTGTCTATCCTGTTCAACTGCTCTTCCAAGTCCTTTGCTACCTCTGACAGAATTACAATGTCATCGGCGAACCTCAAAGTTTTTAACTCTTCTCCATGGATTTTAATACCTACTCCGAATTTTTCTTTTGTTACCTTACTGCTTGCTCAATATACAGATTGAAAAACATCGGGGAGAGGCTACAACCCTGTCTCACTCCCTTCCAACCACTGCTTCCCTTTCATGTCCCTCGACTCTGCCATCTGGTTTCTGTACAAATTGTAAATAGCCTTTCGCTCCCTGTATTTTACCCCTGCCACCTTCAGAATTTGAAATAGAGTATTCCAGTCAACATTGTCAAAAGCTTTCTCCAAGTCTACAAATGCTAGAAACGTAGGTTTGCTTTTCCTTAATCTTTCTTCTAAGATAAGTCATAAGGTTAGTATTGCCTCACGTGTTCCAACATTTCTACGGAATCCAGACTGATCTTCCCCTAGGTCGGCTTCTACCAGTTTTTCCATTCGTCTGTAAAGAATTCGCGTTAGTGTTTTGCAGCTGTGACTTATTAAACTGATAGTTCGGTAATTTTCAAATCTCCCATCACATGCTTTTCTTGGGATTGGAATTACTATATTCTTCTTGAAGTCTGAGGGTATTTCGCCTGTCTCATACATCTTGCTCACCTGATGGTAGAGTTTTGTCAAGTCTGTCTCTCCCAAGGCTGTCAGTAATTCTAATGGAATGTTGTCTAGTCTCGTGGCCTTGTTTCAACTTAGGTCTTTCAGTGCTCCATCAAATTCTCCACGCAGTATCATATCTCCCATTTCATCTTCATCTACATCCTCTTCCATTTCCATAACATTGTCCTCAAGAACATCGCCCCTGTACAGTCTCTCTATGATGATGATGTTTGGTTTGTGGGGCGCTCAACTGCGTGGTTATCAGCGCCCGTACAATTACCCAAACTTTTGCTCAGTCCAATTTCGCCACTTTCCTGGATGATGATGAAATGATGAGGACAACACAAACACCCAGTCATCTCGAGGCAGGTGAAAATCCCTGACCCCGCCAGGAATCGAACCCGGGACCCCGTGCTCGGGAAGCGAGAACGCTACCGCGAGACCACGAGCGGCGGACTGTACAGTCTCTCTATATACTCCTTCCACCTTTCTGCTTTCCCTTCTTTCCTTAGAACCGGGTTTCCATCTGAGCTCTTGATATTCATACAAGTGGTTCTCTTTTCTCCAAAGGTCACTATAATTTTCCTGTAGGCTGTATCTATCTTACCCCTATTGAGATAAGCCTCTACATCCTTACATTTTGTCCTCTAGCCATGCCTGCTTAGCCATTTTGCACTTCCTGTCGATCTCATTTTTGAGACGAATGTATTCCTTTTTGCGTGCTTCATTTACTGCATTTTTATATTTTCTCCTTTCATCAATTAAATTTTGTATTTCTTCTGTCACCCAAGGATTTCTACTAGCCCTCATCTTTTAACCTACTACATCCTCTGCTGCCTTCACCACTTCATCCCTCAAAGCTACCCATACTCTTTTACTGCACATCTTTCCCCCATTCTTGTCAACTGTTCCTTTATGCTCTCCCCGATACTCTGTATAACCTCTGGTTCTTTCAGTTTATCCGGGTCCCATCTCCTCAAATTTCTACTTTTTGCAGTTTCTTCAGTTTTAATCTACAGTTCATAACCAATAAATTGTGGTCAGAGTCCACATCTGCCCCTGGAGATGTCTTACAATTAAAATCTGTCTTACCATTATATAATCTACCTGAAACCTATCAGTATCTCCAGGCTTCTTCTATGTATACAACCTCTTTTTATAAATCTTGAACCAAGTGTTGGCTGTGATTAAGTTATGCTCTGCGCAAAATTCTACCAGGAGGCTTCCTCTTTCATTTCCTACCCCCAATCCATATTCACCTACTACGTTTCCTTCACTTCCTTTTCCTACTATCGAATTCCAGTCACCCATGACTATTAAATTTTCGTCTCCCTTCCTTATCTGAATAATTTCTTTTATCTCATCATACATTTCTTCAATTTCTTCGTCATCTGCAGAGCTAGTTGGCATATAGACTTGTACCACTGTAATAGGCATGGGCTTCGTGTCTATCTTGGCCACAATAATGCGTTCACTATGTTGTTTGTAGTAGCTTACCCGCACTCCTACTTTTTTATTCATTATTAAACTTATTCCTGCATTACCCGTATTTGATTTTGTATTTATTACCCTGTATTCACCTGACCAAAAGTCTTGTTCCTCCTGCCACCGAACTTCGCTAATTCCCACTATATCTAACTTTAACCTATCCATTTCCCTTTTTAAATGTTTTAACCTACCTGCCCGATTAAGGGATCTGACTTTCCACGCTCCGATCCGTAGAACGCCAGTTTTCTTTTTCCTAATAACGACGTCCTCTTGAGTTGTCACCGCCCGGAGATCCGAAGGGGGGAATATTTTACCTCCGGAATATTTTACCCAAGAGAACGCCATCATCATTTATCCATACAGTAAAGCTGCATGCCCTCGGGAAAAACTACGGCTGTAGTTTCCCCTTGCTTTCAGCCATTCGCAGTACCAGCACAGCAAGGCCGTTTTGGTTAGGGTTACAAGACCAGATCAGTCAATCATCCAGACTGTTGCCCCTGCAACTACTGAAAAGGCTGCTGCCCCTCTTGAGGAACCACACATTTGTCTGGCCTCTCAACATATACTCCTCCGTTGTGGTTGCACCTACGGTACGGCTATCTGTATCGCTGAGACACGCAAGCCTCCCCACCAACGGCAAGGTCCATGGTTAATGGGGGGATAGGAGGAGATATATACGCGTTACCCGGCGACATCATTAAGGTAAGAATTTCCAGTTTATTCAGAATGATTCTTCCAGGCCATGACGCAGCACTGCTGACGTCGAGACTTACCTGTTTAGATTCATAGTCAGTTAATTAATGAAAGGTTATATTACGAGATTTTTGTTGAAAGTTTATTTACGAGTCACATTTTTGTTGAGAGGTTAGTCACCTTATTACTGCGAGGTTACGGGATTAATCTGTAGGGAGGTTATACCGTTTTACCCAGGTTTTTAACACATCTTTCACAATTGCTGGGGGAATTCTGGAATTTTCATCGTGACTTCGATCGTTTAGCTGTTGCGAGCTTCTCGGCTGGTCGGAGTGCCATCTCGCCTTCAAATAACTCCACGGTGTGGCACAGTGAGATGGGGGAGCGTGAATCGGCCATTCGGAAGAAGCGCCTTTGGAAATCTTGTATTTACGGGACGCTTCGCGGGGAACTTGCGACATCTTGTTGGGTGTGTGGCATGTTTCGCCTTCTGGATGGAAGCCAGCTGGCGGTTGAGGTGTGCTGGTGGCAAGCGTGAGGGCCGGGGAACTCTGCCGCGTCGCCGGAACTGCTGGCCTGCACGCGGGGTGGAACTTGGCACTTGTCACTTGTCACTTGGCACTTGTCACTTGGCACTTGGCACCGCTGGCAGGCGGCGCCACGGCCGCTGTGTGTCGTCTTTAGCGCGCGTTATTCAGATTCTAAATTCCCGAAACATCGTGAAGCACTCTGTGGAATCGAATGCGTCCGTCGATATTTGCGAAAACTGGCGGAGTCGATATATGTCGATTACAGCGCCATCTACGACGACTCGAAAATAATTGTTCGGCTAAACTGTACGTACTCTTTGGTGAGGATTCCGAATAGGAAATAAAAATGGGGCTGGGGTGAAGTTGCCATTAGAAGACACAACGTCGACACTGCCCGCCAACCCAGAGGGGCGGTAAGGGGCTGGCCACTGGCAGCACAGGCAGACACCACTTTACTAATGTCAGCGTGTCACCCAAAAGATTATTTTTCGTACCGTGCATCGTTTCTGAGATATTTAGCTGCGTCAAGTTGAAACAGACACTATGTACATATTAAAATCAAATATCTCACACTGGCTCTTCCAACAGTAAATTTTCTTTTTTCCTGACATTAACGATTGTTCCATTTCATTTTATTTTTGTTTGCTATAACATTGCGCCCCATGTACCTTTTTCAACCGCATTTACTAGAGACAAAAACTTCCAGTCAATTATCCTTTCAGAAAAAGTGGGGTTTTAACTGCGCAAAAGCTGCGGTTAAGTTTTTGTGCACCAAATCTGTTCGCCACTTGCGCAACATTCCGTAAATATTGCACCTTGCCAGTACTTCAGATATTGGCAGCGTGATGTGACAAAGGTCGTGGAGACCTCTTGGCTGTCGACTCGTTTGTTTGCTGATTGTACAAGTCACCTGAGGACAGATAAGGAATCTGACTCAGAGGCAGCTACGCAGTTTCTGTTCGGCTCCTGAAGCACTGTGAGGCTTCAGATCTTCTGGAGCTTGGCAGGAACAGCGTTACTTCCTCCCCTGTCCCTCAGGTGGTGTCGACGCAGAGGCAGAGCCAGAAGTGCCCGAGAACCGGACGCTCTGGCCTGTGGCTCTTTCTGTGCGAAGGGCCTTCTGCACTGTGGCTGGCTCTGAACTGTGAGATCTACACTACTGGCCATTAAAATTGCTACACCAAGAAGAAAGGCAGACGATAGGTATTCATTGGACAAATATATCATACTAGAACTGACATCTGCCCTGGACATTAAAATTGATACACAAAGAAGAAATGCAGATGATAAACGGGTATTCATTGGACAAATATATTATACTAGAACTGACATGTGATTACATTTTCACGCAATTTGGGTGCATAGATCCTGAGAAATCAATACCCAGAACAACCACCTCTGGCCGTAATAACGGCCGTGATACCCCTGGGAATTGAGTCAGAGCTTGGATGGCGTGTACAGGTACAGCTGCCCATGCAGCTTCAACACGATACCACAGTTCATTAAGAGTAGGGACTGGCGTATTGTGGCGAGCCAGTTGCTCGGCCACCATTGACCAGACGTTTTCAATTGGTGAGAGATCTGGAGAATGTGCTGGCCAGGGCAGCAGTCGAACGTTTTCTGTATCCAGAAAGGTCCGTACAGGACCTGCAACATGCGGTCGTGCATTATCCTGCTGAAATGTAGGGTTTCGCAGGGATCGAATGAAGGGTAGAGCCACGGTTCGTAACACATCTGAAATGTAACGTCCACTGTTCAAACTGACGTCAATGTGAACAAGAGGTGACCGAGACGTGTAACCAATGCCACCCCATACTATCACGCCGGGTGATACGCCAGTATGGAGATGACGAATACTGGCTTCCAATGTGCGTTCACCGCGATGTCGCCAAACACGGATGCGACCATCGTGATGCTGTAAACAGAACCTGGATTCATCCGAAAAAAAAATGACGTTTTGCCATTCGTGCACCCAAGCTCGTCGTTGAGTACAGGAGCTTCTGTCTGTGCAGCGTCAAGGGTAACCGCAGCCACGATATCCGAGCTGATAGTCTTTGCTGCTGCAAACGTTGTCGAAATGTTCGTGCAGATGGTTGTTGTCTTGCGAACGTCCCGATCTGTTGACTCAGGGATCGAGACGTGGCTGCACGATCCGTTACAGCCGTGCGGATAAGATGCCTGTCATCTCGACTGCTAGTGATACGAGGCCGATGGGATCCAGCACGGCGTTCCGTATTACCCTCCCGAACCCACCGATTCCATATTCTGCTAACAGTCATTGGATCGCGACCAACGCGAGCAGCAATGTCGCCATACGATAAACTGCAATCGCGATAGGCTACAATCCGACCTTTATTAAAGTCGGAAACGTGATGGTACGCATTTCTCCTCCTCACACGAGGCATCACAACAAAGTTTCACCAGGCAACGCCGGTCAACTGCTCTTTGTCGTGTGAGAAATCAGTCAGCACGTTGTAGGTGTCGCCACTGGCGGGAACCTTGTGTAAATACTCTGAAAAGCTAATCATTTGCATATCACAGCATCTTCTCCCTGTCGGTTAAATATCGCGTCTGTAGCACGTCATCTTCGTGGTGTAGCAATTTTAATGGCCAGTGGTGTACCTTTGCAGCTGACCTGGGGTCCTATTCTGTATCCGTCACACAAATCGCTACAATAGGTTAACCTCGCTAGTGACGTCATTTTCGGTTCTTTATCCCAAGCTCCTATCCAGTAAGTTTATGAGACCTGTAACCGATCGGTCCTCCTGCCGATTTTTCGACAATTGTACCAAGACGTTTTGGATTTCTGTATGGACCTCCCGTTCGGTTTGGTGTGGTTTATTTGCACAGCGAATTCGTTATTTTAAACATACTGAGCGGTTTTAGCTTCGGATGTAGTGACTGTGTTACTCAAGAATCTTCAGGACGCATACGGATGGGAGTTCGTAATAGACTATTTTCGTGTGTTAGAAATATGGATTGTATTGTTGTTAATGTGAATGATTATAACGTAAAAAACATTTTGGGACAATATTCTCACAAAGTATCTGTCATTTTTACGTAATTAAGAGTATAAGAAGTCATTAAATTTCGAAGCGTGCATCACATGATTGTTAGCTGAAGTTACTAGTGACTTCACATCCTTTTTCCACGAATAGTAATGCGAGTTGCAATAGCAAAGCTGATAAGGCAGCGAACTGCTGCATCGAAGTTCGTAGGCTGGCATTCCACATCATGCCAAAATATCTGCGAGTGAATCCTTAACGACAGTAGACAGAGGTGAAAGATTCCTGTCACAATATTTTCATGCTATATCACCATATACGAAACGTTTTGATTCATCAGATGCATGTAACAAACTACAACGAACTTCTCTAGCTGCACCCGCCACACCCTCTCGAAAGGTGTTTTTTTAAATTTTGTTTCTATGAACCAAATCGTTGATGCGTCATCTAGGGAAGTAGGTTACGTCATCATTTGGATCCCTAGGAGCGAGGTTCAACCACATTCTATGCATCTTCTTATTCTTTGACACTCTCTTAAGCAATTTTTCGGGTTCGTGGAGATTTGTTCCGTCTATGTAACTGATTGAAGGCAGTTTGTTTATTGTCACATGCATTTCGCTTCTTTTATTTGTGAAGCCTCTTCACATCATATATATCGGAAGAATTAGGTGTACAATAAGTGATTGATTCTTCAGCTGTCCCGGCTACGAACCAACAATGAAAGACGTAATTTCGAGTCGTGTTACAAGGGAAGTGTGTGGGACTTGTCACTGCTAAACCATTACAGTGAGCAATGTACACAACGACAGCCACTCACACTGGCGCAGCTGACTGCGAGCTGCCGCAGTAGGCACTCCACGTGGGCGTGGCTACGGACGCTCAGCGGCTCTCAGTTGTTCTTTATTTTCTCTTGGTCTTCGCTTACAACAGTATTCTATTCAGGCCACACTGTCACAATAATTACATGCAAGGCTCAATTCACGACTATTACAGTAAATGTGGCTAACAATTGTCCTGTAATTTACGCCGGAAACGAAAGTGATAAACTCAGACCTCGTGCAATATTTTACGAGCTGATTTCCAAAGAATACTTGCATTTACTCACAGAAAACCATAAAAGCATTTAATTACAAAAACAAAAATAATGGTCAAAATTGAGACACCACACTTTCCAGAACATTATTTGGACATCATCGACCAGATGGATAATGTCCCAATCTTTACTCACGGCGTAATACACCTCGCTCCTTCCTTTTGTTCCTCTGCTTAACGACAGTGACGTCTGGGTGTCCTGTGGTCTGTGACGTACCTTATACGACTGCTGAAAATATACTGGGGTGAGTATCAGAAACGAAGCGCACTGTGATCTCCGATTTCGTGACGTGGGTCACGATATTCTAGCTCGGCAGTCACACATTCTCTACATACTTTAAAACTGAGCTCCATATTTCTGTGTGTTCCTCAGCTTCCTTGCGGTGAGACGCAGTACCCAACTTTGGTATAATGTTGTGGGTGACAGTGGAATAAAACGACGTTTATGTTTGCTGCAGAAACATTGATTTGAGCGCATAAAACAAGTTTATTCTGATTCCGTCCCTGCAGCCTGAGATACGGCCTTTCAGCCGTACACCTCCACTACAGTGTCAGTCAGTGGCGCATTTCTGTATCAAGTTGTGGCATAAAATACTCCCTGTATTTGTTGAGGGAACATTGAAACGAACGAAATAAACCAATGCCATTCGGTTTTGGATCATAAAACATGTGCTAGAGATGCCCTTGAAACTGAAAAATGCCAAAACCCTTACTTACACTGTACTTCAGCTCAGTTTCGCCTTATGGTGCCCAGCTTTCACAAAGCGACACACAGTACCACATTTGGGTACGACATTGTATGGAAAACTGACACAAAGTAATCTATATGTTTGTTGCAGAAAGATCATAGCGAGGAGAATAAAGTAATCCTGTTCTGCTTCCGTTTCTGCATTGTGAGTGAGATATGATCTCCTAGTTGGATATTATCCCAGTTGTTAATTAGACTGGCACTGAAGCTAATTCCTGCCCGGCAATTTGTGCGTCTTTACGGTGATACACGATGACGTATTTGACTATGTTGTGGGGGAACGGTGACGTAAAATATTCTCTGCGTCGAGGGAACATCGAAATCAGCACCATCAGCCGAACCCACTCTGCCTCCGCATCGACAACTTACGTGATCATCCAGCTCGACAACCCACCACGTTCCTTACCTACACTGCGGCCAGGCTCAGTAATTTCTCATCTTCCTCAGTTTGCTTACCGTGACAAACCGTTCCTCATTTGGGTATAGTGCCGGAGGAGAAGGCTGCAGAAGACAGACACACAGTTTGTCCAGGACACGTCGAAGTGGGCGGCGCGCACCGTGGCCAGCCCTGTTCCGTTCCCACAGCGTTACTCAGACACCAGCTTCCAGCTGAACACTGCCCCATTCCTTTCTTACACTGAAATTCATCTCAGCTTTGTAATGGTGGCACACAAAAAGGCATTTGGGTACAACACTGTGAGAGACAAACAAACAGGAACACTGTAGAAACAGGCCTCGAAGGCCCAGCGGCTCCGACCGGCCGCCGTGTCATCCTCAGGCTCTCACATGTCACCGGATGCGGACACGAATCGGCATGTGGCCAGCACACTGCTCTCCAAGCTGAACCGTGATTTATTATGAAAGAATATTGTTAAGAATTTATTTTATTTACTGGCGATTCATCAAGAACATTAACACATTTGATCACACTATGTAAGCATGGAAGTAGTTGCCAGGGTGTAACTGATGAAATCATAACCAAATACCTTTTAACAAATGGGAATTTCATTCACTTTAATAATGCCTAAAAGCATTTCAAAGAAACAGATTTATAATCATAATCAGAAAGCACCCTCTAAATATCAAAGTTACAATTTATTCAGAGGCAGGAAGAAACGAGTCTTGACTGTACGAGCTTTCGGGCACAGAACCGTGCCGCTCCCTTTTGACACGGCCGTCGTTATGACCGATCACAACAGCCTCTGAAAGACTACACTGCCGCATATCTGCAACACACCAGATTACCTTAAACAAAGAGTTTTAACAATTTACACAAGCACACAAACTACGCACACCCCGTGGGAGAGAAGGAAATGATACAAAACATTAACAATTAAAATATTAACCTTGCCACTGAAGGAGCAACTTACAGTGAAAGGGTGGCAACTTTATATAGTAAAATGATCATTTAAATAAAAGCCCATGAAATTCAATCTTATATAAAATTCAACAAGGCTCGCCAAACATTAGTTAAGATGCTCTACAATACACAGACACCGCCTCTCAAGATCATAAGCAATAATATCAAAGTTTCCAAAGATCAAAACATATTTCAGGTATTAGGCTGCTACACTCCAAGCAATAAATTCGTTTACACACAAAATCCGACAAACATGACAGAGATAGTCACTAACGTATGGAAGATTGATAGGGAGATTACCGAACAACCCGAACCGCAGGTTGCTCTAACCGTCCCTACTCCACAAGTGGAAAACAGACCACCTAATTTACAAACAATCACCTTCCCGCGGGTGGGCGAACAGAGAAGGAAGGTGGGATGACCCCAAAGCAAAACTGACTGGTGACCTCACCAAGAAAACCAGTAGAATTTAACAAGAGTAAATCAAATAACATATCACCAATCACTTAACTTCTAATAAACTCTAGAAGACCTCGCGCAGCACCCCCCAAATCGCTCTCCCGAACCGTCCGCTGCCAGCCGCTTCAGCGGACGCAGGAAGGCGCGCCGATCTCCCGTCTCACAGCGTCGCAGCTCGCACCGGCCAGACCGATGTCGTGGTTTGACTCCTGCTGCTCTCGTGTCAACCGTGAAGCCACTACCCCTCGCTATACGCCGCGGCCCCCTGGACTCACGTGGCGACCTCACACGCACTGACGCTCAAGGCGGACAAGTCATCTCGTGTCTCAGTGTGCGACCGACCAACCGATCGATCCGACCGCCAACGACCGTTGCCTGAGCAAACTCGAGCAGACTGGCGGCCTAACACGCAGACTCAGATGCAGGAACTCAGCCCCGACCGGGCGACCACTCGCCGAGTTCTCTTACTGGCGGAGTGGAAAGACTCTCATTTTGCCGGCTTTAATGGTTGATCCGAACTACAGACATACTAGCACTCCGAACGACAGACAGACGCTAACTACCTAATAAATGCGGACGAGAAACAGACTAGCAAGCTGGGGACGAGAGACTGACCCAGACTGGCTGACTGGCGAGCTCATAGCGCCCCTTAAATGCACGTGGACAGGCAACCTTTCCCCTTTCCCACCAGAGGGAGACACCAAAGCTGCGACTACCGCAGCGGCGCCACCGCCAGGAACGGAGGGCGACTGCTTCACACTAAGCGTTGCGGCACGGTCTTCAAAACAGCAATTTTTGCCACGGCTCACAAGCTGCTGCCTATTTGGTGACCAGTATCACTACTTCTCAATCAAGCAGATCCTCAATTGTCATCACAAGCCCTGAGCGCACCCCGCTTTCCAGCAGAACTCGGCAGCCGGGATGGAGACCACCCACGTGCTAGCCCGGCACGACAATGTTTAACTGTCACCATCTGACGGGAACCGGTGGTGTCACTGCGGCAATGCCGTTGGCACATTGTGACAAAGACTGGCGTAAAATTACGACGTTTCTTGTAGAGGAAACGTTAGAGTACTGACATTGAGCAAGGCTGTTCCTCTTCCATCTCTACAGCAACAGTTACGTACAACCTTCCAGCTGTACTATTCCCCATTCCTTTGTTAGGCTGTTATTCTCCTCCTTTACATATTCAGTATCCTCGGAGTGACATACAAAAATAGCTTTGAGTATCCTGTTGTCTGCAATAATAGGCACCAAAATAACGTCTGAGGTGACCTTCACTCGTTCTAGAGTTACCCTCACTTCCCTCAAAGTGACAGTCACTCCTGCAAAAGAGACCCCAATCCTCCAAAAGTGACCCTCACTCCTCTGATACTGACCCTCAGTCCTCTGAACGTTCCCCCACTCCTCCCACCAACCTCCGGACCAGACCCTAACTGAACCCATTGTGTTTCCATTTATTAAACATTTCTGAGATGTTATGCTCCATCTGGAGAATGTCCCACTTCTTACTTTGCCTGTTATTCACCTCACTCTTTCCTTACGGGTCTCAGAGCCCTTGCAGTGGCAGACAGTCTCTGAGTATTGCAGTACGTGGAGTAATAGTGTAAAATAAGGTCTGATGCGACCCTCACGACTCCCAAAGTTACCCTCACTCCTCTGAAAGTGGCTCGCTCCTTCAAAGTAACCACTAGAACTGCAAAAATGACTCTTCTCTGCTCCCAAAGTGACCCTCACACTTCCCATAGCGACACTCAGTTCTGCATCAGTTACCTTTACTCCTCTCAAAACGACCCCACTCGTCTCAGTGTGATTCTTGCTCCTCCCAAACCGACTCTCACTCATTTAAACGTAAATCTATACTTTGCAAACCACGGTGAACTGCACAGCAGAGGGTACATCCATCTTACCAGTTATTAGGAATTCCTCCATTTTCATTCATGCGGGGCAACACGTGAAGAGTGATTGGTTAAGGGTCTTTGTGCCTGCAGTAATTAGCCTGGAGTGTTCTTTGTGATCTCTGTGAGGGATATATTGCTAGATTCATGACTCGAGGTTGGTTCTGTAGACTTCCTAAATGTGTTGCTATGAGATTTTTAGCGTCTCCTCCAAAGGTGACCTGCTCGCAGAGTAATCCTTAGGTGCCCCAAAAGCATGCAAAATGGAAAAATTTTGGACCGATTCAACAAGTGTGGCGTTCCAATGACGCTAACTCGCCTATCAGCTTACCCGTTATTTCGAGGCTACTGACAGGTTTCCAGTTTTTAGCCACTGTTGTACTGAAATGGTGTGGCGATGTCCGCTAGTCAGAGAACCCAGTGGAGCCCCTCCTGGAGGCAGCCGGCCCCCCAGACCGCGCCCCCCAGCTGGCCTGCCCGCCCGCCCCCTCACCAGCTGGGAGCCCAGCCACACCTCCTGCCACCGGCTGCAGTCCTGGCTGCCCCGAGGACGTCGCCCCGCCCCCCTGCTGGAAAAAAAAAATGTCAGGAGAGAGAGAGAACCAGTGCAAAGATTCGTACCAGACACACAACAAATATCACAGACATGTCAGTCCACTGTCTCACATTAAGTGAAACCACTCAGATCCGAAGAGTGAGCGGAAAAACGTTCTTATCACTGACCTGGGTGCAGGGACAAGTTCCATCTGTTTGTTTCACTCGACTGAAAAAAACTGACTGAATGCCAGACCTTTCTGCTGCTTTTACCACGACACGAATGACACACAATGTTCCAGCAGGGCAACACTACGCTGCAGGCTCAACTCTCACAAACTATCCTAACTTTCGTTAGCAACAGCAAACAGGCCCCGTACTAGTTAATATGTTGCAAGGAATTTCAATCTAAAATAATTTCTAGGTTTTGAAGTGAAGCAAAGTACCCTATTGTTGTGTAGACAACGTGCCTGCATGGCTGCCAGTCACACACTTTCAGTGAGATGTTGTGAGGGGTCCGCTTGTGCGTGGAGCCCGATTTTGTAATATAATTAATGAAAAATGACCTGAGATTGCATTTTTGACACTGCTGAACCAAAGATCTTGCCTGAGTGGCAGAATCGATCGTAAGTAGGGGCACGTGGAGCGCAGTGGCAGTTGCCGTCGCACTCCGTCCTAGGGAGGATGAGAGACTTAAAGCTGGCGGCTACCTGTGAGACTGAAGTTGTTGGTCTGTGGACAAAGCATAATACACCTCTTCTTTAAAAAAAAAAAAAACGAAGTGATGAATAATACTGAAGCTAAGAGGTAAAGCAACTCGAACAAGTTGATAACGTAATGCAATTTGTATATCTCGTTTTAAGTATCCAGCAACACAATTTGTGGATTTCCCTGAACTTTTAAGTACTGAGCCCTGAATGTTGGAACCAAGTATTTTTCCATCAGATTTAATGTACAGGTTGATTATGTACACCCAGTTTGTAAGACTTTATGTGTTTTGTAATCCTGATATAGAGAACTTAAATTTCGGAATCGATTTTGTCAAATGATGTCAGATTTTTTGGCATGTAACAGTCGAACTGTTTTTTAATTATGTCAGTAAGTGAGAACTGTAGAGCAGTTGACAAACTTCACTGATTTTGAACTTAATGTAAAAAGTTTCATATCAGATTTTGTGAATGAGAAATTTTATTTTGAATACAATTTTCAAACTGAAGCATTCGGTCGTAAGATATCCCCTTATCAGTAGCTCATCCTCTTTCACGTCGTGTTTAAAAAAATATTGATTGCGTTCAAACAAAGAAATCATGTTTCAATCAGAATCAGAAAAATATCAGAGTGCCAGGATCACAAAAGTATGGATGTCTGTAACAGTTTCAATGCGGGCGCCATTGCACAGTGCTGAGCCAATATCCAGTATTTTCACTGAACATATGTAAGAGTACTCATTTATCGGCTAATCTACTATTATTATCTGTATGGCTCTATCCTATGGAATATTTTCTATGCCTACTGTGGAGAGAACAGAATACCAAGATTACATCCGTTGTGACTCAAGAGCTAAAGAAAATTTACTTGATTCTTTATTTGCATAGCCAATTTTATCAGAACTCGGTGCTCACGATACTAAGTTAATTTCAGAGGGACTGATTTCATTATGAAAACTGCGTATTGGTTTTGGAGATTAAGTCTTTTGTTCAACAACACATCACTCAGTAAATTTGCATGACACAAATATTACCGATTTCATATTCATTTGCAAACAAAAACACTAAACTTTTTAGAAGAACCTTACATTTTGTAAAAGAACGTTACAACGTCCACTTTCAACATGACCGCGACCCTCGCTTACTCACTCCACTATTCAGCTCTGTTATCCACGCTATTCTTTAGCTCGTCGTGCAGTACTGAAATGGACGAAATTACGTTAGCGTCTTGCTGTGTACCGTCACCTAGAATTCTGCTGCAATACTTTACAGAAGACACCAGTGCGTAGCAAATATGTAAACTGTTGCACTGTTACTCATGCAACATGATGTGCCATCCTCATGACGTTATTCTTAAAATTTACGAAACCAGCGTGACGATAAAAAAACAATCGTAACAACGAAAATATTGATAAGAGCCATAAAGACTATGTGTTGTGATTATTGCAGTGAAATATTGTAAAATAATATAGAAAAAGAACAATGAAAATTAGTATTAATACGAAATGTATTTCAAGGATAATCAGTGAACAAAGATGAAAAGGAATAGACAGTCCTCTAAGGAGGAAGAAAGAGAAAAAACTAACTACTCTTCGTTCTGTTCTTGATTGTAGAAGGACGCCATTGATGATTCGTGTGTTTGTTACTAATACTGTAAGAAAAGGCATTGTCATGATAATAGTAATTAATTCAACAAATGTGTAAACTTGTGTTTTCCTTTCAGTAGTGTAGGGATGGCATCCTATAATTATAATAATTTGCAGTTGTCAAATACAGAGCTGATTTTGTTTCAAAGACGCCATTACGGACGAGCACATAATTTTAAGTTTTTCATTACGCCACACGGCTTAAAAATAGGAACTCACTCGACGAGAATTATCTGCTTAAGTGTTTCGCTTGAAAGGGAATTAATATTTCATTGCAGAAACATTTTTTATGTAGTGAATCGTGTCAGACCCGATCCGTGCTGACTGGTCCAGGCTAACACAAAAACTAATTGTAATTCAGATGTAAACAGAGAACAGCTTTCAAAGAATGTTAACCAGTTCTATAACAAGATTTCAATGCGAACCTCACAGAAAGCCTCATTAACAGAACAATGAAGCTGGTCGGATTTTAATGTGCGCGACATTTAGCTTTGCTACATTTAATGTCTAACACGTTAAACACAAACATGCTAGACTGCCTAAAGTCGCAGTTGAAAAGAAATTGACATTACTCGCACAACAATCAAAGCCTTTCGCGTAACCGTCAAGATTTTGGCGCACTTCATCACAGCATTTCAGCCTCGTGTTGCAGAGCGGCTCTGCGCGACTGCAAACGACGAGAGGTACGGGAAACACAATACTCTAATAACGACAGGCCCCCAGAAAACTGAAGTGTGTGGGGACAAGGTGTCGGAGAAAAGTACATTTCTTTTTACTGAAAATAGCAAAGCTCCATTAAGGTGGCTTTAATGGTGTTACACTTTCTAATTTGCAACCTTTCGTATCAGAGAACATCATTAGGTGTTAGTATAATTGAGTATTCTGCAAGCACAACTACATTTACTATTGATACTGAGAATAAGTCATCTTAATTATTTCTACAGCCAGCGAACATTGAGAATAACATGATACAGTCGGATATTAGTACAAATGGCACTCATAACGTGTGGCCAAATTGTTGCTATAGAGTGCCAAGAATATTTAACGAATATAGAAAACTTAAGTGAACTTGAGAGTACATAGTGATTAAACTGTATAACTTGTATATGTATACGTATATTTAATACTTGACTCGATTCTTTTCCATGGACTGAACGAGTTGGTCGAAAAGAAACTGAGCTTGAACCATGAGCCGACCAGTGGCAGAAACATTTCCAAGGTGAGGACATTTCTCTCAGTGCTCCAGCTTGGTAATGTAGTGACTAGTATATCCCTCTGGTGCACGAACTTTATGAAAATTTGGATTAACTGTAACCTACGCCAAGTAACATTTACATGTAAATTACACTAGTGTGCTTGAAAGCAGTTTGAGTAGCACCTTCAGTGACATTTTTTCAATTTTTTACTGTGTGTAAGCTTTTGGAAGGGAACCCAGTGGTTAATAGACTGAAGGGGAAAGTGAATATGTACCGTGTGACGATATCTGTGACCCCATTGTATGTAAGAGAAGTCATCTAGTTTAACAACAACTGCCGGCCGATGGTGGCCGAGAGGTTCTAGGCGCTTCAGTCTGGAACCGCGAGACCGCTACGGTCGCAGGTTCGAATCCTGCCTCGGGCATGGATGTGTGTGATGTTCTTAGGTTAGTTTAGCTCTAGGTTCTAGGGGACTGATGACCTGAAGTCCCATAGTGCTCAGAGCCATTTAACGATTACTATGGGTCGACCGAAGAAGGTAGTAATGTCAGAGAGTGAAACCGTAGAGGACACGGAGCATGGTGTGGAGGAACAGGGACTGGAACATGTACCACAGCAAAACGATGCTCAACTGTCAATGAGGTATCAGATATCCAATCCACAAGTAGGGAACCCGATGCGCAAGTCCGTTCTAGGGAAGCTGATGGGCGTATCGAGAATTACTGTCAATGAGGAATCAGATACCCAATCCACAAGTAGGGAACCCGACGCGCAAGTCCGTTCTAGGGAAGCTGATGGGCGTATCGAGAATAATTGTCAATGAGGAATCAGATATCCAATCCACAAGTAGGGAACCCGATGCGCAAGTCCGTTCTAGGGAAGCTGATGGGCGTATCGAGAATAATTGTCAATGAGGAATCAGATACCCAATCCACAAGTAGGGAACCCGACGCGCAAGTCCGTTCTAGGGAAGGTGATGGGCGTATCGAGAATATAGTTGTGAAAGACGGAAACACAGATTTATCGGAAACCGGAACTGTTAGTAAATCTCCAACACAAATGAGTTTCATTGTAAACCTCATGTGTGAATTTCTCTAGAAACTGGAATCAATAGAGGAGGAGCGTGGAGCTCTAGAATGTGCAAGACGCAAACACAGATTTATCGGAAGCCGGAACTGTTAGTAAATCTCGAACACAAATGAGTTTCATTGTAAACCTCGTGTGTGAATTTCTCAGGAAACTGGAATCAATAGAGGAGGAGCGTGGAGCTCTAGAATGTGCAGACCTCCACAAAGCAAGGCCTAAATGTCGAGAAGTTATCACGAGCTGAGGCGAGGTGTAGCTGCGAGAATAGTTGCTCCAGCGAGCAGCCTGACAACACGTCTCGATACGGTAATGCAGCGATCGTTAACGTGCAGGGCAACCATAATCCTACCCCGCAGCAAAATAGCAATTTTTGCGAAAGAAACGAAGGAGATGGTGATGCAGCAGCGAGATTGCGAGCATGAAATTAGACGAGTCGATGTTAAAACACCGACAATTCCCAACCTTTGATGAAGACAAGAAAACGACACAATCTGTGGTGTTTGTAAAAAACTTTATAAACGTAATGCCGAGCTACTGGCCAGAGAGACAAAAGATACAATTAGTAGCAGCGTACATTACACGAGATACTGCTCTCCGGACTATGGAGGCTGCAGAAATGTGCGACACCTTTGAGGAATTCGGGAAGCAATTTCTTAATAAATTCTGGTCCTTGAGTACTCAAGAAAGACTAAGAAAACAGGTGTATAATGCAGCGTTGTATGCCGTTAAGGAAGGTTCATTACGTAAATATTTCGAAAGGTACCTGAGTATGACAAGGTGCTGGACTGAACCGGTCTCTACACGAGACGCCTTGCGAATCTTAAAGGCAAAGTTGCCTATTGCTATGCGGGAAAAATTAATCAATGTACCGCATACTGACCTTGAAGAATTTATGTCAGTGATAGATTCCGTGGATTTGATTCAGGAAGGCGCTAGACAAGCAGTCGGAGAAACGAATAGTGCCTCCAGCAACAATAATAGCAAGAGTGATAAAGGTTTTGGAAGCTCACGGAAGTATGGGGAACCAAATAACGGAAATAATTATAAAAATGGGAACTAAAACAAGGGAAGTAATTTTCATAGTCCACAGAATCAGGCTCAATGTGTAAACGGTAATAAACAGTAATTTAAAGGCGACGAACAAGATTATACTAGGAAGCGCCATAATGAAATAACTTCAGGCGAAAAATATGAAAACACAGAATGATGAATGGCATAACCGCAGGCAGGGAAGCGTACCGGTCAACATTATGAATGTACCGAGTACTTCGTCGGGAACAGCTTGGGCGGTGAACGCGCCAAACTTCATACCGGCGCCAAGTCGTAATGTACGTACAGTAGAGCACGTGACGGAGCAACAGCAAGAGCACACGGCCGTTAAACGCTCAGTGACCAGCGTGCCTCCCCCATGCTTGGTGGATAGGAAGTTAAGTGGGGGCGGAATCAGGGCACAGACAACCGCACAACGAACTCTCAAGGGAACTGGAGAGGCAATTCGTCGAAAGTAAGGTGTGTACACGCCGCGATTCGGGCGACGATTAACAATGTACCGGTAAATGTGATTATCGATACTGGTGCGTCGATGTCGGTCATGAGTGACCCACTGTATGGATATATTGCTGCGGTGAAAACATTGCCACGTCTTTGGTGCAGAATTGTCGAATCTACGGGGCGATGAAAGGTAAAAACGAAAGTATAAAGTTTCAGGTACAGGCGGAGGTAACCGTGGGAAATGAAGTCATAAAATGCTTGTTCCTGGCTGTAAAGCACCTCCCAGTCACATGTAGCCTGGGTCTGGATTTTGTACGAGACAGGTACGCGATTATAGACCTGGCCCGAGCTTCCCTAACTTTCGTCAGTGACGGGAGGCAAATAACTCTGGACGTTGCTGAAAACGCGGTCGGTGATGGGATGTAATATGGGGGTCTCGCCACAACCGATGAGGAGCTGCAAGTTATGTTTTTAAAGGGAGGAGAACCGTTTGTTGGTCACCCCACATACATTGAGGACACTCGTCAAGAATTAAAAGACATCGTAGGAGAAGTTGAAAGGAAAGTTGACGAGTCAGAATGTTTGAACTCGAATCAACAGCAGCAGTTGAAACACACACTAACACAATATGTACCTGTATTTTCGCCGAATCCTGGTATCATAAAAGGTGACGTCTACAATATGCAGGTCAAGGAGCACAAAACGTTTTGTCGCGCCACATTTTCCGTTGCTCACTCAAAGAAAGAAGGTGTCTGGAAACAAATAAAAAAGATGTTAGAATGGGGGGTGATGGAAACCTGACTGTCACCTTATAACAGCGCCTTGCTTCCGGTTCAGAAGGCTGACGGCAGCTTAAGATTAGTACTGGATGCCCGGGATATTAATAAAATTATATTGTGTACGTACTTGTCCAGAGAGCTTAGAGGAGCAAACTGAAAAATTTCAAGGAGTGAAATTTCTTTCCACGAGCGACCTTCGATCGTGCTACTGGCAGGTGTTGTTATTGGAAAGATCTAGACAATTCACAGCTGTCATTTTTGCAGGACGAAGCTATCCGTTTAGAGTATTGCCTTTTGGCCTGAATGTCAGTGCAGGCGTTTTTATTGCTGCACTTGACACTGCGTTGAAACCAGACTTACTTACTCTATGTCGACGATTTGTTAATCACCACTAGCACATGGGAAGAACAGCTTCAGTTAATGCAAAGAATCTTACAGAGCTCCAAACGAGCAGGTGAAACGGCGAATTTAAAGAGGTAAAAGTTCAGTAGAGAAACTATTAAATAGTTCTGGATTAGTAGTCTGGCACTTTACAAAGGAGTTTAAGGGAGCATTTAACAGGATACGGGAGGATTAGCTCAATGCATCTCCATTGCACCATTCAAACATGAAAGAGGATTTCTGCCTTGCAACTGACGCCTCGGTTTCGGGATTGGGGCCTTACTTGTTCCAAGTAGACAATCAGGGGTCACAATTCGAAATCAGGGTCATTGGATTTGCAAGTAGGGTCCTGTCTGATTGTGAACATACTCAGTGACAGAACTTGAAGCATTGGCAGTGTGAGCCTCCATTACTCTGTGTTTGGCAGACAAGTAAAAGTTTTCTGCGACCACCAGGCATTGAGCTATTTATTAACTTGTAAGCTGCTTCATGCGAGATTGACTCGACGGGCACTGTTGTTGCAAGAATACGATTTTGAAATTACGTATCTGAAGGGAAATGACAACCTGATTGCGGACGCACTATCACGTTTCCCGTAAGGTTTACCTCAGTTCGCTGAACTTGATGAACAGTCGACAGAATTCAGAATACTACTGTTGAAATATGAGACACGTGAAATTAAGTTTACAAAGATGAGCAAGCACATGGCGAGAATGCAGGAGGAAGATGATATGTGGAAAAGTATTCGGGATAAGCTAAAGGATGATCCGCAGAGACAGTAAAGTAAACATTTTCTCCTTCAAGGGTGCATACTGTTTCACCGTACAGACGAGTAGAAAGGCAGGTGGAGAGTGTGCATACCGGAGGATCGAGTACGAAATGCCATCTGGTATACACACAATACCTGGCGCCACCTTGGTGTTAAAAAGCGTGCCAGGAAACTGGCAAAATATTGCTACTTTCTGAATACGCAGAATGTGTGTTACATGTCAAAAGGCCAACGTGGCAATCGAAGTCCTTTATCCGAACTGAACCTGACAATACCTAAAGAACCTTTGGAGATAATCTCCGTGGATGTGACAGGCCCGCCATTCTGGCGCCTCGGGGGGGGGGGGGGGGGGGGCACTAAGTATATACAGGGTCGCGCACGAAATGTGTTACCGTTTTGTTTTTGAATATAAACTTTATGAACATTGAAGCTGGTCGGATTTAAATGTGCGCGGCATTTAGCTTTGCTACATTTCATGTCTAATACGTTAAATACAAACGTGCTAGACTGCTTAAACTCGCAGTTGAAAAGAAATTAACATTACTCGCACAACAGTCAAAGCCTTTCGCGTAACCGTCAAGATTTTGGAGTACTTCATCACAGCATTTCAGCCTCGTGTTGCAGAGCGGCTCTGCGCGACTGCGAACGACGAGAGGTACGGGAAACACAATATTCTAATAACGACAGGCCTCCAGGAAACTTAAGTGTGTGGGGACAAGGCGCTTGAGAAAAGTACATTCGTTTTTATTGAAAATAGCAAAGCTCCATTAAGGTGGCTTTAATGGTGTTGCACTTTCTAATTTGCAACCTTTCATATCAGAGAACAAAATGGTTCAAATGGCTCTGAGCACAATGGGACTTAACTGCTGTGGTCATCAGTCCCCTAGAACTTAAGGCTACTTAAACCTAACCTAAGGACATCACACACATCCATGCCCGAGGCAGGATTCGAACCTGCGACTGTGGGGGTCACGCGGCTCCAGACTGTAGCGCCTAGAACCGCACGGCCACTCCGGCCGGCTATCAGAGAACATCATTAGGTGTTAGTAGAACTGAGTATTCTGCACTTACAACTGCATTCACCACTGATATTGAGAACAAGTCATCTTAATTATTTCTTGTGCTACACGAACATTGACAATAACTTTTTAACAGAACGTTACATTTTGTAAAAGAACGTTACAACGTCCACTTTCAACACGACCACGCACTATTCAGGTCTGTTCTCCGCGCCATTCTTCAGCTCGCCTTGTAGTACTGAAATGGACGAAATTACGTTAGCGTGTTGCCGTGTATCGTCACCTAGAATCCTGCTGCAATACTTTACAGTAGACACCAGTGTGTAGCATGTATGTAAACTGTTGCACTGTTGCTCCAGCAATACGAACAGGACTCTGATTTCCAGCAGGACCAACATTCATAACTCACTATCCACCTCAGAAGCTCCAAACGATCTCTAGTGCCTCCAGCATGGACGTACAGGGCCCACAGCAGGTGGTATGTGTCACGGAATGTCTACCTAAAACAAATCTCATAACACTTTAAAGAACACCCAGTTATTTCAACAGGACTACACCCCTCATGCACTTACTCCATTATACGGAATTAGTCTCCAAGGCGTTCCTTACCTCATCTCACCACAATATTTTATACCAATGCTGTTGTCATCTGCCGGTGTGTCATAACCCAGAGTAACCACTGCAGCATCGTTAATAGTTAGTTGCTGTTTCCAGAACATGAATGAGACGTTATGTTCCCGTAGGACAACTCCCCGCTTCTCACCAAACTCCTTACAAACTGCAGCTCCATGCTTCGCTGAGAGTGACCTACAGAACCAAACAGTGTGGTAAGTTCATTGGTATTTAAAAAAAAATTAATTTAGTTTTTAACTTTTAATATACTCCTGTAATGTTGCAGTGCATTTCACTGCGGGCACTCGCAACACTTTAGTACAATATCGCTCACACCTTTATCATCTAATGTATTTACCTTCTTACTCTTACTGTGCCCTCTGTACCACCTGATTCATTGGTTAAGCATCTATTTAAATATTTATTCCTCTATCTGTCTATCTATTTCCGGATCCCGCTCCAGCTAGTGCCAGGTCTGGGTGCTGACGAGTCCTCTACATTTGGCTCGGTCCGCCCACCACTTTTCCTCCTCCACTTGCTGCCAGGTCTCAAATCTCCTTTCCACAGATATTCTCACTCCCATTTTCCACCCTGTTCTTGGACGCCCTCTAGGTCTTTTCCCATCCATCTCTAGATCTTCCATAATTTTGGGGAGTGTCTGCCCATGCATCCTCTTAACATGCCCATACCATCTTAATCTCATTGTTTCAGTTTCTTCTCTCATACTTTCTTGTTTAAGGTCCTTTCTAATCTCTACATTCCTTACTCTGTTCATTCTTGTTTTTCACTTAACTGCTGTGAGAAATTTCATTTCCCCTGCTTGCAGTCTGCTCCAGTCCCTTTCAGTCATTGTCCATGTTTCTCCATCGTAGGTGACAATAGGGAAGTAATAATTCTTATATATAAGGAGTTTATGCTTTCTCTCAAACTTCTTTATTCCAAATCAGGTGTTTTATTGTTTGGAAGAAATTGCCTCCTTTCTGTAACCTCCTATTAATTTCGTTAGTTATTCTTCCATCCCTAGATATTTCATTCCCTAAATAAGTGAAACTTTCTACCACTTTGAGGGGTTCTTCATTCAAGGTAATATTTCCATTGATCCCTTTCTCTCTTCCAAATACCATTACTTCACTCTCACTTTATTTATTTTTAATCCATACCTTTTCATTATTTCCTTCCACGTGTCAAGTTGTAACTGTACATCTACCTCCTTTTCACCCCATATTATCATATCATCTGCAAAAAATCATCTTTTTGTCTTTTTATTTTACTATATCTATAACTGCCCTATTCATTCTCTTTATCACAACATTAAAAAGTGCTAGAGATGCTTCCTTGCTTAAGTCCTTCTCTTATTTCGAAGTATTCAGAGTTCCCCAATGGTGTTCTAATTCTACAATTGTGTCCTCTGTACATTGTCTTTATTACAGTAATGTATTCATCTTCTACATCTACCTTCATCATATTTATTCATATTTTATGTAAATTTATCGCACTGTAATTAATCTTTACACGTAATGTTCAAATAACTTTTAAATACTGTTTTTTACCATTGGCATGCAAGTTGTACCCACGGAAGAAATAACAGCCAGTGTAGAAGCAGGGGTTCGTAGTGTGGAGAAGGTCACGGGTGAAGAAATCCGTATAGAAGCTGTAAGAGTAGCTACGGTCTCGCGCAAGGCCACCGAAAAGTAATTTAAGTTTGGGTGAGAGGAAAGCCGTAAAACGCCTGAATGAGGACGATAGTGTTGTCATTCTCGCCGCTGACAAGGGAAATGCAGAGCTAGTTTTGAATGTCACCGACTATTACGATTAACGACTTATTAGATCCGCAGGCATATAGGAAACTATGGTTCCACTCAATGAAGTGTTGCAACAGCTGAATCCAATTTTTCCTCACGATGTCGCAGAACAGATCAAATATTGCCTCAGAACCAAGTACTTCAAATGGAACGAAGAGTCCTATGAACAGACGGGTCGCGTCGTTATGGGGAGCCCCTTAACCTCGGTTATAGCGAACTTCTCTGTGGAAAAATTCGAGGAGCAGGCATTGGAAACTGCGAACAAGAAACCGAATATCTGGATCGGTTACGTGGATGATACGTTTGTGTTGTGGTGGCATGGCAGGGAGGAACTGGATCGTTTTCACAAACATCTGAACGGAATCAACCCGACGATTCAGTTTACCGAGGAGGAGGAAGATTAAATTTCTCTGACGCGCTAGTTTTCAAGAAAGAAGGTGGTAGCTTGGGCCACACGGCTCACCGAAAACCCACGCACACAGACCATTACCTACACCGGGATTCGAACCACCACCCACAACAAAAGCGACGCATCGTAAAAACGTTGGCGGACAGAACAAGGACCACCTGCCAACCAGAGCTGCTTGAAGCAGAATTGAAACATCTCGCCAATGCATTGCTCAAGAATGGTTATTCGTTCGTTGAGGTAAAGAGAGCGTGAAGAAATTTTGGAAATTGCTCATACGTTCCTACGACACCAAACTGGTGAGGTCATCGGTCCCAAAGCTTACACACTACTAAATCTAACTTAAACTAGGTTACGCTAAGGACAACACACACATACACCCATGTCCTAGGGAGGACTCGAACCTCGGACGGAGGATACTCGCGAACCGTGGCAAGGCGCCTGAGACCACGCGGCTACCCCGCGCTGCCCAGGGCGACAATACCACAGCGCAGAAATCATAGTGATGCTCGAGCGCCGGGGCAATCGGAAGTTTTGCTGCCATTCATTAAGGATGTGACTGACAGCAGAGAAAAATCTTGAAAAAGCGGATCGTCGCGGTAATTTACACACCCACGCGGAAGATGCAGGATCACCTAAAATCGGCCAAGGAGCTCGCCAACCGCAGGAAAAAGCTGGAATTTATAGGATTCGCGTAGTCGTTGTGGCGATTTTTGTGTATCATCAACATGGACAAGTGCAATGAATATGGATGATACGATATTGTATGGTATTCTGCAGTTTGAATTCACTCTGTGTTTTTTTTTTTTTTTTATCAGTTGCATTGATTTGATTTTGTAAATGATACTGACAATATTATACACATGTATAATGCATTATTCAAACTACAACTTCTCCCGGATAATTATTTTGTTCAAATTGCACAAGAATTTCACCTGACGTAGTGTAATAATGTTGACTGGTAGCTGTGTTCATATCACTAAAATTACAGATCGTACATCAGAGCTTTTGTAATGTTTTTTTGTCTTCGATGGATTTAATTATTCTTAGCAAATTGATCATGAAAGGGAACCACAGAATACCACCCGCACACAACATTGACGTATGCTACCAAAAAATATTTTTCTCCGTGATTCGTCCGTAGTTTAATTTTGGCCTCATACATCAGCAATGAAACCTTGTTCAACAATAAATACCATCTGCACTGTTCTTAGAAAATGCAGTCTGATTCGATTACTTTTTTTCATTTATAAGTAGAGTGCAGTACCACCGGTGCAACATTTATTTCTTACACATCGGAATGTTGTTTGCAGTTTCAAGTAATTTAAATTTGCCGCTGTAATAAAAGTTAAGATGGCGGCCAACAAAAGATAGAGCATTTCTTTTTTAATTAAGATTTTCCTTTTCCCAATAAATAGTTAATCATTTAAATTGACGTCACCAATAAAAAAATTATTAAATTGTTTTGCAAATTAGTTTAACACAAACCCATGCTATTTTCAACTAGAAGTACAGACGAAAGGCTATACGGAGAGGCCACGGAGATTGCGAAACGCCCCAGGAACTTCAGTAGGAAGGAGCAGGGCGTGCCTGGACTCCGGTGCTGGAGGAGACGGCCGGCAGTCTTCCAGCGTGGCGTGGCAGCAGCAGCGCACGCCGGCCAGTTGCGCTCGCGTATTCGGAACTCGTGACGTCACGCCACTGCGCGCAAGCGGAGTTTTGCTGCAGCCAGCGTGTGGATCGGACAGTCAACAAAGCTGCGACTCCGCCTGAAAATGTCCTCCGCAGATGGGGACGAAACGTCGGGTTTAAGGTGGAAATCCTTTCGACCGCGACACGATAGCCAGGAACACTTTATTAATCATTGTCATCTCCAATGCCACCACCCGTACTTCAAGTAACAGATGTACTTGTGTTGACCTGCTATTTGCTTCATTAACAAATAGTACTTGTTTCTAGTTCAACTTTGTATCGAAAACCTTGGATTACTCCTTCCTCGTGTTAACTTGACAGGATCGTTTCCCTGGTGATGCGCCATGTGCGCGTATCATATTTTATGGAACTGCATAGTTTCATTCCTTTAAAAGTGCTCATTAACGTTTGTGGAGTAGATTTTCTTTAGCGTTCATTTAGTGTTGTTTCTGAAATACTCGACGTAAACCTGAGTACGTGAATAGTTCAAGTTCTGCAAAAGTGTAAATATATGGAAAAGAACCAACTACTTCGCTGCAGTATCTGTCTCGAGAAAAGCTTAATTCAGTGTTAAATACAACTCAACAGAGCACTGATAACAATGAGTGGTTATTGTTCGTTGCAGTCTAAGGGCCAGCGTTGTGAATAGTTGCTGCACAGGTTTGTAAAAGTGTTAACATTATTGTGTTTCTGTTTATAAGTGTTTTGATTTTACGTCTTGCAACCAGTGTTCAGTACTGATCTGAGTCAACCGATTGAAGAGTTTCTGGGCCGCCATGCCGAAAGTTGAGGCAGTATTGCAGTCATTGTAACACTGAACGTACTTACAAAGAGCAGCAATCATTTCGGTAGCTCTCGTGTGTTTCAACATTGAGTGGCTACATCTGTTCATACCGTAACAGATTCAGGGACCCCTTGTTCTATTGGTTCTCTGTTAAATGCAAAGGAATGCTACGAGTGGAAACGTATAGTAAACAAAACAGTTTATAGATCATCGCTGTATCGGTCTTTCTAAACAATCCGTTAAAGCTCCTGATCTTCATATTTGATGTTCCCATCCATTAGTACCTGATTTTAATTAGTGAACGTTAGTGTTCTCGCTTTAAATACGGACGGTGAGTGTTACTAGGAGCCATGTTGTTGCCAAAATATTATCAGATTCCATACGTGTTGCTCGGGACAAACCTCTGTTCCGAGTCTTGCTAGACTGTGCTACTGTTCCGTGTCCTGTTTGCAAAACAGGTGTTAGTCCCAAGTAACGTCACGTACAGTATAATCACTTGGTTCCACTTTCCCTGCTTAGGCTTTCGACTTTTTTTTCATTTACGTAATTACAGTTTACTATAGAAGTACCATAACCGTGCTTCGATTCCCACTAATTCACCTACTACTCCCAAACAAAACATAATCTTTCGGTTAACGACTAACTGCTGCTTTTGCTCCCTGAATTACGGATCCAGAAACTTATCTGGGCGAGCCCATTCCTGTTCTGGACAGTAAAATCTGCAGCTTGTAATTCGAAGGACCCTGTAAGGAATGCTCTCACGGTGTCTATCCTGAATAGCTTCCCTTCTGGGTCCGTACAGTAAACTCAATCAGCGACCTGTTTAATTCGAAACAGCACTGAATTACTGCACATGTACTGCTCATTCTTCTGTCGTTCGTACGTGTCTGTGATACGATCTTTCAAATGGACAGTACTTAACAATAACTGTTTCGTACTACTATCAAAGAAATCCCTCTGCTGTTATGCTTGTGGTGCACAACACCAAGATATTTCTTTACCACGTTATGGGGAAGCACAGAAGAAGTAATCCACAATGTTTCTCGGAGGGAAGTAAGAGTGTGCGAGATACGGCCAGGCCGTTCTGCTGCTGTTGGCGGCACGCATCTTCCAGCAGGACAACGCCGCTTTGCTCTGTTGCCGCGCCGTTACGCTGCACTCTCACGCGTGTTGCTCCGCCCCTTTTACAGTGGCGCAGTGGAGCAGCTTCCACTGTGCTCTGCTGGGGAACCGAAACGCGAGGTAAGCAGCTGACGGTGCTATCCGAAGACGGCATAAGCCCAGGCCGAAACAGGTCGCGACCGAGACTCTTGTTCGCCGATTCTAAACAGCGTGCGTCGAGAGGGCGTCGATGGCAGACTGGTGGCTCCAAGAAACGTGCTGCACACTTCGCACGGTGGTGGCTGTGCTCGATTCGAGTGAAGGGACCAAAACAGCGAGGTCACTGGTGCCGTAGGGTCAGGAAAGGGTGGGGGAGGAGGGCAGCAGTGCCCTGTCACAGGAATCATCCCAGCGTTTAGGGGATTCACGGAAAACCTAAATCTGGAGGGCCGGACGCGGGTTCACCGTAATGTAATTAAATCCTTCGGGTTAACCGAGTTAAGGTAGCAGAGTCCAGGGTTCGCCCGACACGTACGGCATGAGGGGTGATCGACCGCACACTGAGGCAGAGTTCCGTCACTCACCACGAGTGTTACGCAGCTCCAGCCCTCCACGCGTGACCAGGCTTTGTCGTCAGCTGCACACGTTACCCATTTTGTGTTTCGTGTTTTGGACGTTTACGACTTTAAATGATAATTTCGGTTTGTTGAGGATAAAATGAGGAGTGGTGGACCTACCGACCCTGTCTGTCTTCTAGTGTCTCTGTTATGCGCCAGCAAGAACACACACTCCCCACACTGCATTGAGTACCTCGTCTCAGCTGGCAATGCCACACAGGGGTATATTCGAGTATCGTGTCGTGTCAAACTCCAACCCAGCATAACCTCAGCAGTTTCGTAATGGAGCAATCAAACATGCTAGATAATCCCTCTGGAAACTGTCTGGCACAAGTAGATCGAACCACATTCACAGTAATTCTTTATTGTTCCGCTCTCGAACAACGTGCCGAATAAACGAACACCTACAGGGTGTTACAAAAAGGTACGGCCAAACTTTCAGGAAACATTCCTCACACACAAAGAAATAAAATATGTTATGTGGACATGTGTCCGGACACGCTTAGTTTCCGTATTAGAGCTCATTTTAGTTTCGTCGTCCACCTGCGCTCAATGGAGCACGTTATCATGATTTCATACGGGATACTCTACCTGTGCTGCTAGAACGTGTGCCTTTACAAGTACCACACAACATGTGGTTCATGCACGATGGAGCACCAGCACAATTCAGTCGAAGTGTTCGTACGCTTCTCCTCAACAAATTCGGTGACCGACGGATTGGTAGAGGCGGATCAATTCCGTGGCCTCCACGCTCTCCTGACCTCAACCCTCTTTAATTTATGGAGGCATTTGAAAGCTCTTGTCTACGCAACCCCGGTAGCAAATGTAGAGACTCTTCCTGCTCGTATTGCGGACGGCTGTGATACAATACGCCATTCTCCAGGGCTGCATCAGCGCATCAGGGATTCCGTGCGACGGAGGGTGGATGCATGTATCCTCGCTAACGGAGGACATTTTGATCATTTCCTGTTACAAAGTGTCTGAAGTCACGCTGGTACGTTCTGTTGCTGTGTGTTTCCATTCCATGATTAATGTGATTTGAAGAGAAGTAATAAAATGAGCTGTAACATGAAAAGTAAGCGTTTCCGGACACATCTTCACATAACCTATTTTCTTTCTTTGTGTGTGAGGAATGTTTCCTGAAAGTTTGGCAGTACCTGTTTGTAACACACTGTATATCTTTCCGTACGTTACGATGATCGTTTCTCCCCTCGGCGTCAACAAAATATTTTCATATTTGGTGCGGCAAGTTGGTGACTAAAATTTCGTGAAAAGATCCCGCAGCAACGGAAAATGCTTTTGTTTTAATGATGCCCACCCCAAATCCCGTACCGCGTCTCTCACACTCTGTCCCCTATTTCTCGATGATACAAGACGTGCTGCTCTTCTTTGAACTTTCTCTATATACTCCGTTTATCCTAACTGCTAAGCATCCCACACCACGCAGCAGTACTCCAAAAGAGAACGGACAAGTTAGTAGGACACCCGAATCTTGTAAGTGTTCTGCCAGTAAAACGTTGTCTCTGGTTCACCTTCCCCACAACATGTCTCATGTGTTATTTCCAGTTTAAGTGGTTCGTAAGTGTAATTCCTAGGTATTTATTTGAATTTACGGCCTTTAGATCTCTCACTCAAGTCCGACCTTCCGTAGAAGATTGACAAACTTGGGGATTTTCCGAGCGTCTGAATTCGGCGTACTTTTCTCGTTGTTTCTGCAACACTGCTCTGACCTGTTTTGTGTACATTGGGGGATCCCTGCTCCGTGTTTTGTTAATTTATTTGGTATAAATCTCGCAACTGCTGTCGACGCCATTTCTTTGCGTTGAAGCCACATCTGGTCTACTTACATTCTTAATTTCGAAGGAGTGCAGATTGTCTCTCAGGAAGGATCCGAGCGAATTTTTATCTGCTTTTTCGAACAGATAAATTTTTCGTTCATTTTTGGAGGATTTGGGAGTTGCTATATTCAGTCTCGCTGCGACAGCCGTATGTTGACTAATCCCTGTGTCCGTTTCGAAGCTCGTCATTAGCTGGGGATTATTTGTTGCTAAGAGGTCAAAGGTGGTTTCACAACTGTTTACCACTCGAGTGGGCTCATGAACTAGTTCCTCGGAATAATTTTCAGAGAATGCGACTAGCACAATTTCGGGTGATGTCTTACGCTTACCGCCCGATTTAAACACGTACATTCGTCAACACATTGGGGGTGACCTGAAGTCAGCACCGACTGTAATTGTACGAGCCGGGTGCGTGTTTCCCAGCATGACGGAGGGAGCTCCTTTATTCAGCTTTCTCGTTAAACAGCACGCAGTGCCCAGCCGTTGATCGGCTCGGAGGGCAGTGGCAGCAGCCAGTTAAAGATTAGGCCTTGGCGTTACTGCATTCGGGGAAGTGTAAAGTACATCCTCTTCTTTCGAGGTCTCCAGCACTCGGCGTGTGGACAACGCCCGTTTACTCACTGGCTGGGCTACACGGCGCCACGCTCCTACGTACGTCCCCGTTCTCCAGGGCAGTGGCGAGCATCGCCAGTTTCGGGCACCATGTTTTGGCGAAGCGTAAGCTGTGGAAACGTCTAGTGCTTGATGAACGGATGCGGAAGTGTGGAGAATAAACACAGACCTTCGTGCAGCACTTCCAAGGAGTTCAGTGGGACGTGATCTTCCAGCAGAACAATGCACCTGAACTCATTACTGCGTCGCATAGCTCCAAAATCCCAGATGAACCTCAACGATCTACAGTGCCGATATAATCATGTGGTAGGGAACTGTACACTCTCGTTCTTATGGTTAGCAGCCCCTTGGCAGCCCCTCTCAAATGTAGGACTAATCCGGAACCATTTGTCAACACAGATACCATCATGGCACTTTTTCAATTATTCGTTCCTTACTCGGATACCTTCAGTACCTGATCCACCTCCATTGACGGTAAAAGCGATAAGCGGTACTACATTTGGCAGCGTAAAGGGACGCAGCATTTCCTCGCTCACCACTGGACCACCCCTACTGTACTAGTCCCTCTGGGGTGTTGGGTTACGTTTTCTGCACCGTGTCTCCGTGATTCAGAAGTCTGTCCCCGCCAGATCGCTTGGGAAGCGGCCACACCTTGCGAGGGGGCTGATGGCCTCAGAAGTTAAGTCCCATAGTGCTCAGAACCATTCGAACAATTTGAGCCACACCTCGCATCCACGTCATCGTTCTGCACTACGCTTTGTGGAAAGATACACTATATGATCAAAAGTATCCGGACATCCCGAAAAACATACGTTTTTCATATTGGGAACATACATTGTACTGCCACCTATTGCCAGGTGCTCCATATCAGCGACCTCAGTAGTCATTAGACATCGTGAGAGAACAGAATGGGGCGCTGCGCAGAACTCACGGACTTTGAACATGCTCAGGTGATTCGGTGTCGCACATCTGTATGTGAGATTTCCGCATTCCTGAACATCCCTATGTCCACTATTTCCGACGTGACAGTGAAGTGGAAACGTGAAGGGACACAAAAGTGTACAGGCCGACCACGTCTGTTGACTGACAGAGAAAAATAAATTGTAAATTGTGGTAAGTTCTTTTGGTCCCTAAGCTTACACACTACTTAATCTAAGGTAAACTAACTATGGGCAACACACAGACACACACACACACACACACACACACACACACACACACACACACTGAAGGAGGACTCGAACCTTCAATGGGAGCAGCAGCGCAGACCGTGACAAGACGCCTAACACCGGGCGGCTACCCCGCGCGACACACTGACAGAGACCGCCGACAGTTGAAGAGGGTCGTAGTGTGTAATAGGCAGACGTCTGTCCAGACCGTCACACAGGAGTTCCAAACTGCATCAGGAACCACTGCAAGTATTATGACAGTTAGGCGGCAGGTGCGAAAACTTGGATTTCATGGTCGAGCGGCTGCTGATAAGTCACACATCAAGCCGGTAAATGCCAAACGACACCTCGCTTACTGTAAGGAGCGTAAAAATTGGACGACTGAACAGTGGAAAAACGTTGTGTGGAGTGACGAATCACGGTACACAATGTGGTGATCCGATGGCAGGGTGCGGGTATGGCGAATAACCGGTGAACGTCATCTGCCAACGCGTGTAGTGCAGACAGTAAAATTCGGAGGCGGCGGTGTTATGGTGTGGTCATGTTTTTCATGGAGGGGGCTTGCAGATGGTTCAGATGGCTCTGAGCACTATGGGACTTAACATCTGAGGTCATGAGTCCCCTAGAACTTAGAACTACTTAAACCTAATTAACCTAAGGACATAACACACATCCATGCCCGAGGCAGGATTCGAACCTGCGACCTTAAGGGAGCCTGCACCCCTTGCTGTTTCTCGTGGCACTATCTCAGCACAGGCCTACATCGATGTTTTAAGCACCTTCTTGCTTCCCACTGTTCAAGAGCAATACGGGGATGGCAAAACGGTATTTCAACGCGATGAACAATAACGTCCTTGTAATGGACTCACCTGCACAGAGTCCTGACCTGAATCCTGTAGAACACCTGTCGGGATGTTTTGTAACGCCGACTTTCTGTCAGGCCTCAGTGCAGCATTCCGTGAAGGATGGGCTGCCATTCCCCAAGAAACCCTCCAGCATTGACTGAATGCATGCCTGCGAGTGGAAGCTGTCATCAAGGCTAAGGGTGGGCCAACACCATACTGAATTCCAGCATTACCGATGGAGGGCTCCATCAATTTGTAAGTCATTTTCAGCCCGGTGTCCCGATACTTTTGATCACATGGTATGTCATATTTCTGCTACACTCGTCAAGATTAAACAAGTAAACAAGATATAAAATCGATCAGCACGAACATCCATATCGATTAACACTTTGTCCTTGGACCTTGCCTGTTACCGTTTAGTAGTGGAGAGACGAGATAAGACTGAAACGCAGTCGGGCCTTCAGCTACAGGGGTCGCGGCTCGCTGCGGTAGCGAGACTGCTGCTCACGCGGCCGCCCTACAGTAAATGTTCATTTCTCCTCGGTTCCTGCAAAAACTGGCTCGGCAAAAGAGCGACAGAGTGTCTTCGTCGCCACCATGTGCTGGATGAGAGTCTACTGGAGTAGAATCTTTGGGGCAACATATTACTACCGCCCACATATATCTCGCGTAATGATCACAACGAAAAGATCCGAGAAATTAGAGCAAATACGGAGACTTACAAGCAGTCGTTCTTCCCACGCACAATTCGTGAATGGAACAGGGAAGGGGGGATCAGATAGTGGTACAATAATTACCCTCCGCCACAAACCGTAAGGTGGTTCGCGGAGTATAGATGTAGATGTAGATGTAGAACTTTATTGAGTTAAACTGCAAGAAACGCTTTTTGTTGGAGGCGAAGGCAAGCTTAACTAAACAGACTAGAATGCCAGACTGAGCACTGGATTGGAGAATATGAAGCAGCCGTATAGGGCGGTCTTGTGCAGAACAAATTTGGAACCTGAAAATGATTTTACAACACAAACAGAACCTGACCATTTCCTCTGTCGACTTCAAAAAGCCGTACGACTATATCGACCGGAAAACTCTCTTCAAAATTCTAGCTGAATACAAAGTAGACATCAGAACACGGACTATCGCAGAGCAAACCTTGACCAACACGACCTCCAAAGCAGAGTGTTGTCGGCAACTATCAGAGCACTTTGAATTTCGCACAGGTGTCCGACAAGGCGATGGCCTCTCACTGAAACAAGAGAAGCTATTGAAAAACTACACGATATCGCTACCAAAACTGGACTATAGATCTCTTACGAAAAGACACAGTTTATAAGCACAAAGAAACTCTCATCTCTGAACACAAAGTACGGCACGATTTACGAAACGGCAAACTTGCAATACCTCGGTGAAACGCTACAAATGAGCAGTCGTAACAGAGACCGAAACGAAGAAAGAAAAACTAAACTGGACAAGGCACACAAAGTAGTGTGGAATCATTAGAACAAGAAGTCTGTCTCACAAAAAGCCAAATTACGCCCCTACGACACGGTGGTGCTCCCCGAGGCACTGTATGCAGCAGAGACCACACTAACCCTAGGGCATACACGTATCAGACAACTAGAAAAAGTAGAACGCAAGATGCTTAGGAAAATACTTGGTGCAACCAACAACAGTGGAATATGGATCAAGAAACCTACAGCGGAACTATACAAACATACGGAGACAATCGCAGGTCATGGTGTGAAAAAGATCTGAGGATGGTCATTACGGACTGAAACCGGTCATCGTCTAAAGAATTCATATTGTGATCAAAGACTGGAATGAAAAACATTTGAATCACAGAAAAGATTAGAAAACGGAGACTACAGTTCTATGGACAGTTATACAGAAAGCCATCACACAGACTGACCAAACAGATCTTTGACTGGCTAACCACTAGAAACAACAAATGGGTGGCAGAGCTGAAAAACGAGCTGAACCAACTCAACATCACACCAGACACAATAAACGACAGAATAAGATTGAGAAACATCATTAAGAAAAGTAAACTACATGAGACACACTATGACAAACGAACAGGCGTAAAATGGACCGAAGAACGCAAGCAAGATCACAGCCGGAAGATGAAAGAAATATGGGCAACCAAAAAGGCAATCAAGATGAAGCCGAAGACACGAAGCCGACAAGAAGCGGGGACAGAGGACCGGAAACAGAAACACAGCGAGCGAATGAGGGAAGTTTGGGCATCAAGGAAGGCAGCGAAAGTAATTGGCCATGTAGTTTAATCTAACTGCGTTCTGTAAGGACAAAACACCAATAATAATAATAATAATCATGTACAGGATGGGCCATTGATAGTGACCGGGCCAAATATCTCACGAAATAAGCATCAAACAAAAAAACTACAAAGAACGAAACTCGTCTAGCTTGAAGGGGGAAATCAGATGGCGCTCTGGTTTCCCGCTAGATGGCGCTGCCATAGGTCAAACGGATATCAACTGCGTTTTTTTAAATAGGAATCCCCATTTTTTATTACATATTAGTGTAGTACGTAAAGAAATATGAATGTTTTAGTTGGACCACTTTTTTCGCTTTGTGATAGATGGCGCTGTAATAGTCACAAGTGTATAAGTGCGTGGTAACATTCCGCCAATGCGGACGGTACTTGCCTCGTGACACATTATCCTTGTTAAAATGGAGCGTTCACCAATTGCGGAAAAGGTCGATATCGTGTTGATGTATGGCTATTGTGATCAAAATGCCCAACGGAGGAAGGATAATTGGCCCCCACTTTATGGATGGCAATCTAAATGGTGCAATGTATGCTGATTTGCTACGTAATATCACGTGATGTCACTACAAGATGTTTCACTGCATGAGAGAATGGCGATGTACTTCCAACATGATTGATGTCCGGCACATAGCTCACGTGAGGTTGAAACGGAAATGAATAGCATATTTCATGACAGTTGGATTGGTCGTCGAAGCACCATACCGTGGCCCGCACGTTCACCGGATCTGACGTCCCCGGATTTATTTCTGTGGGGAAAGTTAAAGGATATTTGCTATCGTGATCCACCGACAACGCCTGACAACATGCGTCAGCGCATTTGCAATGCATATGCGAACATTACGGAAGGCCAACTACTCGCTGTAGAGAGGAATGTCGTTACACGTATTGCCAAATGCATAGAGGTTGACGGACATTATTTTGAGCATTTATTGCATTAATGTGATATTATCTCTGAGAACGCATGCTGTTACAGCGTGATTACCTGTAAATAAGTTCACAAAGGTACATGTACCACATTGGAACAACCGAGATAAAATGTTCATTGTTCGTACGTTCTGTATTTTATTTTAAAAAACCTACCTGTTACCAATTGCTCGTCTAAAATTGTGAGCCATATGTTTGTGACCATTACAGCGCCATCTACCACAAAGCGAAAAAAGTGGTCCAAGTAAAACTTTCACATTTCTTTACGTACTACACGAATATGTAATAAAACATGGAGATTCCTATTTAAAAAAGCCAGTTTACATCCGTTTGACCTATGGCAGCGCCATCTAGCGGGCTAACCATAGCACCATCTGGTTTCCCCCTTCAAGCTAGAGAAGTTTCGTTCTTTGTAGTTTTTTCGTTTGACGCTTAATTCGTGAGATATGTGGCCCGGTCACGATCAATGGACCACCCTGTACACACACACACACACACACACACACACACACACAAAGAAACTGGTACACCTGCCTAATATTGTATGCAGAAGTATGCAGAAGTGCAGCAACACGACGTGTGGCGTGGACTCGACTAACGTCTGTAGCAGTGCTGGAGGGAACTGACGCCGTGAATCCTGCAGGGCTGTCCGTAAACCTGTAAGAATACGAGGGCGTGTAGATTCCTTCTGAACAGCACATAGCAAGACATCCCAGATATCGTGAATAGCGTTCACGTCTGGGGAGTTTGCTGGACAGCGGAAGAGCGTTCCTGGAGCCACTGCGTTGCGGTTCTGGGCGTGCAGAGTGTCGCACTGTTCTGCTGGAATTGCCCAAGTCCCGTCGGAACGCACAGACGCGAGTGAGCAGACAGGATGCTTACACACGTATCGCCTGTCAGAGTCGTCACACCTTTACAGAGCCTCCACCAGCTTGAAGAGTTGCCTGCTGGCGTATGGTGTCCATGTATTCATAAGGTTGGGCTGCTTTACAGTGTGGTTCAGGTTCTTGTGCAGGCTATTTTTGGTAGAAAAAAATTGTCTTCGACCCCTTTAGAAGATGGCCTATTTTATAGGAAGCTTTACCAATGAATGGAATAGGTACTATGGCAGATGGACTAACTTCCGGCATGGCACCTAACGTGGAACTTGTCGTAGTTCTATTATTATTTACTTTCTTGCTATAGAGCTGTCTCACCATTCCAGGCTCGTAAGCGTTACTTTGGGCTGTTGTTTCAAGGGTCACCAGTTGGCCACTATCCGGAGAATACAACATTACATGTGGCAATTCCCCGAAATTTTACGTCGGCCAGACAGGAAGAGCCTTACCAACAAGGCACGGGGAACACATCCCTACTGAGGTCGGAGCCGGCACGCGTGGTTCGACGTTCGCTGGACGCTTAGTGGAAACGGCTCACACACCCAACCCTGCGGATTATACTCAGCTCTTGCACTGCCAAGTGAGGGGTGCGCGGTCGGATATTGTGGAAGAAATGCAAATTTTTAAACACCGACTATATGACAAACGTAACCTTTTTAACGACCAGCTGCAGCTGCGAAACAAAAACTTTTTTGAAGGTTTTCAACCGTTATTCCATCCGCCATAATTTTAGGGAGTAATTATTATACCCTTGCCAACATGTTTCTAGCACACCCGTTTGCTGAATAGCTGGGATTATCTGGCATTTCAAACCCTTATTTATCCTGCTGCGGTCAAGTTCGATGGTTAGCGCGAATGTGCTAGGTTGGCTTAAAATAGTAAACGCATTGCTCCCTTCACTTTTGACGTCCAACAAATTGTCACAAATGTTAAGACAGCCGATGTATGTTTGTTCCTTGCTGGATAACGTATGCGTCAGTTTCGTTAGCCGCACCTGGTTGTTTACAACATTTTAAGTTCAGGAGTACATGTTGGTACCAGCGTTAACAAGCACGCGTCACACAGCACCGCGCATGCGCTCTCGAGGCTGTAGCCAGTTCCGGTACAACATCCGCTGCTGCCGTACTGCGGCCGAGGCTGTTTCCCACATACGTTATTGCAATATGACGATGTGTTACTATATTATAGCTTTTAGTTTTTGACTTTGTCCATTATGGACAAATCGCAGTTTCTTTTATTGCGAATAAGGTTGGGTTATCCCAACTGACAACTGCGTAAATCTAGGTAAACATTGCAACTGAGGCTGTTCTTAATTTAAAATTAATATTTATACAGTTGCTGACAGAGCCGCGAAATGCCGAAAATATTAAAAGTATGTGATAGCGCAGTAACTTGTTTTACAGTTAAGTCTTTTTATCTGTAATCGTTTAGGCAGGACGCAGAGCGGTGTGCAGACCTAACTATCTGGTCGCTCTACAAAGGCTCTCCAGACGGAGGGTGCTCTTATCGCTGGAGGCTCCAGATAGCGAGAGTACGTCGGCGCCAAACAGCTGTTGACACGACGCTGCGTTATCGAGTCGCGGTGAAATTGCAGCCCAGCTACAGAACTGCCGGGCCGCTGTCTGATTTTCGGTCTGAAACGGGACGCTCCCCCCCCCCCCCCCCCCCCCAATCCCCCTCGCGCCACCAGCTGTCACTGGAGCTTGAGCGGCTGCCGAGTCCTGCACGCACAAGGCCGTACCTAAAGTCGCGACAGACAAGTCCTCCAGACTCCTGTCCCAACAGAGTAACAAGAGTGGCACGTCGCCTTGTTGTGATCTCATTAGCGTCTACAAGCACACGACATTTTCCTGCCCTGGCGGTACACTACTGCTGCTTGCTTTGACTGCGATTTTCAGGTAAGTGACGTCACTGAGGCTGTCGTCGGCAGTGGTGCTAATGCTTCGGCTGGTCGGTGTGAACCACGCCCTGGGAGGTCACGGCGAGTCCAGAAATGAGGTGGCGAATATTTGCAGCAAGTAAGGAAGTGAGCGCCACTGGCTCTCGTTTCACACGCGCCGCTTTAATCTTCCGTTTTTTAATCAGGCTGATCGCAAAATCTTTAAGAAGTAATTCCCGAGAAAGAGCGGTCTTATATCTAAGTGACATCGAATATTGCAAAACGTACTGCAATTACACTAATGGGAAAAAGTTCCACCGTGTGTTGCAAATGTGAACCTACTCCTTTAGACTCCACAACTCACATTCGTAACCACTACACCACATTGAACACATGCAATTTTCAACAACAATGATGTGTGTGTGTGTATAAAGCTGACTAGCTTCTCACATGTACACACTAGACTCTCGCTAATCTGGCCATCCCTGGCACAAATGGGTGCCGGATTAGCAACAGTGTCGAATTATTGAGTGTCTGAAATCTATTTTATTTATTTATTTTGTTCTGTATTTATTTTGGGAACATAGGGGGTATAGTGTACTGTACTTTATTAAACCGAAGGATACAATTTGAAAACTTAATCCTTGAGTATATACAGTACGTAATCATACAGCAGTATCACTCACTGTGAAACATGTCCCTAATTTTTAACTGTCGCAATGACGATACGCGGCGGTGGCATGCTTCATCACGCAACCGCTTCTCAAGTTACATCGGTACTGCGTGTGTCTGGTTGTTGCGTAATGTACTCCAGGAAGACCTCGGCAGCAGTGTGACAAATCTTCATGCTCTCTCCCCCTGTGTCCTCTTCTTCATTATATTCATCATTACTCTTTTTCACACCTTTGATTATTCCTTCATCTGTCAAAGTTCGGTCCGTATCCCAGGTTTCCTCATTCGGCCACTTAGTAACATCTCCACCAATTTCTTCTCCTCCTCGAGGGTTGTGGAATATGTCAGCGCACAAGGTAATTGATAATTCCGAATTCACTGGCTCATCGCTGTCACTCGCTACTGGATCCAACTCGGCATCAGTCGATGGCCGCAGTTTTCTCCAGCTGTTTATTGTGGTAGCGCTCTCCGAATTTATCCCACGCTTCTGCTGCTTGCAAAACATCATCACGTATGTTAATCGCTTTCCACGCCTTCCGCGTAGTCTCGAAAAGTCTTCTTCACTTTCGTTGAGCGAGGAGACGAGAAGTGAATGTCGATAATAACGTTTAATTGATTCTAAAATTCCCTGGTCCGTGGGCTGGATTAGGGCTGTCACATTGGGTGGGACAAACAGTGCTTGTGTACCATCGGACTTCAGAGAAACATCTCAAGGATGACTGGGAGCACTGTCAGTTATATAAGGACAGCTTTCAGTGGAAGCTTTTTCTTCTTCGGCTCTTTTCTCACCGCTGGTAGAAACGTTTCACGGAACCACCGAGAGAATATTTGTCTGTCCATCCACGCTTCCTTCTGAGCGCAATAGTGCACTGGTGGAGTGCAGGTATTTATGTCAGTGTGTTGTAAACAACGTGGATGTTGGGATTTTCCAGTCACCACAAGCGGTAGTTTATGACTCCCACATGCATTACAACACGCCATTAATGTTACACGCTGTCTCTGTTGCTTCTAGTTCTTGTCAGCTAATGTTTTTGAAGCGAGCATCTTGTAAGAGAGTCCTGTTTCATCAGCATTATACAAGGCATCGGCAGTTAAATCTTCTTCCTCTAATATCTTCCGTATCTTGCTTACAAACTCATCAGCTGAGTGACTTTCTCCGGGGACCGTCAGCTGCAGAATGCCATGTCGTTTTTTCCAGTTTGACAACCAACCCTCGGTCGTTGCAAACAAGTTACTACCGCCAAGTTGTGTGATAAATGCAGCTGCTTTTTCCTTTATAATCGGGCCACTGACTGGAATTCCTTTACTGCGTTGTTGTATGAACCATCTATAAACAGCTACGTCCAGTTCTTTGTTCTCACTCTACATCTACATCCATACTCCGCAAGCCACCTGACGGTGTGTGGCGGAGGGTACCTTGAGTACCTCTATCGGTTCTCCCTTCTATTCCAGTCTCGTATTGTTCGTGGAAAGAAGGATTGTCGGTATGCTTCTGTGTGGGCTCTAATCTCTCTGATTTTATCCTCATGGTCTCTTCGCGAGATATACGTAGGAGGGAGCAATATACTGCTTGACTCTTCGGTGAAGGTATGTTCTCGAAACTTTGACAAAACCCCGTACCGAGCTACTGAGCGTCTCTCCTGCAGAGTCTTCCACTGGAGTTTATCTATCATCGCCGTAACGCTTTCGCGATTAATAAATGATCCTGTAACGAAGTGCGCTGCTCTCCGTTGGATCTTCTCTATCTCTTCTATCAACCCTATCTGGTACGGATCCCACACTGCTGAGCAGTATTCAAGCAGTGGGCGAACAAGCGTACTGTAACCTACTTCCTTTGTTTTCGGATTGCAGTTCCTTAGGAGTCTTCCAATGAATCTCAGTCTGGCATCTGCTTTACCGACGATCAACTTTATATGATCATTCCATTTTAAATCACTCCTAATGCGTACTCCTAGATAATTTATGGAATTAACTGCTTCCAGTTGCTGACCCTCTATATTGTAGCTAAATGATAAAGGATCTTTCTTTCTATGTATTCGCAGCACATTACACTTGTCTACATTGAGATTCAATTGCCATTCCTGCACCATGCGTCAATTCGTTGCAGATCCTCCTGCATTTCAGTACAATTTTCCACTGTTACAACCTCTCGATATACTACAGCATCATCCACAAAAAGCCTCAGTGAACTTCCGATGTCATCCACCAGGTCATTTATGTATATTGTGAATAGCAAAGGTCCTACGACACTCCCCTGCGGCACACCTGAAATCACTCTTACTTCGGAAGACTTCTCTCCATTGAGAATGACATGCTGCATCCTGTTATCTAGGAACTCCTCAATCCAATCACACAATTCGTCTGATAGTCCATATGGTCTTACTTTGTTCATTAAACGACTGTGGGGAACTGTACCGAACGCCTTGCGGAAGTCGAGAAACACGGCATCTACCTGTGAACCCGTGTCTGTGACCCTCTGAGTCTCGAGGACGAATAGCGCGAGCTGGGTTTCACACGATCGTCTTTTTCGAACCCCATGCTGATTCCTAAAGAGTAGATTTCTAATCTCCAGAAAAGTCATTATACTTGAACATAATACGTGTTCCAAAATTCTACAACTGATCGACGTTAGAGATATAGGTATTTAGTTCTGCACATCTGTTCGACGTCCCTTCTTGAAAACGGGGATGACCTGTGCCCTTCTCCAATCGTTTGGAACGCTACGCTCTTCCAGAGACCTACGGTACACCGCTGCAAGAAGGGGGGCAAGTTCCTTCGCGTACTCTGTGTAAAATTGAACTGGTATCCCATCAGGTCCAGAGGCCTTTCCTCTTTTGAGCGATTTTAATTGCTTCTCTATCCCTCTGTCGTCTATTTCGATGTCTACCATTTTATCATCTGTGCGACAATCTAGACAAGGAACTAGTGCAGTCTTCCTCTGTGAAACAGCTTTGGAAAAAGTCGTTTAGTATTTCGGCCTTTAGTCTGTCATCCTCTGTTTCTGTACCATTTTGGTCACAGAGTGTCTGGACATTTTGTTTTACCCACCTACCGCTTTGACATAAGACCATAATTTCTTAGGATTTTCTGCCAAGTCAGTACATAGAACTTTACTCTCGAATTCATTGAACGCCTCTCACATAGCCCTCCTCACACTACATTTCGCTTCGCGTAATTTTTGTTTGTCTGCAAGGCTTTGGCTATGTTTATGTTTGCTGTGAAGTTCCCTTTGCTTCCCCAGCAGTTTGTTGTACCACGGTGGATCTTTTCCATCTCTTACGATCTTGCTTGGCACATACTCACCTAATGCATATTGTACGATGGTTTTGAACTTTGTCCACTGATCCTCAACACTATCTGTACTTGAGATAAAACTTTGGTGTTGAGACGTCAAGTACTCTGAAATCTGCTTTTTGTCACTTTTGCTAAACAGAAAAATCTTCTTACCTTTTTTAATATTTCTATTTACAGCTGAAATCGCCGATTCTGTAACCGGTTTCCCTGTTCTGCATTAACTGTTTCAAATAATTCGGGTCTGTTTGTCACCAGAAGGTCTAATATGTTATCGCCACGAGTGGGTTCTCTGTTTAACAGCTCAAGGTAGTTTTCAGTTAATGCACTTAAAAAAATTTCACTGGATTCTTATTCCCTGCCACCCGTTATAAACGTTTGAGTCTCCCAGTCTATATCTGGTAAATTAAAATCTACACCCAGAACTATAACATGGTGTTAAATCTACTCGAAATATTTTCCAAATTATCCTTCAGGTGCTCAGCCACAACAGCTGCTGAGCCAGGGGGCCTATAGAGACATCCAATTACCATGTCTGAGCATACTTTAACCGTGACCTTCACGCAAATTATTTCACATTTCGGATTTCCGTCAATTTCCTTCGATACTATTGCACTTCTTATAGCTATAAGCACGCCTCCCCCTTCGCTGTCCAGCCTGTCTCTGCGGTATACATTCCAATCTGAGTTTAGGATTTCATTACTGTTTACATCTGGCTTCAGCCAACTTTCCGTCCCTAATACTATGTGGGCATTGTGGTCGTTTATTAATTAGAGCAATTCTGGGACCTTTCTATAGACACTCCTGCAGTTTACTATTACCACATTAATATTGTCATTCTCTGTAATAAGACTGTCTCTATCCTTACCTTTTATTGACTCTTTCTTTTTTACTTTCAATAATATGTGAGTTTTAAGAACTGAATCATACTTCGATAACAGGGCAACTAAAATTAGAGAGTCACAAAGGAATCACGTACATTGGCTGCGACTGGGCATTGATTTAAATCAATGGGGAAAGATGAAAATTTGTGCCGTAGCTGCTTACTGGGACGTGTCGCGCGAGAGAGCAGACGCCACACGTCCACATAATGAGGGCGGAGGCGGCCAGCGGCCTCTTCAGGGCGGATGCACGACAGGCTGCAAATCTTACGGGAATCGGCGACATGTGGAGACACTCTCGCATTTTCGTCAGCTGCCGGCGACGTATTTCAATCTGTCTTTATTATTTTCTTAGTAATAAAATGAAATATTTCAGTTCAGTAGTGAAAGTGTTGTGTAAGAGTACCAAGTGAAGGAATAGAACCATGTTAGGTCGTACACTGTTATGGTCTATGTAAGCTACTGCACGACATTGTTAGCTCTCTTCTGTATGTCGCTTGCTGCACCTATTCGTCGCTCTTGTTGCTAATATACGGTTTTTGATACGGTTTCTGACGTTTATATTGTCGCTGCAGTGAAAGTTTCTTTATTTTTGCTGTGCAGAGAAGGTATTGAAAATGCAACAAAGTTTATTTTAAACAGTGTACGTCCTTTAACCAAAGATATCCTTGCGCCAACTCGGCGCTAATTTCATCCTTCGAAAGAGTTACTTTTCAAATTTGAAACTACGGAGGGAAAGAGAGAAATATTAATTAACTGTTTATTAAATGAGAACTCATTAAGAAGTAACTTTTTAACTAAATACGCGACGAGATTTAAAAAAGTGATTTTAACCCGAATTTTTAGAGTAAAGAGTTTACTACGAACCACAAAGATATTAACAGTGACAGTCGTATATTAGCTTTAAACCTCAATAAGGTGCAGATAATAAAATCTCTGGTGAAATTTTACGTGAACTGGCCGGAACTATTTCTGCTGACCAATTAAATCATATTTCTCGGCCTTGCATATTAGTAGAGACTAGAGAGTTTAATATCATCAAATTATTTAACTGAATGTTAACGCAGGCCATCTTAAATAACCGTCGCAGTCCGTTGTATAGCGAGTGAATTAACAGTGCGTTAGTAGCGAATCCCACACAGTACGTATTAAAAACTATTCAAACAATATATAATATGGAACTGTGTTGCTTGGAGCCAGGTTGTGTATCTTTTCAATGTCTAAATATGAACCGAGTAAGAATATTTATAAAATGGCATCGTCGTTACAATGTGAAACAATCTTCTCTGCCACGGCGACGCATCGAGATGACAGCACACTGCGAGACTGCGGCTGCGAAGAGAGCCGCAGAGTTCCCGAGGAATGAGTCACGAGACTTATACTGCCGAGTACGGAAGACCAGACAAGCCGCAAAGCGGGATCGACTGGAAATGGCGCGAGTAGTGGTGATGGCGGCCGAGGTTCTCTCCGTCGGCAGTGTGTGGGCGAGCTGAGGGTTTGCTAGGGTGGTCCGGGCAGGGGCGGCGGCCGCTGTGTCCGCGTGGCGCACCTGCCTGCTCAGCGGGAGACCTGGGTTCGAATCCCAGTCTGGCGCATGTTTTCAACTTTCTGCATCAGTGCCGACTCGCAGCCGATGTACGTAATACCCCTGTGATTTAATTCGTAGTGGCTGCTGGATCAAAATGGTGTCTGGTCTTTCGGACATGTCAGAAAGAGCAGATACAGCGTACATAGAATTTATATTCTGGTTTCAGCCGTCGGCGATATATGTCAGTGAGTACATGGCATTACTTTTTCCACGATAAGTCATACATTGTTTGGATATAAATATTATCATATCGATGATTCATTTTCAGAACAAGACAGCTATTGGAAATCTGTCTTTCCGCCTTTTTCCGCCTTAGACTTGGTTGAACATTTCCTCGTTTTTTTTTTTTTTTGGTGGTTGCAAAGCGACGAAGGCTAACAGATGACTGTGTCTTCCTTCGTGTATGACGAGTTGTTCGGAAATATTTATTTAATGGAGTGGCACTAAAAACGGAACTCGTTCCAATGTTTTATTAAATTGCTAGCACGCAGAAATTATTAGCAAGAGTTTCTTCTCTTGCAGGTAATACCTCAGCTGGTGTCCAAAAGGAGAGAATGGACTAAACAGTGTTAGTTATTGCATTTTTTTCTGTTGTGTACCACGTTTCCCATTTTCCTTTCCTTTGTGCGGCCTGGACGGGATAAATGAGTGAGTGTGTGAACTAGCAGGAAGCTTTAGGCACAGATTGTAACACTGCATGAATGATCGTTCTGGGGTAGGGTAGTACCAACCCCCCAAGCGTGAACAAGTTTAGCAGAGACCGAGTTTGCAGGTCAGGCCGAAGACGACACGGAGGCGCGCGCATCGGCTCCGTCAGGTTGGCGCGCCACAACTCGCCACGTTTGTGAGCGGAACGGTCAGGCGAATTCTGTCAGAGGAGCTCTTGTTCCTGGGTCGTGGTGCTGGACAGACATGGAGACGCAGCTCTCGTTTTGGTAATGTTAACATAGGTATTACATTGTCTGAAATCTGCTCTGTAATCAAGTCCAGATGTTGAAATCAGGCGCGAAATTACCACTGAACCCCATAAGGGAATTGATTTTCTTAATTTACTCGAATTTCAGTAGACCTTGCGTTAGTGCCTTGTTCGGGCAACGCACCATGTGCCTTAAGCTCACGGTCACGTTATTGCTCTGAGCTTAACAGAAATTCACTCATTCAATGTATTTTTATCTGCTCTTCCATTTACAGTAATATTTTGGGGATTTTCATTTATTTTCCATACGTTTTCTTCGTGAACTTGCTTTCGCGCCACGTGGTCTGTTGGAGCAACCGCCGCATTGATAAATTGTATTTTCGGTCTGAAAATATATTGTACACGTTGAATAATCATACGATAGTGAGCGAGTGTAAAACGGGGAAGGAATAATCGTGTGTGTCCGTATTTTTCTGGGTTTCTGTTGGCTACTGAAACTTGGCCATGTGGGTTGAACAGCATTGAAGTGATGTTTCTTGTACACCCCCTATAACGATTCGATTTGCTGGCGATGTTTTGCGTTAAGTAAAATACTCGTGCCACTAGGAAAAGTATCGGATTTTAATGCCCACTGATTCGATAAAGATTTGCGAAATACTCTTTCACCCTGACCTAGTTCTCCTTGTATTGTCTTTGCGGAACTCGTTCTGTACGAGGTGCATTCAAGTTCTAAGGCCTCCGATTTTTTTCCTCCAGACTTGAAAGAGATAGAAACATGCGCACTGTTTTACAATGAGGCCGCGTTCATTGTCAATACGTCCCAGAGATCGCAGCGCCGTACGGCAGATGGAATTTTACCGCCAGCGGCGGGAATGAGAACTGTTTTAAATACTTAAAATGGCGACTTGAACGGCGTGCAATCATTCGTTTTCTGAATTTGCGTGGTGTGAAACCAATTGAAATTCATCGACAGTTGAAGGAGACATGTGGTGATGGAGTTATGGATGTGTCGAAAATGTGTTCGTGGGTGCGACAGTTTAATGAAGGCAGAACATCGTGTGACAACAAACCGAAACAGCCTCGGGCTCGCACAAGCTGGTCTGACGACACGACCGAGAAAGTGGAGAGAATTGTTTTGGGGGATCGCCGAATGACTATTTAACAGATCGCCTCCAGAGTTGGCATTTCTGTGGGTTCTGTGCACACAATCCTGCATGACGACCTGAAAATGCAAAAGGTGTCATCCAGGTGGGTGCCGCGAATGCTGACGGACGACCACATGGCTGCCCGTGTGGCATTTTGCCAAGCAATGTTGACGTGCAACGACAGCATGAATGGGACTTTCTTTCCGTCAGTTGTGACAATGGATGAGACAACGCACCCGCACATCAAGCAAACGTTACGCAACAGTTTCTTCGTGATAACAATTTTGAAGTGATTCCTCATGCTCCCTACTCACCTGACCTGACTCCTAGTGACTTTTGGCTTTTTCCAACAATGAAAGACACTCTCCGTGGCCGCACATTCACCAGCCGTGCTGCTATTGATTCAGCGATTTTCCAGTGGTCAAAACAGACTCCTAAAGAAGCCTTCGCCGCTGCCATGGTTCCAATGGCTCTGAGCACTATGGGACTTAACATCTGAGGTCATCAGGCCCCTAGACTTAGAACTACTTAAACCTAACTAACCTAAGGACATCACACACATCCATGCCCGAGGCAGCTGCCATGGAATCATGGCGTCAGCGTTGTGAAAAATGTGTACGTCTGCAGGGCGATTACGTCGAGAAGTAACGCCAGTTTCATCGATTTCGGGTGAGTAGTTAATTAGAAAAAAATCGGAGGCCTTAGAACTTGAATGCACCTCGTATAATGTATAGTAACTGAATGTAATAACAGAGGGTTTAGGTATAACTGTGCGTTTGTATAGAATTACATTGAAGCCAGGTCTACGCTCCTCTCGCCCATTCCATTATTACGTGGCGAAACTGAACCATGTTAAGTAGAGACCGGTTTTGATTATGTACATTGCTAGAGAAACACGACCAGTTGTTGAAATACCATCGGTACTGAATAAATATCAATTAATCTCTACCCCCGACTGCTTATTTACTCCTTCCATCATAAAGAATAGGTGGCAGTCAGTACCACAGTCGAATCCTGGGTCACGAAAGCAAAAGAAAAGCTATATAATGCCTATTAAGCCATGTATAGGTGCCTTCTATAGTGGTTCAAAATAAATGCGTTATCCGTTGCGTTAAAATTTCTACCGGTTCGTTAAAACCTTCCGCTAGAAATTATCAATACCCAGCAATAACTCGCAGGGGCCAGTAATTTCGTGGACCACACGAATTTAAGAAACCATTTACTACAGACGGTAGCTTTGCAGGAGCGGTAGGACATGCCAAAGCGGCGGTAATCTGCCTACTTAGGTGGACTTTTACCACCGCCAGTACTGGGAGGTTACGTTGCAATACCATCAATAAATGTACTTCTTCCCTCCTTCATTTTTCTTGTACCGTCACACGCAAAACACATGCAGGTAGTCCAGAATAGCTCATTTAATTCGAGAGAATCAGAGACATATTCTCTGGTTAGTCACTTTCGGTAGCAGACTCGATTTGCATCAGAAGGCAAGCTGTTTTTATCAGCCGAGCACTGGATACGGTGGACAGACAAAAAATGCAATTTCAGTGCATGGGTGGCATTTTCTTCGTGGTAGAGCAAAATCTGAAAGTTTCCGAATTCCACTGTAATCGTCGTCTGTCAGTGTAAGTCTGCGACAGCTCCGGTATCGCCAGAGACCGAGAGAACTGTTTCTGTAGGATCAGAAGTGCAGGCATTTCCTTCCTGTGGTGTGTCATGACTGATTTGTAAAACATGACATAAATCTAGTCTAAAAGGTAATTTTAACAGATTTCAGTCGCTTACTTTTTAAGATAAAAAGGAATAAAAAACTGAAATCGAGGGTAAACCGTTTGGTAGCAAACTATAAACTGGACATATTAAATCAGACAAAGAAAATTGTATTAAAAACCTAATTTAGTATCCTGGTTGCCTTTCGTTCCGATTTTGAGAATCTTCAGGCTCTTGAGATGTAGAGTAAATGAAAGCTTGAATTCCTTTGAGTTCGAAATGGCTCTTTGTAATTCGCACTTCTTTTTGTTTTTTCCTTTTTCGGAACTAGGTATGTGTTTATATGCGGCTGAATGTGTGTAATACAACTTAATTTGAAACTTTTGTGTCTAATAATTACACTGTTGTTAACGTATCTGTAGAGGGAAGTGTCATTAGTAGTAACACAGCTAGTTAATATTTTCTAAATTTACATTAATACTCTTCTGGCCATTAAAATTGCTACACCAAGAAGAAATGCAGACGATAAACGGGTATTCATTGGACAAATATATTATACTAGAACTGACATGTGATTACATTTTCAAGCAATTTGAGTGCATAGATCCTGAGAAATAAACACCCAGAACAACCACCTCTGGCCGTAATAACGGCCTTGATACGCCTGGGCATTGAGTCAAACAGATCTTGGATGGCATGTACAGGTACCGCTGCCCATGCAGCTTAAAAACGATACCACAGTTCATCAAGAGTAGTGACTGGCGTATTGTGGCGAGCCAGTTGCTCGGCCACCATTGACCAGACGTTTTCAATTGGTGAGAGATCTGGAGAATGTGCTGGAAAGGGCAGCAGTCGAACTTTTTCTGTATCCAGAAAGGCCCGTACAGGACCTGCAACATGCGGTCGTGCATTATCTTACTGAAATGTAGGGTTTCGCAGGGATCGAATGAAGGTTAAAGCCACGGGTCGTAACACATCTGAAATGTAACGTCCACTGTTCAAAGTGACGTCAATGCGAACAAGAGGTGACAGAGGCGTGTAACCAATGGCACCCCATACCATCACGCCGGGTGATACGGCAGTATGGCGATGACGAATACACGCTTCCAATGTGCGTTCACCGAGATGTCGCCAAACACGGATGAGACCATCATTATGCTGTAAACGGAACCTGGATTCATTCGAAAAAATGACGTTTTGCCATTCGTGCACCCAGGTTCGTCGTCGAGTACACCATCGCAGCCACTCCTGTCTGTGATGCAGCGTCAAGGGTAACCGCAGCCACGGTCTCCGAGCTGATAGTCCACGTTGCTGCGAACGTCGTCGAATTGTTCGTGCAGATGGTTGTTGTCTTGCAAACGTCCCCATCTGTTGACTCAGGGAACGAGACGTGGCTGCACGATCCGTTACAGCCATTCGGATAAGATGCCTGTCACCTCGACTGCTAGTGATACGAGGCCGTTGGGATCCAGCACGGTGTTCCGTATTACCCTCCTGAACCCACCGATTCCATATTCTGCTAACAGTCATTGGATATCGACCAACGCGAGCAGTAATGTCGCGATACGATAAATCGCAAGCGTCATAGGCTACAATCCGACCTTTATCAAAGTCGGAAACGTGATGGTACGCATTTCTCCACGTTACACGAGGCATCACAACAGCGTTTCACCAGGCAACGCCGGTCAACTGCTGTTTGTGTATGAGAAATCGGTTGGAAACTTTCCTCATGTCAGCACGTTGTAGGTGTCACCACCGGCGCCAACCTTGTGTGAATGCTCTGAATGATTTGCATATCACAGCAGCTTCTTACTGTTGCTTAAATTTCGCGTCTGTAGCACGTCATATTCGTGGTGTAGCAATTTTAATGGCCAGTAGTGTACTTGAATTAATAACATTTTCTTCGGAAGTCAATTAAATAAAATGTAAGCTATCTTTTCATTGTAATGGACGATGTAGGTATTCAAATGTTCAAATGTGTGTGAAATCTTGTGGGACTAAACTGCTAAGGTCATCAGTCCCTAAGCTCACATACTACTACACTTACACTATCCTAAGGAAAAACACACACACCCATGCCCAAGGGAGGACTCGAACCTCCGCCGGGATCAGCCGCACAGTCCATGATGTAGGTATTCTCTGTACTTAACAAATGTAGCGAGAATTAAAACCAACTACACGACTCCACAACTTTGAACAACACCAATATATCACAAAAACCCGCAATATTATAAACTTGCACGAACTTGGGTGCGGCGGCGGGAATAAACAATGAAATACGATGCCTGGAGCGAGAGATAGCAGGCTACGCCTTCAAAATGAGGTAATTTCCCGACGTGCGTTGCTAAGGCTCTTTGAAGTTGCGTTCCGTTTCTCCAGTATTATCAAACTCAATGAATTAGTTACGTTCTATATCTGTTAATTTATGAATGTCATTGACAATTACCTATTATCTTTTTTTAATAAAAATTGGCAACCCAGTAAGAGTTTAATTATAATTAATGTAGAATGGTACGAAAATTTTTAAATGTGGGTAATTATTGAATTTAATCCGAGTTTAGAAAATCTAGTTTCCAGTAGAGCTCGACGTTGTATGGTTCTACATATTCCTATTCTCTCCCACTGTGAGTGGTACCTCCTCGTTCGTAAACTGATCAGTCCACCTAATATTCAACATTCGTCTTCAGCAACACACCTCAAATGCTTCGATCCTCTTCTGTTCCGGTTTTCCCACAGTCCATGCTTCACTACCCCAGAATGCTGTTCTCCAAACGTACGGGCTCGGAAATTTATTCCTCAAATGAAGAAGGCCTGTGTTCGGTACTGGTAGACTTCTCTTGGCCAGGAATGTCCTTTTAGCCATTGCTACTCTGCTTTTGATGTCCCCCTCACTCCGTCCGTCACGGGTTATCCTTAACTTCATCTACTTCGTGGCCATCAGCCCTGATGTTAAGTTTCTCTCTGTTCTCATTCCTGCTACTTTTCATTACTTTCCTCTTTCTTCGATTTACTCTCAATCCATACTCTGTACTCATTAGACCGTTCATTCCTTTCGCCAGATCATGTTATTCTCCTTCACTTCCACTCAGGTTAGGAAATCGTATCACTGATATCTTGTCAGTTTGAATTTAATTCCACTTCTGAACCTTTCTTTTATTTCTATCCTTGCTTCTTCGATATGCAGATTGAACAGTAGGGGCGAAAGGCTACACCCCTTTCTTACATCCTTTTTAATCCGAGAACTTCCTTCTTTATCTTCCACTCTTATTATTCCCTCTTGGCTCTTGTACATGTTGTGTATTATCCGTCCCTCCCTATAGCTTACCCCTACTTTTCTCAGAATTTCTAAAATATTTCACCATTTTACAGTGTCGACCGCTTTTTCCAGGTCGACTAATCCTATGAATGTGTCTTGATTTTTCTTTAGTCCTGCTTCCATTATTAACCGCAACGTCAGAATTGCCTCTCCGGTGCCTTTACCTGACCGTCAACTAGCACATCCTCAGTTTCCTTTCCCATTCTTCTGTATATTATTCTTGTCAGCAACTTGGATGCGTGAGCTTTTAAGCTGATTGTCCTGTAATTCTCGCACTTGTCGGCTCTTGCGGCCTTCGGATTTGTGTGGATGGTGTTTTTCCGAAGGCCAGGTGGTGCGTCGCCAGACTCTTACGTTCCACACACCAACGTTTTGTTGCCACTTCCCCCAATGATTTTAGAAACGCTGATGGAATATTACCAACCCCACCTGCCGTACTTGATCTTAAATTTTCCAAAGCTGTTTCAAATTCTGATTCTAGCACTAGGTCACGTATCCCCTGTTTCTTCTTTTATCACGCCATAGGACAAGTCTTCACCGTCAGATTGGCCTTCCGTTTTCTCTTTCCACCTATCCACTATCTACTTTAACAGTGGAATTCCCATTGCACTCTTAATGTTACCATCCTTGCTTTTAAATTCACCGAATGTTTTGTCTTTTCTATGTGCTGAGACAGTCCTTCTGACAATCTTTTCCTTTTTGATTTCTTTACATTTTTCAGGCAGCATTTTCGTCTTAACTTTCCTGGACTTCTTATTTATTTCGTTCTTCAGCAGCTGGTATTTCTGTATTCCGGAAATTCCCTGAACATTTTTGTACTTTCTTCCTTCATCGATCAACTGAGATATTTCTTCTGTTACCCATGGTTTCTTTGCGGTTACGTACTTTGCAGCTATGTTTTGCTTCCCAATTTTGCCCTTTTTAGAGATGTCCATTCCTCTTCAACTGTACTGCCTACTGAGCTATTCCTTACTGCAGCATATGTAGACTTAGAGAACTTCAAGCGTATCTCGTCATTCCTTAGTACGTCCGTATTCCAGTTCTTTGCATTTTTATTCTTGCTGACTAATCTCTTAAACTTCTGTGTAGTCTTCATCACTACTACATGTAGATTGTATCTGCTCCGAGGTACGCCTTATAATCTGATATCTGATTTCGGAATCTCTGTCTGACCATGATGTAATCTAATTGGAAATCTGCCTGTATCATCCGGTCTTTTCCAAGTGTACCTCCTCCTATTGCGATTCTTGAACAGAGTATTCGTTATTACTAGCTGAAATTTATCACAGAACATATTCTCCTGTAAGCTTTTCTTCTTCTCCACACTCGAATAGGGGACTATTCCGGAATCTATGCTAATGGAGGGATCATCGTGACAGTTTTTCAATTACAGGCCACATGTCCTGTGGATACACGTTGCGTGTCTTTAATGCAGTGGTTCCCATTGCCTTCTGCATCCTCATGCGGTTGATCACGACGCTCCATTGGGGACAGTTCCCAACCCAAGTACAGGAAAGTGTCCTGAACCTCTGTCCGCTCCTCCGCCCTCCTTGACAAGGCCGTTGGCAGAGTGAGGGTGGCTTCTTATGCCAGAAGTCTTCGGCTGACAATGCTGATTATTAAATAAAGTCTAAGCGGTGGCGGGTTTCGAACCGAGGACTTTTTAGTTACTAATCAAAGACGCTGCCCCAAAACCACGGATAATCTAACCTTAGATATCTTGAAAATTTGAAATACTTTTTTTAAACTTTCGTTTTTGTATTTTCTCAAAATTTATTTCTAATATCTTTTAAACGGCACGACTGACTGACTGCAGAATCTAATCAACACTTTGTCTCAACAAGTAACGTCAAATAACGGGTATAAAAGAAACGGTAGATTCGGCCAAAAGTTATCTCTTTCAAAAATTTCCAAAAAAAATGTTTTTTCAGAATAACTTTTCGATTTCCTAACCAACAGACATTTTTTGTAAGGAGGGAATTTCAAGAACTTACAACAGCACGTCGAATGCCGTCAAAATCGTTTATTTCATTTGGGAGATATTACAAAAAGTTTACCGAAAAGTACCTTTTTGAACTAACTTTCAGATATCTTGATGGAACAACAATTTTGAAGAGAAATTATTTCTTGTACTGAAAAACAGCGTGGAGTGCCACAATTCAGTTAATCTCTCGGTAAATATTGTCTTTCAAAATCATAAAAACGGCCATTTTTGTTAAATTTCGACCTCCTTGGGCTTGAAAAATAATAAAGTCCAGTTCTAGAGCTCGAAGAGCTGAATAACTATGACAAGAAGTATTTTTGATCGTTTTGAGCTCGAAAATAGCGGGAAAATTCATAGGTGGCCACGTGGTGAACTATTTTTCAAATTTTTCTCTCTCATTTCTGTCTATTTTACATGTGGGTCGCAACCCACGGGGTGTCCTCCAGTACAACAACAAAATATTAAAACGTTTGTTGCGATTAACTCCAATGGTGAATATGCACGGAGAAACACTAAAATCGTTCTCGTCTGCCTGAAATGAAACAAAAGACACTTTTTTTCCTGTCCTAACTTCGTTGCACCCAGGATATGGAAGTACGTGAATTATCTTTCATTAGTTCTGCCAATAGTAGTCCATAGACATGGCTTTGGAGAAGACTGTTTCATACTACATTATTTAAATACGCAGCGATATAGGTATGGCGTTCGCTTTACGCTATTAAAACACAATGTAAGTGTTCCTTTAACTGGACTTGTGAAATCCATTTTTCGTTCCACATAATAGGCTACTGCTTTGCACCTTGCAAAGTCACTTAATTGTAAGTCCCACGCACCGTCTGCCAAAAACATGGCGGACAACTTTCATGTTTTGACCAGCATTCGCAGCTGATGCGTGTCAATTGCAGTAGTTTATACGGTTTTTTTCGTTGTTAGAAGCAGCTTGTAGACTTAAAACAGTTAACGGAAAATTTGTGCGTAACGAATGTTTCGTAAGCTACTTCTTTCGTGGCTGAATTAAGTTTGCTCCATATTTTATCCACTGAACCGCAGCCAGGCGTCTGCTTTCCCTACAGCGTGTTTTGTGTCATCACACCACCCCCTCCTCTCTGGGTGGTTATTCCTGGCTATTTTACGCTATTTACTCTCCCCGTCGATGTATCGCCAGCAGTGTAATCGAACAGTAGCTGACTCAGTCGCTTTACATTCCGCTCCAGGCCTTCCAGACAGTCAAAACTTGGCGGCAGCGTGCTGGAGAGCGGTCAGTCGAGGAGCGCGAGGGACGCCGTCTCTGTCAGTGTCGTCACTGCCGGCAGCCAACGCGTCTGAGTCTGGCTGCACTCGCTAACTGTGCGGAAGAACACACAGTGTGCTGACAGTTCCAAATAAACCGTGTCTACCATTTTCCTATTTACTCCCCATTCGTAACTGACGACCTTGGTGCCAGTTGTTAATTTCGTCCGTTGGGAGGAAAACTGAGGAGAAGGAGGGAGGGAGCGACCCGTCTGGACTCCAGCGAGTGGTGTGGCGCTGGGCCACTGGAGCGCCGCACCTCGGTAACGATGCAGGAGCGCAGTCTGGAAGGGCGCCACTCGCGCACCCACTTCGGAACGCCCGTAACTTGCCCAGCACTGAGGAAGAGTGGCCGGCTGGCAGACCAGTTCCGGTCAACGTTCTGGCAACGCAAGCTGGACTCGCATTGTTCAGTTTCTCCTCGGCGCAACCAGAGCTCTTTTTTATTAGGCCACATTCCTCACAACGTAGTATCAGAGGCTGGTCGCGGATCAGACTGCCAGGGATAGCTGAGAGAGATAAGAAATGACTGAGCTGAGTAATAGCAGAAGCAAGGAACGGCGATTCGTTCAGTTGCAAGAGAACGACAAGACGATTCTGTATCTGAACAGGCCTCATTCATCTAGCTCACGTTAACCCTTTCAGACCCTCTGGCTACAATTGTGCACACCAACTTTAACCGTGTCTCAGCTGCGACGGAAATAATCTTTCCCAATCGGAACTTCAGCTACGCATTTGTGAACGTCCAACCTTCTAATCATCCGCAAGTGCTGCCAACTGTTGGGCATCACTGTGAAAGTACCAGCAGATCGGTGCAGCAGTGGACAGCATCTCGTGACAGCCAGAATACACGGATGTGGTTGGTTGCCTGTATTCTGCTGCATAATTAAATACTGTTATTCTTATTTTGCGTGGTAATTATTGAATGATCGTTTTACCATTTGTTATAACGGAGAGTATTTCGTAACTAGTCATTTTAGTACATAAACTTAAGCCAAGTGTGCAAAGTATGTTTTGAAAATGGGTGTATATTTTTGTACAAATCTTCTATCTAAAGTCATTAAAAATCAGGTAAGAGCATTACCACATAAAGAAAAATTTTCCTTCGTTCAGAAAAATATTTCTTCAACAGGGCCAAAAAATTATTTTAGACATCCTCACATCTTGATGCCTAAAGACACTTGGGAGGTCGGTTCACACAAATGTTTTGGTAACGGAAGATGACAGGGAATTAATGGTGACACCGACTTGAGCATTCCCACTACACACCAAGAGGCCATTTTAAGCCACGTTTGTCACATCAAGATATGAGAAGGTGGCCTATATGTCACTACAGGGGTCCTGGGGAAGATGTGGAATGGTTGAGCTGAAAAGCAGGACGAGTAAGGAATGCAATATTGTCCAGCTGGAGAATCACGTGATACGACAGCTACAGAAACAGGTGGTGACTGATTTGTTATTCATGCAGTTAACGTCAGTTTTTCCTTAAGAAATACGAGACACGGGTTGCAGAATGAATTTTCAATTTGCAGCACAGAGGTGCTAAGTTTGAAAACTGGCGGCAGATTAAAAGTGTGTGCTGGAGCGGGTCTCGAACCCTAAACTTTTGTGACTCATGGAGAACTGCCCAACTTACTGAACTACTGGATCTTGACTCGCTGTCCTCCCTAAAATCTTACTACCTGGGGTGCTGGTCCCGCAAGAATTGGAGCAGAAACTCCCCAAAGTCTGGACAGCGGTAAAGAGTTGCTGGCTGAAAGAAGCCAGGTATACTGGTATACAGTGGACAGCTAAGCTGGTGGAACGACGGCGCACGAGAGGCAGAGTGTCTGGATACGAGATCTGATCAGATAACTTTTCAGGAAAGTTCAGAAACCGTACATAGCTTCAAATAATGGTACCTCGTAAAATAATGTCCAAAGAAGGTCCTGTTTGTTGCTGCAAGGTACCAAATGAGGAACTATCGGTCGAACAATGCACGATGACGAACCGGGAGACATTGTTCAGAGGTCGGCGGCTTGCATCACAGACGCTGCTGCAGAAAACCGAACAATGACAGAAATGTAATTCCACGCAGTCGCAAATGCTACGGAATACAGAGTAAGAAGTAAAACGGAACCTACTGATGATGCATACGAGGAATTTATTAAGACATAACTGACGGTGCAACCATTGATTTCCGGAAATATAAAGGATTTGTTCAGTTTGTTAATCAGTAAAATGTATGCTCAATCACCAACAATAGATGACCAGAATAAAGCAGTAGGAACTGTTAACGGTAATGTTGGGATTATTAACCCAAAGGTAGATAAAATTGGAGCAGAGGTAGTGGAATTGAGTACAGAAATCGGTAATCTGGAGAGTGATGTGGAGGAAGCCCAAATAAAGATGGGAGACATAAATAGTCGTTTCGAAACTGGAGTAGGGAGGATCAAACAGAAGCTGTTGGTCCCACAATAGAGAGCTGAAAAATTGAAAGTAGCTCGAGAAGAAGATGTAGGAAAAAATAATGACTTTACAGACTTTAGTACCCGACGTAGGTGCTAAAGTAAATAGACAATTGGTTGTGTGTGATGAAAAGAAGCAGGAGGTGGAAGCGTTCATCAGTTACCACTTGCCAAGGAGTTGCAAGGATAAATGAGTTAGAGAGACGATTAGGAGAAAATCAGCACTGTGTGTCATACCACGCACATAGCGCTGAAATATTAGCGAAGGAGGAGCGTTTAGATCCCCTCAAAAGGCAGGGTGGACTGCACGCTGCCGACTTCATTAAAAATTGTGAAAGGGGATTGCCGGAATCATGGCCAGACAAGGGAAAAATATATACAGTAATCGACGTGTTAGCTGCCGAGGCTAAGCGATGGGGTTTAAACCTCGATATAACAAACATGACGTTTCAAGAGTTCAAAAATGTATTCTTGAAAGAGTAGTGGTCACAGCTGATACAAGAGTGTGTATGGCACTATTTCGTAATGTCGAGGCCCTACGATGTAAACACGCGAGGCTCCATGATAGCATTTTGTGGAAACTGGATCCGCAAATTGGAATATTTGCGCGATCGGAAAAGTGAATCGGAGATTGTGTGGGAGCTGTGGCAGAAGCTACCAGATGACTCCAACAGCTACTTCGGCAGTAGTTCGAGAACGATTGCTGCGTTTGTAGAGAAAGTAGAAGACGAATACAAATAGCGGAATAACCGCGAAAATGTTAAAAGTCGTGGCAATGGTAACAATTACCACCATAGTCACCGTGGCAATAATGGTATCAACCACCATGGTAATAAGAATCCACAGCAATATAACAATAATGGTTATAGTAACAATAACAACAACTGTAGAAATGATAGAGGCCAGTATCAAGTAAGTACGGTACGTGGTCCTTGGAGGAATGATAGTAGAGAGGAGCGGAATGATACATCACGGCGGTCTGGTAGCCACAGGTCTGTGGGAATCGGTGAGGGAAGCAACCAGCCGCGCCCGTTAGGGGGGAGACCTCGGCGGCCCAAACGAGAACCTAGACAATGCCGCCGTGACAAATCCGGAAGGATAACTCAGCGATGGGGGAATGTGCGAGAGAGTAGAGAGGGCGGCGCACCTAGAGTAGTGATAACTGAGCTGTAAACGGCAGGCGGCGCAGCTGCCACTGCTCGTAAAAGTAATGATGATATTAGTGTACCGGTAGGGGAGCAGGAGGCGGCCGCAACAACGGTTACGCAAGTTTCAGCAGAGTACGAGTCGCCGGCGCAAGAAATAGAGCCGACCTCGAATAAAGTTTCCGGAATCGAGCAGGGAAATGCGAGGAGGCGTGGTCGGTCAGTTCGGTCGGATGTACACCGAACTGAAAAGTTAGAGAGGATTGTATGGGAGGTGTGCTAATGGGGAGGGCGGACGGAAACTGACGCTTCTCAGCCCTCAAGAAATTAACGTTTCTGAAACGGAAAGCACTGTAGCTGAACGGCAGGCTTGTCCAAATGAAGTTTCTGAAGTAGCCAACCCCAGCGACGCTAGTCCTATTGTAAACAGAGGCGGATGTTACGAGGAGGGGCAAGATGAATTTGGCGACAATGACCAGGTACAACCAATTGAAAGCCACGTAGACTGCGGTACCTAGGAGGCCGAACCTGGCGTTACACAAGCAGTCGAGACGGACGACGGTTGCGTGAGCTCGGCAGGTGACACAGAACACAAAACAGAGCACTTTTCTCCAAAACTCTCGGAAGACGACAGCCATCTTTGCGAAGAATACCTACCTGAAGTGACAATTAGCGAACTATTGGTTAAACAAAGTTCATTAAACGATGAAATTTATAGTAATATTACGGTGTTGATATCAAAACAAGTTCAACTACCACAGGACAGAGAAATAGAGATCAAAAACGTTCAATCACAAAGAATTAGATAACCGTCGGATAAACCGCTGTCGGCATCGGAACCGGACAGAGTTTTCTGGGACGACCTGCAGATAGACGAGGATTTCTTGTGCGAAGAACAAACCATTGACAATGAAAGGTGTAGACAGATTGTAGTGCCTGTTAATATGTATGGCCTACAAACGCAAATTTTAATTGATACAGGTGCAGACCTAAGTGCTATGTCGGGAAAAAGTTTTCAGTTACTGAAAGATAAACCAGAAGTAGTAGTAATGCCAGTAGTGGAAGTCAAAGTAATCGGTGCTACTGGAAGCAATAGCAAAGCGATAACAAACCAAATATTTGGATGTTTTGAGATTCAAGGCGGACCATTCGAACAGGAATTCGTCGTTGTGCCACCAATGTTATCGTGGGTTTAGATTGGTTGTTAAGAGATTGCACAATTATTAACTGCAATAATAAGACCGTGAATTGCATTTCCAAAGACAAGACCGAAGTAAATGTCAGTTTTGATGAAACGAGTGACGATGTGAGTAGTGAATACAAACCTATTCATCTTGTTACTTGTCCTAATGTGATTGGTTTAGGCAGGAGAAGGGAATACTACGGTATCCGCAATATGAACCTCGACAATTGTTTGGAAGGCGAAATAGAGAACATTGTAGGCACATTACCAAACGCCCTGCCTGAACAAAAACGAGACCTGTATGACGCAATAATGAGAAACAAGAACGTGTTTTCAAATAACCTGCGGCTTGTTACTGGCTATCATAGCAAGGTAAATGTAATACCCCATAAAGCATTCTTTGTAAGACCATGTGCGGTACCGCTATCCAAGAAGGAGGCTGTCCAACAAGAGATAGATCGGATGTTAGAATGGAATGTTATAAAGAGGAGTACCAGCACCTATAACAATCCGTTAATAATAGTAGGAAAGAGAGATGGTAGTGTCAGGATTGTGATAGACACACGCAAGTTGAGCAAGGTCGTTCAACGTGAGACGGATAGACCGGAGAGTATGGAAGAGATGGTGGAATGATTTCACTGTGTACAGTCTATGACTAGCCTTGACCTCACAGCTGGGCACTGGCCAATAGCCTTAGAAGAAGAGTGTGGAAATATACGACGTTTTTATATGCAGGCCGATGTTATCAACCAGTACAGGGTAGTGCCGTTCGGCCTGAATACATCTGTTTCTGTCTTTGTCAGGGCCCTGGATAAGGTGAATTCGTCGGGGCGACAACTGCGTTATGCAAATCCGGAATGACGCTGAAACTGAGGAAGTGTGAGTTTGTGAAGAAAGAACTGAATTTTCTTCCTCACGTTGTGACAACAGAGGATATCACTAAAGAGCCTCAGAAAGTAGAGGCAATAAGTAACTGTCCTTCGCCGAAGAGTAGGAAGCAATTAAAGAGCTTCCTAGGGCTCTCAGGATTCTATCGCAAGTTGGCGCAGGGGCATGCATTAAACGATCCAAACCTGAACAGCTTGTTGCGAAAAGATACGCCCTTTGTGTGGACTGACGAGTGTCAGGCCGTATCTGAAAGACTGAAAAATGAATTACTGCAGAATAACATATTGTACCATGCTGATCTTGCGTTTCAATTTCATACGGGAACGAACTCGTCTAATTATGGCTTAGGAGTGGAATTGTTTCAAGAAGTAGGAGAAGGAGGAAAAAAGAACACAGAGCAGTCGCGTTCGCAAGCCGAACGTTGACGAAATGTGAGCGAAAGTATACGATTTCTGAGAAAGAATGTCTCGCTACCGTATGGGTTTTCAGAAAATTTAAAGGTTATTTGTGGGACCGAAAGGTGATAATTCACACTGGCCACAAGGCGCTCACTTATCCAAAGGATCGTCGTTTCCCGCGTGAAAGACTGACACGGTGGTCTCTTTCCTTGCAGAAGTTTTACTGTGACGTTTGTCACGTGAGAGGATCGGACAACCGTGTGGCGGGCGCGCTGCCACGTCTGCCTGAAACCGGCCATCGGCTTGTGGGGGACGAGTCTGAAGCCGCACTGAAATTGTACTGCTTTCAAGATGTAGAAGGTCGTAAAAGAGTAGAGACCATCTGTAAAAACATGCGTCGTCAGCAAAACGCGGATGGCTCTCTAATAATTGTTAAGAACAAGTGTGACGAAGAGAGTAGAGAAGGGGAGAAACTGAGAAAGTATTACAAAATATATAACCATATCTTGTACATACGTAAAGGTGAAGAAAGCTATAAATGGGGAGTGTGTTGGCCAGGCAAGTACGTCCCGGAGATGATTGACTACTATCATTTGCAGTCAATAAACTACTATCACTTAGCGTATGGTCACTGCGGACTATACAAGTGCGCTGAGAAGCTGGCGGAAGTTGTAAATATTAGTAATATGCAGAAAAGAGTTGCTGAAAGAATAAGGACATGTGATAAGTGCCAGAGGGTGAAGGTAACGAACTGCACGAACCGTGGCCCTAGGCAGAGCATAAGACGTAACGATGTGCTGGATTTGGTCCGCACGGACCTCTACAGTCTACTGCTCAAGACTTCAATGAATTTCGCGTACATATTAGTGGTGCTAGAAACATTTTCTAAGTGTGTCAAGTTTTATCCGATAAGAAAGGCAACAGCTAGAGCGGTTTATAACAGATTTGAAACTTTCTGGCAGATTAAAACTATGTGCCCGACCGAGACTCCGACTCGGAACCTTTACTTTTCACGGGCAAGTGCTCTACCACCTGAGCTACCCTAGCACGACTCACGCCCCGTCCTCACAGCTTTACTTCTGCCAGTATCTCGTTTCCCACCTTCCAAACTTTACAGAAGCAATATCCTCTCTTTCAGGAGTGCTAGTTCTGCAAGGTCTGCAGGAGAGCTTGTACAACAGTACAACAGTATTGAGTAAAGTAAAGCAATTTCAATTTTCAAGTTTGAGAATCTATCGCTGGAAAAAATCCAAATCTAAAGAAAATGCGCAGATTAAGAGTGCAGAAGTTTTATTTATTTTACATATAGCTTGGAGCACGTGGCTGTTTAGTGTGGTACGTATTCTAGTATTTAATTCTTTTCAATTCATTAAGAAAAAGGCACAGTTGTTCGGATGATAATATGAAATCCAGTTTGCAAAATAACTAACTTCAAAGCAAAAAGTGCTTGCCTTTTTTCTAAATTTCTTTGATGACGTTATGTTGATGTCACTGAAGGTCATTGTTCACATAACGAAGTTCAGTACTAACATACAGTTTAATTGTATATTTTTAAATCATTACCCGATTGCCTTTCTCAGACTTTAATGCCAAAAACAATGTAAGAGTGACTTCTCAGTTTTCTTTATCATTACATACTCACTTAAAATTAGTGTCAAAAAACGTGGCAACCTACAGTTACCATGTCAGTGTTTAATACATAATACATGTTTTCCTCTCCCATCATCTTGTAGAGGATTTCGGATGTAAATTGCCCTAGTGGGCTGGCGACCGTTAATTATTTCCTTTTCGTTCATTATTGTAACTTTTGGAGTCATGATCAGTGGTACCCCGTTTCTGACCAGTGTCGTTCCTGAGTGAATGCACAAAATAACTTTCATTTTTCCAAATTATAGCCCTGTGCGGTTTAACTACGTTTTATTTGTAGTAGACTTCTCCATCAGAAGAGTCAGTTGTACACTTTCCTCCTACTTGCCGGTATTACTCCTTCGGGAAAGATAGCCTTATCCAGTTAGTAAAAATCCATTAGGCATACACGCGATCCACGGTGATTTCTTATATCGCAAGCAGGATAGGTCGTTTAGTAAGGGGGAGGTTACAGCCTCCTCAGAAGGTACGGTGCCCTAGACTGAAGCGAACTTTGGCCGTTTTCTGCTGTGAACTTTCTCACTGCTGCACTACCACATCTGTAAACTTAGCACAGGACTTGGCAGTGGAAAAATTATAAATTGCTTAAGGAAAAAGTTGACCTGTTGTCTTGGATTGATATCAGACACTGCTGCCGGGTTAAAATGCATTTATCTGGAAATGTCAGTGAGCTGACAACACGTGATAAGCTGAAAGGCGAGACCGCCTTATCGGAATTCCCCACACTCGTGAACACCAGACCGGCGACGTGCCGGCGCACACGTTTCGAGACAGGCGAAGGTCACTCCGAACAGCCCGAGCGACTGCGTAGTTGAGGGGTCAGAGCTGGCAGCAGGTTCAGCCGCCACTGCGCGCTCCAGGAGGTTGTGTCACGTATTTGGAGACGGAATGTGTCGACATCCGTACGGAACTTGACTTTGGAACGGGGTGCTCAGATGCAGCCTAACCCCGCTGCATGTGACGTACTGTGGGGGAGGGCCACTCGCTGCACTGAGAACCCTGTCCACATTCCAGACTGTTGACAGGCGGCAGTGGTGTGTGCCTTCTGTCCCAGAATTCAGTACTGCAGTCGATATCTGACTGGCAAGTAGTGTTTCGTATTCCAAGGATGATTAAGAATGGGCATCAGTATATGGTGGACTATATCATCAAAAAGGATGTAACTCACTGCCATTGTGTAAACATTATAAATAATCAACTGAAGACCAACCATTAAAAATAATGCAGTTTTGGGACATGGTGCCCACGCTTGTATTCCAGATGAAGCAGCAAATGTTGTGTGAAAATATTTTTCAATAAAAAAAACGTTTACGTTGAAGAAGTAGTGCTTCAATCGAGGCTAAGACTTTTCTCACAACGTTACCGTCACGTACAAGTGCAAAACAGTAACTGTGTTGCCTTAGGAAAAACTGCATCCGACCGATTCTGCACGAATATTCTTTCAACAAAATAATTTACTGCCGAATGATGGCAGCAAACTTTTATCTACATACGATCTTGGAGGACTGAATGACAGCACTGGTGTCTGTTGGCGGAAAAGAAAAATCGTGTTCATCAAGCTGTGAATCATTCTTTATGGATGGAACATTGAAAAATTCGAACAAGTAGTTTGGACAGTTGTTTTATAATACATACCAGTCTTACGAGTTCTTGGGAGGAAACAAGCACAATTTCATTGGTGTATGTTTCTCTACGCAATAAAAAGCGTGAAACATACGGTTTTTTGTTTATCTAATGTAACGTGCTTGGATGGAATCCTGGTTCTCTCATGATGGCTTTGGAAGTCACTATTGTCGAATCAGCCGGAAATTTCTTCCCTGAGCCATAGATTACAGTTTGCAATTTTCATTTTAATCAACGTTTGTGGAAACAAGTTCAGTTTCGCAGATTTTCTTACCTGTCTTAAGCAAAACGAAGAAATACACAGTTATGTAATAGAGTGTGGAACTCTAGCCTATGTTACCTTATAAATACTGCATGATGGTTGGCTGTCTATTCAGAGTTTCATAACTTATTCGACTATTTTTGGACCAGCTGGTTGATAACGAGGATGTGCCTACAGATATGTGGAGTTACGGTGGAAGGCCCCATCACACTAACAACGCCTCTGAAGGATGGAACCAGGCGATAAATATATTAATATCAAAACTTCGACCAAATGTTTACTCATTACTGAAAAGCCTGGTACAGTGTCCTTTGACCACAAGTCTGATCCATTAATATCGAATTTCGGTGGGAAAATACGAGAGAATTGAGCAATTAAGACTGACGAGACTACAGTAAAGAATCAAACTGATGCCAGCTTAAAATCATTTCTGACCTGTGTGACCTCTGCACGAAAATTGCAGTGAAGAAGGAAACGTGACAACCATTGGAAATTATGTGAACGTTGAAAAGAAGTTCACTGTAACTCGTACACACCGGAATGCTTATAAATCCACGAGTCTGGATGGATGTACCGCTTGTTGTCAGACAATATGAATGTGTGTGTTTGTCTAAAAGCTCCAGAATACATCTTCTGGAAAGGGAGGCAGACTCTCTCATCTCTGAACCGCTCATCCTGAAAATGATGGCTGTATACACGGTGGCTTGCAGTCACTGGATAAAACGCCGACGCTGTTTATGGCCGTTTTATACTGCATTCTTTACCACAGAGATGGGCCCTGCATCTTCTTCTTCAGGGAAGAAGAGGCAAATATCAGTCTGTTCAAACGAGTGTTGGTATGTCAATCAATTTAGACTTACAGTGGTAATCGAAGCCAGAGACTGTGGAGGTGCCACGTTAGACGCGTTAGGTGCTGCTGGTAAAAGTATCCGCCAGCCACACACCTCGAAGTAGTCGACATTATTCTCGCCCCCTTACGGCGCCAGTACTTAAATGCCAGTACAGGGCGCAGACCGAGATATGCAGGCAGACATCGGCCCTCGAATGCCACACGACCAGAATAAGACGGTATGCGGACAACATCGCTACAAGCCCCACACCTCCCTCCGCCGAACACCCACCTCTGTCTCGGGGATTCTACAGGATGTTTCAAAAAGTGTCCCGCGATCTTTAAAGGTAAGTGCGAGAACTCGAACGCTTAGAACTCGACGAAAGTGACCTTAGAATATAAGTCGCTCATCCCAGAAACTACGCTACGAAGCACTCGCATGCCAAACAGCACGTCTTAGCACGAGACACATTCGAATGATCACCTTTCGGAGGTCTAAGAGAAGAACTTTGGGAACGCGAAGAAACAAAATATCGACCCACTAGCGCCAGAAGCTCGCATGTATCATCGCCGTGCTTGTCGCTACATTCCTCTCTGCTTAAAATAATTACAGCGAACTTTTTCTGCTCAAAAGAAAGTGTTGCACAGCCATTGAAACTTGGGTGTGCTGGAGTTGGGATTTCAGTGAAGTGCTGAAACCACAATATGCCACTTGTTCGACATTCGGCATCCCTTCTGCACGCAGGTAGTCCAGTATCGGTCACCACACTAATTACATTTTCAGACGTTATTTACACGTGAGTTCGTGACCTGCCTTTTGGTAAACGTGTCGTAACGTAAGCTTGCATTTCGATGCAAAAAGTCTACCGTATGGCACAGAGTGAAGTCTGACGATGAACCTACGATCGTGCAGCTTTACGCGTCGTTTTCCACTCTGCGTTCTTACAAAATCGACGACCCTTCTCACGCAGAGCTTACGCAGTGTTTTGGTTTCCCTCGCTGTGCTTTCGGTGCTGTTGTACGGACGCTGGAAATGTTCCTCCCTCACCCCTCCAACAGGTGGTCGTCCAAATGCCTCTCGTGGTCAGACGGGCTGTTTTGTACGCGAGTGTACGGGGCGTATCAAAAAGGACGGCGCAGAGTTACACGGCTGAAAGTACACGACAGTAGAAGCACAAATGTCGAGTAAACATGGGCTCCAAGACGCATACCTCAAAAGTTATGAGCACTTGTTCATTGGAAGAGTTGTGTTCCAAAGTACCGAAGGTGAACAGGTGCTCAAAGTGCGCTGCCCCTGAGTAAACATTCGCTCATATTTTATCAGCACAAGATGTACATAGCCTCAAAATACGCAAAGTGGTAGGATAATAAATATGTAAATTTTATTTGTTAAAAGGAATTCTGTTATATGTTATAGACCGCACGACAAAGTGGTGGGCGTGGCTGCCGATCGCGCTACAACAGCGAACTGGCGTCTAAAGAAAAAACAATACAGAAGGCCAAAAAAGTGTTAATCATTTAAAACTACAATGATGTAAAAGAATAAGAATTTTAGTAGTATGTCCGAAGTAGGTCTGAAGTAGACACAGAGTTCGTCGTTTGTTCTTGGTTAGGACGCTAGTTCAGCGTTTGACGCTTAATTAATATTATATCTTGCAACGGGAGAATTTATGATCTGACTTACGTATTTACATCGATTCGTAAAGAAAGGAAAATTAGCAAGATAGTATTGGATTCTATCCTGATTGGAAAGTTTGAAATTTGTCATCACTTACGTAAGGCTCATGTATTCGTTTAAATCTGAAGAAGATAAGTCTGTTTTCACTTAAGGCGAGTCAACAACCATATAAAATTCGTTGTATAAAAGCGAATAACTCTCGGTCAGAGATTGTTCTTATGTTGATTGGAATGGGAAGTTTTAAGGCTAGATGCTTCCAAATGGTTTATAAAATAAGGACTGAGCTGCTCTAGAAAGTTGAACAGAGGTTCAATGTAGTATCTGAAGTTAATTTCAGAATAAATTTTGTTTGGGTTGAAAAGTGACGTAGCTGACTATGGTTGAACTTTCGTTGTCTTCAGAGTAGTAGGTCTATATTGTAAAATGCCTACTACAGTAGTACAAGCTTATGTGCCTACTGGCTCTGCAGATGATGAAGAAATTGATGAAATGTATGATGAGATAAAAGAAATTATTCAGGAAGTGATTATCTATTGCCATCCTCTTTGGGATCTTCTGTTGAACACTGGCCGGTAATAACGTTTCTTCAGGGGTAGCAGTTCAGAAGCTGTTAAGGTATGCATTTTAGAGCACATGTTTACTGGACATGTTTTTCTTGTTTTGATCCATACTACCACTTGCCAAAATATGGGAAGCAAAGAGCTTGCAGTAGAAGAGATTTATTTCACAATATTGAAAACCAAGAATACCTCATAGCTCTTAAGGTATGCGTTTTAGAACCCATGTTTACCTGACACTTGTGCTTCTATTATCATGTACTTTCAGCTCGGTAGGTTTGCTCCATCCTTTTTAATACACCCTGTACACACACACACACAAAAGGTGTTTCTCATTCCAGAAAACGGAAGGTGTCCCTGATCTTCTGTAGCTGTGTAGATACAGAGAGGACAGAAAAAAAAAATTTGTAACATCAAACTTAATGAAAGAAGAAATGTACATTCTTTTGCTTAAGGGTGAGATAGCGTGTCAGACACTTTCAGACTCTCCTTACAAGTTAAGCTCGATTTATCTGCAGGCGTCGGCTGTGTTGACGTTGTCGCACTTTGGAGTAAGCGCTCGGAGAGATAAGCTGGTTACCAAGTGACCCTTATCGCAATTTAACAATTGTGAAGTCGGCTGACAGATGTACCGCGCTGTGTGCTCTGGGGAGAGTTAAGTTTTTCAAACAGTGATTCCCGTTAGCGAAACTGCTAAGAAAATACGGTAGGACCCGTCAGAGTGACTCTTATCAACACAATAATAGCAACTACAAATAAGAGAAGGAAGTCGGCAGTTATGTTTGGGGTAAACATCTCGAGCCATTAATATTACGAATTGCTATAAAATATCACGAATTTCTATAAAATTACCGTTACAGGGAGCGAGTGGACTCGTATTTGACATTCTCTTTTCTACTGGTTCGTGATAATTTTGAGGAGCAAACTGTCTTACTTAGCCCTGAATCGACAACAGATTACCTTTCTCCGAAAATCATTCACCAGATATAGTGATGCAGCAATAAATTTACAACTGCTGCAAGTTTAAATTTCAGTTTTGTGACCACAGCACAGAATAAACGTCAATAAGGTAATTTCGAGAACGAGTGTTACGTTTCTGATGTTTTAAGGCCGGTGTAGTACCCTGTCCTCGAGGTGTCCACGAGAGTAGTTCTTCGACAAGATAACGCGACACCCGGCCTGCCTCAGTACGGAAGGCACAGGGCTACTCCCCCGGCTGGCGCACTCTCCGAGTCTCTCAGCCGCCGGACACTTCCGGTGACGGGCCGCCGACAGCCTGTCGCAGACACTGCTCGCCGGCCGCTGCCACCGGTGGGGTCTGCACACGGTGGCCGACCGAGCTCACTCCGGTTCGGTGCCGGGCTGCGACAGAGCAGTTTCTGAACTATCGATTGCAGTGGCCAATATTCTGAAGGTCCAAAAAAAATTATACATACTATTTGTGGAGAATGTGCACTGCTTTGTCTGTTTCACGTCAGACTATTCGCTCGAATGAAAGAGAACTGACTTATGACCATCGGCAGTACAACTCCACCTGTTCTGCAGACAGTGGAAAACAAACTGTTTGTGCCCATTCGAATACAGATTGTGTACAAACTTATCACTCGAGAAGTACCAAATTTCGGTCAGACACAGAACTAGTGTCGAAATTTTAAAATGTCTGAATGTGAGACGTGTCAGCCGGCAACGACAGACAGGTTACGTAACCCCGGTCGGTCGGCGCACTCTAGATCGGAGATAACCTGATAGGGGCCGCCACCTGACGGTCGCGCACGCGGCAACAGGTGGACAGAGTGACGTCACGCGGACTCTGCCCCCGCCGCCAGCCATATAAGCGGGGAGCGGGCTGTCCGCGCCGACACCGCTGCACCGGCGACCGACGGAGCGTTCTGCGTGCTGCGCTGACTTTGTGACGTCACTTCTCCCCGAGTCTGAGGTGAGTAGAGGCTGGCACAGTTGCTCCACGCTGCTTGCAGGTGCCGCACTGCTCGGACAGCCGGTAGCCCCTCCCCGCACTTTAGGTCCTGCCGAGTCTGTGCGCGGCAGCTCTGTAATTTGCAAAGGGACACAGGGCGGGGCCGTAGTACGGGCCACGTGGCCGCCACCGTCACAGTCGTCGTGGCTGTGTCTCCCCGAGGTCCTGGGCCTTCGTGTTCTGCACCCGTAGCGTTACACGTCTTTCGTGTTCTAACCGGGAAAAAAATATTTTTCCTGGAGCTGAAAGACGCCACTGTAATAAACTGTCGCAAATGTCGAGACGACATTGTGCAGTGTACAGTTATCGACGTGAACAGTTCCTCCAAATGAAATGTGATTTGTATACTTTTCAATTCAAACACGTTGTTCCCTTCAGTTGCAGATCAATTCACAGCCTTTGTCTTCAGGGAGGTAAGCTCAGACCAAGTTGCCAAAAAGCCTCTCCATGTTACACAGAGATCAGACTATTGCTGTGATGTTTTTTACTGTGTTTTGTGTAGACAGTTGAAACCACTTCGTAGGACAACTCACACGACACAACTGTGAGGAAAGTAGCAGCTAACTGGTAACAAAACTCAGTTTCTCAGTTTTTGCCGATGCTAACCTACCAGTCCTTCAGATGTAGAAGCACTGTGTGTTGCGTAGCTATAATCCTAGATGGAAACATAAACCGTGAGTGTGTAGCAGGAAGACAGAAAGTGCGACACCTGCCTATCTCCTCATGTTGCCCCCTTTAAGCATGTAGTGCCTCGTTACATCAGCTGATATTCACGGGATAGCAGTGTATTTATTGCATTGTGTGAAAAGTGTGAGGTCATCCGCATGAGTGCTAAAAGGAATTCCTTAAACTTCGGTTACACAATAAATGAGTCAAATCCAAGGTCGTAAATTCAAGTAAATACCTAGGAATTACAATTACAAACAACTTAAATTCGCAGGAACACACAGAATATGTTGTGGGGAAGGCTTACCAAAGAGTGTGTTTTATTGGCAGGACACTCATAAAATGTAACAGATCTACTAAGGAGTCTGCCTACACTACTCTTGTCCGTCCACTTTTATAATACTGCTGCACGGTGTGGGGTCCTTACCAGGTAGGACTGACAGAGTACATCGAAAATGTTCAAAGAAGGGCAGCACGTTTTGTATTATCGCGAAATACGGGAGAGAGTGTCACAGAAATGATACAGGATTTGGGCTGGACATCAGTAAAAGAAAGGCGTTTGTTGTTGCGACGGAATGTTCTCACGAAATTCCAATCACCAACTTTCTCCTGCGAATCCGAAAATATAGTGTTGACATCGACCTACATAGGGAGAAACGATTACCACGAAAAAATAAGGGAAATCAGAGCTCGTACGCTATACGAGATTGCAATAATAGAGAATTGTGAAGGTGGTTCGATGAACCCTCTGCCAGGCACTTGAATGTGATTTGCAGAGTATCCATGTAGATGTGGATGTAGAGAAGTTTTTGTGACTAAAATATCTGGAACTCTGTAGAGTAGTCGATTAAACGTGAGGGTTTCGTGCAATGGGAGAGGCGTCTTCCTTTACAGTTCAGTCATGTATACTCTGAGACATCTTGTGATGGAACAGATTTCTGCTTTACATGTATATTGCTTCAGATCAGGCTTCACAGATCAAAGGAACTTTTGCGATAAGGAGGAATAAAATCACCCTCAGTTAAAGGTGCCACCAGTCTGGATTTAAATATAAATGATGTCACGTTACGAGTAAAAGGAGTTTGTTGGTCTACCAATTTTTACCACGACACATATGAATAATCTTTGGACTTGGAATGATAAAATTTTTAGCAGATGAAAGCAGTTTCTAAGGGATTCCTGAAGCGTGTGTGTCAGGCAACCCCGGTAACGAGTTTTCTGGACTGGTAGCTTCACTCATTTCGTGGCAAATGAACGGGGGAGGAACATGTGGTAGTTCCGAGGCTGTATTACATTGCTACAGCTTCATTATTGTTTTTCACTTCGTTATGTCATAGAGGTATGAGATTATATTCTCGAGCGAATTATGGCAGTCTGTGTTGAGTGCCGAGATTTAGTCATTACTGCGGAAAAGGAAAAAAAAGGTACTCACAGAGTGTGTGTGTGTGTGTGTGTGTGTGTGTGTGTGTGTGTGTGTGTGTATGTGTAAAGTCATAACAGAAATAGACACGAATCTAAAACAGGAAATATATTTATGGCTCTTGAGCAAGTACAGTTGTAATGCACTGGTCATTCTAGCAGTATGGCACATTTTGACACTGTGCAGTGACCTATTTTCGTCTTGAACTCTGTGATAGCCGTTTCGAATAAGCGAATGCGCACTACTTCACACCAGTCACTGGTGAATGCTCAGAACAGACAGCAGTGAGTGATGTAGTGAGTGTGACTTGTCAAGTGGGAGAGAGTCTGCAGAGGACACCGTACAGGCTGTGAAAGATTATGAGAACATATGTGGAGGAAGTAGGATCGCCCACCCCTGTAGTGTGACGTATAGCGCGCTCGCTTGGCGGCAGGGAGGTGAAGTGGAAAATGCCGCACAACGGATTACAGACCGTGGGTGGTGCAGCCGCCTGCCTGAGTGAGGTTTTCAGGCGGTTTCCCACACTCGTTTACGCTAATGCTGGGTCGGTTCACGATTTCCACTGCACAAAATACGGTACAGAAGCAGCGAGAGTGCGAACACACACACACAGAACAAAGTGTACACAGTCAATAGACAGGATCCACAAGTGTCTCTCCTCCGTTAGGTAACTGACCATTGTAGTGAGATTAACTGTAAGAAGAAGAAGAGGAGGAGGAGGTGTTGAGAAATAATGATCGCTAGTTCTGATATAGCATGAGGGGTAAAGCGTAACCACAAGATGTGTGGCTCACAATACAAGACAGTGAGGCTCTGACGTCGCAGACAGTCAGTGTTAAATACATCAGTGACAACGTATAAGTTACCGAGATTTGATCTGTGATGTTAGTAAGGGGAATAGTGAGACATGAGTTGCTTAGTTTACTGTATGAGAGTATGAGTCGACATTGTGACTCGATCGAATTTGAGTGGGGAAAAAGGAAGAACTCGTGGTGTTAAGGTAACTGCAATAAATAATGGGCAGCTATTTGTCCCCTGGTTTAGGTGAATTGTGTCAGTATCTAAAGTAGAGGTTATAAACACCGAATTTGAAATGCAATTGAATATTTGGTCTCCTAGAATCAGAAAGTGTAACTGAGAAATAAGGTAAATGAAAATGATGCTGTTACGAATACCATCATTTACATTGCGAGTGTGTGACATCAGTTACAAAACGATAGCTCGTGTCTCAGCTAACTGACAGACACATTCTCTGTGAGTAGCTGCACAGCTGGTGTCGTCTTGTCGGAATGCGTCCGAAAGGTCGGGAAGGATTCGCAGTCCGAGTCCGACAGTTACCCCGTGGCAGTGTTCGCCGTCAAGTCACCCCCGACTTTAGTAGCAGAAGTTCAGTGCACTGTGCGAGGGAGCTCCTAAGAGACGTGCGCAACTAGCTGCTAGCCGCGGAAGAATACAGATTTCTGGAGTCAAATATAATTCTTGTCGTAAATAACTGGAGAGATTGGGACGGTTACTATCTCCATTTCTGCAGAAAGAAGTTAGGCAAATGAGGTCTGCACCACTCCTGAGGACGCGTCCAAAATCAGGGTGCTGCGGCGAGACGGTAAGTCCGGAAAGCCGTGTTGTGGGAGATGTGCAGCTCGTCACGCGTGGCGCGAGTAGGCTCGTGCGCCGTACGAGTGTGGAGGGCGCCGTGTAAGGTGGGCTCGGTGGCGCCGTGTTTCAGGACCTTCCGCCATGTCGGCCGCTGCTGAGGTTCAGAGGACGGCGGCCGTGGACCTGGGCGCCCTGCTGGACGCGGGCGAGGGCGCGGTCGTGACGCTGGTGGCGGGAGAGACGCGGCTGGCGGCGCACCGCGCGGTCCTGGCCGCCAGGAGCCCCGTGTTCCGAGCCATGTTCCAGCACGACACGCTGGAGGCCAGCTGCGGCGAGGTCAGAATGGCGGACGTGGAGGGTCCGGTGATGAGGCAGCTATTGTCTTACGTGTACACCCTGCAGGCCCCCCAGCTGACCGGCACGGCCCCGGAGCTGTTGGCGGCTGCCGACAGATACGGCCTGTCCGCCCTGAAGGCCGCCTGCGAACAGCAGGTGCTGGCGCAGCTGGAGGTGGAGACGGCGGCGGCTGCAGCTGTGCTGGCGGTGAGGCACTCGTGCCCCAGCCTAACTGCGGCCGCCATCCACTTCAGAAGGTCTCAAACACACAAAGTAATGGCGACGCAGGGCTGGGCAGATGCTATGCGTAGCTGCCCTGAGCATCTGATTGAAGTCAGTCGCCTGCTCGGTGAACCACCAGCAGAACCCAGGTGAGCACGGGGCAGGATGTTGTTCTGTGTCTACCAGTAACATACGTGTGTGTGTGCGTGTGTGTGAGTATTTCTGAGACTAAAATATTTGTCAGCATCTCACCTCGGATGTATCAGTGCTGTACAGTACCCGTGCACGGAATGCCATTCGCTGACAGCTCACGATGTCGTAATTGTCTTGTCACGACTGGTTTATTAAAGCTCCACGTTGAACTTTTTTTGTCAGTTGTTACGTCAAGTAAAGAAATCAGAGACGCCCAGTGTAACATCTCAGATACTTCCATTCTCTCCTGCTCCATTTTCCCCACAGCCCATGTTCACTACGATACAGTGCTGTGCTCAAACGTACATTCTCGCAAATTTCTTCCTCACATTAACGCCCATGTTTGATACTAGTAGACTTCTCTCAACCAGAAATGCCATTTTTACCTGTGCTACTCTGCTTTTGATGTTCTCCTTCCTCCATCTGTTATTTTGCTGCCTAGTTAGCAGAACTCCTTAACTTCAATTACTTTGTGACCATCAACCCTGATGTTAGGTTTCTCGCTGTTCTCATTTCTGCTACTTCCCATTACTTTCGTTTTTATTCAATTTCATCTCAAACCATATTCCGTATTCATTAGCTTCTTCATTCCATTCCCTGTAATTCTTCCCCACTTTCATTGAGGAAAGCAATCTCATCAGCAGTTCTTGTCATTAATGTCGTTTCATCCTGATTGCTTCCTCGACGTGTAGACTAAACAGTACGAGAGGAAGACTACATCCCTCTTTTACACACATTTTAATCCGAGCACTTCGTTATTCGTTTCCCAGTCTTATTGTTCCCTCTTCGTTGTTGTAAATATTGCATCTCTCCTGTCTTTCCCAAAGCTTACCTCTAATTTTCTCAGAGTTTCGTACATCTTCCTCAATTTGACACTGTCAAATGGTTTTTCCAGGTCGGCAAATCCTATGAACGTGGCTTGATTTTTCTTCACTCGTGCTTCCATTATCAACAGCATATCAAAATTGACCCTCTGATGCCTTTAACTTTCCTGAACCGACATCTAAAAGAACTTCAATATCCTGTTCCAGTCTTATGTACCGGGGAGTCAAAAAGTCAGTATAAATTTGAAAACTTAATAAACCACGGAATAATATAGATAGAGAGGTAAAAATTGACACCCATGCTTGGAATGACATGGGGGTTTTATTAGAACAAAAAAAAATAAACAAAGACGCTTGGAAGATCACTTGCGCATGTCGTTTGGTGATGATCATGTGCTCAGCCACCACTTTCGTCATGCTTGGCCTTCCAGGCCCCAGACCTCAGACCGTGCAATTATTGGCTTTGGGGTTACCTGAAGTCATAAGTGTATCGTGATTGACCGACATCTCTAGGGATGCTGAAAGACCAAATCCGACGACAATGCCTCACCATAGCTCCGGACATGCTTTACAGTGCTGTTCACAACATTATTCCTCACCTACAGCTATTGCTGAGGAATGATGGTGGACATATTGGGCATTTCCTGTAAAGAACATCATCTTTGGTCTTACTTTGTTATGCTAATTATTGCTATTCGGATCAGATGAAGCGCCATCTGTCGGACAGTTTTTGAACTTTTGTATCTTTTTGGTTCTAAAAAAACCCCATGTCATTCGAAGCATGTGTGTCAATTTGTACCTCGCTATCTTCATTTTTCTGTGATTTATTCAGTTTTTAAATTTATATTGACTTTTTGATCACCCGGTATATTATTCCTGTCAGTAACTTGGATGCATGTGCTGTTAAACTGATGGTGCAATAATTCTCATAATTGTCTTGATCTTTTTCTGAAAGTCAAATGGTATATCACCAGACTCGTACATTCCACATTCGAACGTGAATAGTTATTTTGTTACCATTTCTCCAATGATATTAGAAATTCTGATGGAATGTTATTTATCCCTTCTGCCTTATTTGATATTGAATTTTCCATAACTCTTTTAAATTCTCACTCTAGTACTGGATCACCTATCTCTTCCATGTCGACTAATGTTTCTTCTTCTATTATGCCATCAGCCAAGTCTTTCACGTCATACAAGCATTCAGTGTATTCTTTCCATCCGTCTGCCATCTCCTCTGCATTTAACAGTGGAATTCCGGTTCCACTCTTAATGTTACCCCCTTTGCTTTTAATTTCACCAAAATTTGTTCTGACTGTCCTGTTATGCTGAGCCAATGCTTACAACAATCATTTCTTTTGCGATTTCTTCACCTTTCTCTGTGGCTATATGGCCTTAGCTTCTACACACTTCCCATTTATTTCATTCTTAAGTGAGTAGCACGTCTGTATTCCTGAATTTCCCTGAACATTTATGTACTTCCTACTTTCATCAACTGAAGCATTTCTTCAGTTACCCATGGTTTCTTTACAGTTAGCTTCTTTGCACCTATGTTTTTCTTTCTAGCTTCTGTGATTGTTTTTAGAGATATACACTCCTCTTCAACCACGTACCTACTGATCTGTTCATTATCACAGTATCTATAGCCTCAGAGAACTGAAAGCACTCTACGTCCCTTAGTACTACTATATCCCACTTCTTTGCACACTGATTCTTCCTTGCTAGTCTCTTAAACTTCAGGCTACTCTTCACCACTACTAAATTGTGATATGCATCTGTATCTGCTTCTGGGTATGCCTTACAGTTCAGTATCTACTTCCAGTATCTCTACATGACGATGATACTATGTAACTGAAATCTCCCCATATCTAACGTCCTTTCCCAAATGCAACTCCTCTTCTTGTGATTCCTAAACAAAGTATTCGCTATTCATAGCTGAAATTATTGTACAACTCAACTAGTGTTTCTCCTCTCTCTTTCCTGATACCAAGTCTATATTCTCCTGTAATTCTTTCTTCTTCTGTTTCCCTTGCTGACTATTAGATTTTCATCTTCCTTTATATACTGAATTAGCTGTTTAGTATCCTCATATAGTTTTTCTATATCTTCATCTTCAACTTGCGATATCGGCATGTATACCTGAACTATCATTGTCGGTGCCGGTGTTGGTTCGCTGTCGATTCTGTTGGCAAGAACCCTATCACTGAAATGTTCACAGTAGCTCACTGTCTGCCCTACCCAACTACTCATAATGAATCCGACCCCTATTGCGCCATTTCCTGCTGCTGTTGATAGTACCCTATTCTCATCTGACCAGAAGTCTTTGCCTTCTTTCCATTTCACCTGAATGACCACCACCGTTTGCAGATTGAGCGTTAACATTTTCCTTTTCCGCTACTGGCCATTAAAATTGCTACACCACGAAGATGACGTGCTACAGACGCGAAATTTAACCGACAGGAAGAAGATGCTGTGGTATGTAAATCATTAGTTTTTCAGAGCAATCACACAAGGTTGGCGCCGGTGGCACTATAACGTGCTGACGTGAGGAAAGCTTCCAACCGATTTCTCATACACAAACAGCAGTTGACCACCATTGCCTAGTGAAATATTGTTGTGATGCCTCGTGTAAGAAGGGGAAATGCGTACCATGACGGTTCCGACTTTGATAAAGGTCGGATTGTAGCCAATCGCGATTGTGGTTTATCGTATCGCGACATTGCTGCTCGCGTTGGTCGAGATCCAATGACTGTTAGCAGAATATGGAATCGGTGGGTTCAGGAGGGTAATACGGAACGCCGTGCTGGATCCCAACGGCCTCGTATCACTAGCAGACGAGATGACAGGCATGTTATCCACATGGCTGTAACGGATCGTGCAGCCATGTCTCGATCCCTGAGTCAACAGATGGGGACGTTTGCAAGACAACAACCATCTGTACGAACAGTTCGACGACGTTTGCAGCAGCATGGGCTATCAGCTCGGAGATCGTGGCTACGGTTACCCTTGACGCTGCATCACAAACAGGAGCGCCTGCGATGGTGTATTGAATGACAAAACTGGGTGCACGAATGGCAAAATGTCATTGGCGACATCACGGTGAACGCACATTGGAAACGTGTATTCGTTATCGCCATACTGGCGTATCACCCAGCGCTATGGTATGGGGTGCCATTGGTTACACATCTCGGTCACCTCTTGTTCGCGTTGACGGCGCTTTGAACAGTGGACGTTACATTTCAGATGTGTTACTACCTGTGGCTCTACCCTTCATTCGATCCTTGCGAAACCCTACATTTCAGCAGGGTAATGCACGACCGCATGTTGCAGGTCCTGTACCGGCCTTTCTGTATACAGAAAATGTTCGACTGCTGCCCTGGCCAGCACATCTCTCACCAATTGAAAACGTCTGGTCAATAGTGGCGGAGCAACTGGCTCGTCACAATACGCCAGTCACTACTCCTGATGAACTGTGGCATCGTGTTGAAGCTGTACACGCGATACAAGCTCTGTTTGACTCAATGCATAGGCATATCAAGGCTGTTACTACGGCCAGAGGTGTTTGTTCTGGGTACTGATTTCTCACGATCTATGCACTCAAACTGCTTGAAAATGTAGTCACATCTCATTTCTAATATAATATATATGTCCAATGCATACACGTTTATCATTTGCATTTCTTCTTGGTGTAGCAATTTTAATGGGGAGTAGGGTATTATTTTCTAGCTTTCCAACCACATTCTAACTCCTCACATTCCACGTCTGGACTCGTATAATGTCATCCCTTGGTTGGTTATTCAATCCTTTTGTCAGGTCATGTCACTCTTGGCAGTCTCTTCCCAGGTATCCGAATGGGCACTAGTCTGGAAGCTCTTGGCAGGATCATCATGATACGTGTTCAATTACAGGCCACATGTTCTGTTGATACTCTTTGCGTACCTTTAATGAAGTGGTTTCCATTTCCTTCTCGTGCCACTCATGACTGCTGAATCTTCCACTAACCTAAACGCCAAGGCAGAGCCCTGAGCCTCCTTGATCCCCTCCGCCCACTTTAACAAGGCTGTTGGCTGAATGAGGGTGACCTTTTATGCCAGGAGCCTTCGGCTGCCAATGCTGATGATTTTTATTCACAATGTGGATGGCGGGGTTCGAGCCCAGGATCGAGGACGACGATACCTCTAGACGACGGGCTCCAAACAGCGGGGTAATGATTCCCAGTCTTACGTCCAGGCGCCACGCAGGGTAGCAGTGCGGTCTGAGGCACCTCGTCACGGTCCGGGGGGCTCCCCCCTCACCCCCCTCTTGTTGGAGGTTCGAGTCCTCCCTTGGGCATAGGTGTGTGTGTGTTGTCCTTAGCGTAAGTCAGTTTAAGTTAAAGTAGTGCGTAAGCATAGGGACGGATGGCCTCAGCAGTTGGATCCCGTAACATCTTTCCTAAAATTTACAAATTTTTTTACAGCCGTCCAGTACAGAAGGTGGTGTGAGCACAGGGGCTCTTCATGCACATTGTGAGTGAACGACAAGAGAACAATCCAGTCAGCACGACAACATGGTCACACACAGTGGTGGGCCTTACAGTCACATTGTCTTCTCGTCTCTGTTCAGCCATCACCCGCAATATGTGCCATGCCTTTCCTCCTAGGAAACACACAGGTACTGGTTACCTCACTGTACTGGATGCTGGAGGAGCAGGCGACAAATCTCTGCCCTCCTGTCACGTCTGTAATCGTCTCTGGCGCTGCCGGAGGCCGTCCAGTGGAACGCACCAGTTTGCTCCTACTGGGATACGCCAGATTACGTCGCCTATGGATCTATTTGAGTCTGAAGCATCTTCTACAATGTCAGTGCTGATGTGACGCTTAGATCCGACTCCTATTTGTTACTCTCTGTCTCTCAGATACGTATGCTTCATACAGGGCTGTCCCCTTTATTTTTCAAATCTTTTGGAATGTGTATGCAATACTCTACAGATTACTTGACAAGTTGTAAACTTTGCCTGTGAGGCAATGTTGTCTGTACTGCCTGACCCACTTTTTCTTGTAACAGCAGCCTGTAGTGTAATCTTCTCAATCTCAGTCTCTCTTGTCCAGTTTAAAACGGAAGATAATGTTTGAGTCAGAAACACATAACCCTTGCTGTCTTTTCAAGAAATCGAATTATAGAGACATTACATGCCTGTATGATTTTGTCTGCTTTACTGAAAAGCAAATTTTGAAACTACTCATTGTAACGTTTGCAGTATAGCTGTTGTAGTTCCTGGCCATCGCCTTCTTCATTCCCTCAGGCCTCAAACGTATTGCATGGTAGTTATCCACTGTTCATCAAAATATCAGCATATCAAACAACTCTTGTATGTAAGTTGGTACCCCGACTTACCAGATTATATCTTTTCTATCTCCTCCCCCCCCCCCCACTTCTCTCTCTCTCTCTGTCTTCAGTGAAATCATTCAGCTTCCATACATTAGGTTTCAACCAACCTCACAAACCAGCCGACTTGAACTGCTTGTCAGGTTGTGCCCGACAGGTGTTGTGTGAGTGAGACAGAGCTGCTGGCCCCTGCGGCCGGGCTCTCGTGTCCAGTTCGGTGTCCGCCGCCTCCAGCCGCGCCTCTTGTTTTCCAGCGCGCCAGCCGCCCCCGCCGCCCGGCCGCCCAGTGGCAGCAGCCAGACCACCGCCGCCACCCCCGCCGCCCCCGCCGACTCCGCCGCCCGGCCGCCCAGTGGCAGCAGCCGGACCACCACCGCCGCCACCGCCGACCCCGCCGACTCCGTCGACTCCGCCGCCCCCGCCGCCCCCGCCGCCCCCGCCGCCCCCGCCGCCCCCGCAGCCCGTCGATCTCCCCCGCCGCCCGACATCGCCGCCGTCTCCCGCCTGCGGTGAGTGGCGCCGCTGCAAGTCCGCGACTTGTACCCTCACGCCAACACTTACTGCCGTGTCAACCAAACGTTATACTAACGAAGAATTCGAATTTCATATAGTTTTTGAAATGTTAGATGGCGCCCAGGTTACAGTTATCAGGAAAAATTATTTCCTTGCTTAACGGTGTGTTTAGTATAGTTGCCACTTTCGATGGTCTTTTTGCGTGTTACAAATTACTCCTGAAGGAAATGGTTGTGAAGCCAGGGTTTCAGTGCATCGGCATTCACGTAACCTACAGGATGCATTAATGAATCGCTGCGTATACAGGTGTATGCACAGTCCCAAAAGAAAAAAAAAAACAGTGATAAAGTAAGAGTAAGCAGAATTAGAAGTAAGAGGGCTCAAAACCGGCTGTTAACAGCAGAGGGTGTTGATATGGCTTGTTTCGTGCGTGTCCTCAAATATTATTCGAATTTGCTTGAGATGACTTTCCAGGATGGATACTTTCGTATTGTAGGGCATATTCTGAGGCCTCAAGTGATCACCAGTTCAGTACTGGAGGGCACTGCGCGGGGTAAATATCGAAGAGGGAGACCAAGAGATGAGTACACTAAGCAGATTCAAGGGGATGTAGGTTGCAGTAGGGACTGGGAGATGAAGAACCTTACACAGGATAGAGTAGCATGGAGAGCTGCATCAACAACTTTCGTACGTAGCAGCCACTGATGATCTTAATGCAAATTAAAGCTCTGGTAGTAACGTTTAGAAATGAAGAAATTCAGAAAACATCAGCCACAATGAAAGTTGGAGTCAGGGGTGAAGGCAGGCTCAGGGGGGGTGGCGGCTGCGGTGCCCGTCGACGAAAGGCGGCAAACGAGGTCAGCTCTGCTGTGGGCGTGGCAGGGTGGAGGCGTGTGCAGCACTGCACACCCCGCCCGTCTTAAGCCACGCCCTGCAGCTGGTGGGGTCTGCCACGCGTCTCGAGTACAGTATCTCCAGTCAGCGCAGAGCAGTTTTTTCCTTAACAACTTCCTAATATTCATCTCGCTTGTTCGAAATCAGCGACCGATGTTAGTGGACATACATAGTCAGCTTTCTGAAAAAGTATGCCTTGCAGCCAACTGAAAGGTTTACAAGATGGCTTCACTGAGGCTCCACTGACATAGCTGTTTTTTAACTTGAAGAAGGTGCTTGATGTACCAGAATAACATCTGCACAGGACTAGGTTTAGCAACATTGCGACTATTCAGCATGCCATTTGAAACTGATCAGAGCAGAATGCAGCAAGACGCAATAGAATAGAGGAGTGTCCTAAGTTTCAAGTGGGAAAGTAGGTGCAAAATAAATGCTGTAACTTGAATATATGCACTGACTTTAGAAAACACATTGCTCCCCCTATACGGAGACTCACGGATTTCGTGGCTCGGTTACATGTCGTGGTCAGCTGTAGACATGTACAGCGTGTGGATCTACTTGTGATCGAACCACCGGCCTCCTACTGTTACAATCCAGTTTCGTTGTTCTATTAGTGAAGCGAGGGTTGCATCGTTCTGTCCACCGGAACCGTCTGTGATAACGTCTCGGTGTTGCACCGCCCAGAACCCTACCAGGCTGCCTTGACTGATTTGGTTTTTTCTCCTAGTTCACTATATTATAACGACGGTTTATTTTCATACATTGACACGTTTGTCGGATATATAGCGATTGTCAGCTGCCATTGACGGAAACACAGCCTGACCGTGTGCCACTCGCACCTGCATAGCTCCATATATGTGCGAACTTCAGATACATTAACTTCTTACACAGGAAACAGCCTCTTCACGCTCTGTACAGTATCACTGTGGGCAACTGGCAAAATAGCACCACGGAATAACAATGATGACTGCACAGGAGTGAAGCTCAGCTTACACACCAATAGTGAAAGCTACTCACAGCTACTACTGGATTTTACACTACTATTATTGTCGAGGGTAAAACTAATGAGAGTAATTAGGGGCTCCATCGGAAACTGTGTCGTCCCAGTGGCAGGACGTGGCCAGGGTTTAACGTGGCGTGAGCGGCCACTTGCATTTTGTAGGCTGGTGGGTGCAGCTGTCAGTGTGGCGACGTCAGGCCGTGTCCTGCCTGCCCCTCGCTGATGCTGCAGGCAAGTTTCAATGACAAAGTGTTCAGGTTTTGAGTCAGGAATATTCATCAGTGAAATAAAACAGCAAATCCAGTGAGCAACTGCAAACACTGTATTCCCCATTAACTGACACCACAGTTCTGAACCAATGTGGTACACTGCTGTTGGCCGCTGTTGTTTGACGTTCCAGTAAGTCTCTGGAGTTAGCTCCCTGCCCCACTGGGAGAAAGTGATGGTGCAACCGACGCCGACACCTTCACGGATCGGACTGTTCCCTGGACAGCATATATGCCGAGAGCCGATTTCTGTCGTTCTTCTAGCTGCAGTCTGCCGACCTCTTAAGAAAAATGATGTAAGGGTCCTCTGCACACGAACGCATGTCCGAAGGAAGAGGCACAGTGACAACAACAGCTGTTAAGAAGATACAATCAACAACACAGGCAAGGAATTATCGTCTCCATCCGCCAGCACCTGGCAATGACTTTCAATCAGAGTATCCTCCCCTGCACGGTGATTGATGTGTTGTTGTGTACATAGTTCCACGTAGTCAGCGCGTACACAACTTTCCCGCTAGAGCGCCCCCCGCTAAGCACAACAGCGCAGGCGCAGCGCTCGTCCGTCTCCGCGTCTCCGCACTACGAGATGGCGCTGCCTTAGAGACGGACCAAATTCCGCTTCCGCCGATCCACGTATTAATGTGTAATGCAGCCAATGAGATTGCTGCTAACACAGAACCTTTTCTCCTCACGCAGTGATACCTGAACGCGCGAGGTATTATAACGAGTGTACAGACCTCCGATTAGTCAGTCTGTATTAGTCTGCATCAGTCTCTACTCATGTTTCAGTCTGCGCCTAATAATCGACTGTGATAATGTGATAACGCCGCTGTACTCGATCGTAAAGTGAAGGCAGTCGGGCACTGTGTTCTCTGTCTGTGCTGACAGACAATACCTGAAATTTGGTATTTTTGTCGTACTCACATCACTGTGGATGTCGTAATATTGGAACCCATAACGATTTGCAAAATGGAATGTCCCATGCCTTCAGCTTAAGGATGGTGATGAAATGTAGTTACATCAATATCTTCTCCAAAAAATATTGATGTATATCGGACATCATTTTCTGTCAGTATATCAATATGTCGATATCAAAACGGCAATATCGACTGTGATATTTTTATTTTATAATATATTTTCGATAAATATTTGAAGCTATCTTATTTTCAAATTGTAGTGGGACATGATTCTTACCATCAAGTGTGTAATAATCTTACTACTTTCTGAGCTTTCATCACGTCCAATCTTGCCCTTTGAGTGTGTGAATCAAGTATTTGTGGCAGAGAACAAAAACACCGATTGCACCGTGGCGCGGGAGAGGGGGTTGAATGGAATGACAAGATTTACGATGTGAACAAACAAAACACCAATTTCCTTATAAAATAATTTTCAACGCAACTAGTGAGCTATTTTTGCACATCGAAATTCTTGAAAAACAGTTGCTGAAAATGAAGAACAAAAATCTAAATGACAAGCCGTGGGCGCAGACGTGTGAGGGTAGATGCTGACGTAATCGGCTGGCAGCGCTGCCAGCGGAAAAAGCAGGCTTTAACTTGGCCGCAGAATTTCGACGCTGCAGCTGGTAGGTCCCTGTCCTTTGCAGAAATGGAAAAGCAGGGAAGCGGGCATGAAGTGTTCCGGACAAACCCGCTGTGTGACGAAACACCATGACCGACCCATCAGGCGCCTTTCATTGTGCCACCTGCGTGCAGGCACCGTTTTTAGCAGAGTGTTTATCGGTATGCCTGAACGTCCAACGTTTTACTTTGAACTCTCGCTGTAAAGGGGATAGGCAGGCTGCTAGCTCAGGGTGTATACGACCCGGGACAGCCGGGAGATCCGGGAAAAACCCGGGAATTGTTTACAATTGCGGGAGCTTTTCACCGTTTTAGTTTAGAGTTAAATTTTTGCGACTTTGATTGGTGAGAACCAATATTCTAACAAAGGATAATACTGTACCCTGCCACTGCAGAATAATACTGCAGCAACAAAACATGAACGACAGAAAAGAAACGAAAATAAAACTTTAGTTGCGAAGGAAATGCGCCTCATACAACAACAAAACACAGTGCTCATACAAGCGTCTGCCAACAGCAAAGTATGTCGAAGGCTTTAGGAAGACTATGCAGTGATCGATTACAACAAATTGCCTCGACGTGACAACTGTTTGAATTGGATTCGATTGAACAGTTGCGGGCTGCCTCTCGCGCATGCGTAGTTGAGTGGCGTGTGAGCAGTCCCTGCTCCCTGTTGCGGTTACAGAAGTGTGGCTGGGAGCCGCCATCTGACGTCGCCGCCCTTGGGAAATGCGGTGGATCCGGGGCTGGTGCACAGGGCAGCCCGAGCTGTGGTGGGCGGGTGGGTCGCCTCCACGTGGCCTGTGTATACGTCCAGCGGTTTTACTGTTTCCTCCTCGTTTATTGCTCTCACGTTAAATTAAAACAAAACGGATTTTTGTCACCGGGACCTATCAACTGAATTAAAATACGTTCGCATAATTAAGGAAGGGTAAAATATGTTGTCAGTTTCAGATTTTATTTCCACCTTTGACGGTCAACCATTAATCGCCATGCAGAAGAATAAAGCTATTTTTCGCTAAAGAGAAGTAGCTTTTATTAATCTTTCCCGCTGAGGCAGTCAGTTTATTTGAAACAAAGTGTTTAATTTTTCGCTATTGCCTAGTTTCAACTGTTCGCTGCGTTTCAGGTGCACTTATGGCATTATACCGTAATAAAGAACCAAACATGATGTAATGCAGTACTGGTGCTGCAAGAAAATTAACATCGGAATCTCGACTTAGGAATGCGCGCTTTAAGGCGAATTGTGCATTTTATTGTGGTGCACGAATTCAGGATGCTCTTGAAGTAATCCTGTGATGTCTTGTTTCTTTTATGGCATAATGTAAGATCTTTCAGAGCTTCACACGTACGAACATGAGGGCCTCCTGCGTCATCGTAGCTGCGCAAGCGCGGTGACTCCTTCCACCTGGCGCTCTCTGTCAACTGCTGAAGCGAACCTCATATTTCTAACACGTCGCGGGAAAATACTGCGAATGGTGGTTTCAAAAACGTACAGCGTAAATTTGCTTTTACGCAAGATGAACTATGTGCGAGAATGTACAGGGTGTTTCAAAAATGACCGGTATATTTAAAACGGCAATAAAAACTAAACGAGCAGCGATAGAAATACACCGTTTGTTGCAATATGCTTGGGACAACAGTACATTTTCAGGCGGACAAACTTTCGAAATTACAGTAGTTACAATTTTCAACAACAGATGGCGCTGCATGTGATGTGAAAGATATAGAAGACAACGCAGTCTGTGGGTGCACCATTCTGTACGTCGTCTTTCTGCTGTAAGCGTGTGCTGTTCACAACGTGCAAGTGTGCTGTGGACAACATGGTTTATTCCTTAGAACAGAGGATTTTTCTGGTGTTAGAATTCCACCGCCTAGAACACAGTGTTGTTGCAACAAGACGAAGTTTTCAACGGAGGTTTAATGTAACCAAAGGACCGAAAAGCGATACAATAAAGGATCTGTTTGAAAAATTTCAACAGACTGGGAACGTGACGGATGAACGTGCTGGAAGGGTAGGGCGACCACGTACGGCAACCACAGAGGGCAACGCGCAGCTAGTGCAGCAGGTGATCCGACAGCGGCCTCAGGTTTCCGTTCGCCATGTTGCAGCTGCGGTCCAAATGACGCCAACGTCCACGTATCGTCCCATGCGCCAGAGTTTACACCTCTATCCATACAAAATTCAAACGCGGCAACCCCTCAGCGCCGCTACCAGTGCTGCACGAGAGACATTCGCTAACGATATAGTGCACAGGATTGATGACGGCGATATGCATGTGGGCAGCATTTGGTTTACTGACGAAGCTTATTTTTACCTGGACGGCTTCGTCAATAAACAGAACTGGCGCGTATGGGGAACCGAAAAGCCCCATGTTGCAGTCCCATCGTCCCTGCATCCTCAAAAAGTACTGGTCTGGGCCGCCATTTCTTCCAAAGGAATCATTGGCCCATTTTTCAGATCCGAAACGATTACTGCATCACGCTACCTGGACATTCTTCGTGAATTTGTGGCGGTACAAACTGCCTTAGACGACACTGCGAACACCTCGTGGTTTATGCAAGATGGTGCCCGGCCACATCGCACGGCCGACGCCTTTAATTTCTTGAATGAATATTTCGATGATCGTGTGATTGCTTTGGGCTATCCGAAACATACAGGAGGCGGCGTGGATTGGCCTCCCTATTCGCCAGACATGAACCCCTGTGACTTCTTTCTGTGGGGACACTTGAAAGACCAGGTGTACCGCCAGAATCCAGAAACAATTGAACAGCTGAAGCAGTACATCTCATCTGCATGTGAAGCCATTCCGCCAGACACGTTGTCAAAGGTTTCGGGTAATTTCATTCAGAGACTACGCCATATTATTGCTACGCATGGTGGATATGTGGAAAATATCGTACTATAGAGTTTCCCAGACCGCAGCGCCATCTGTTGTTGAAAATTGTAACTACTGTAATTTCGAAAGTTTGTCTGCCTGAAAATGTACTGTTGTCCCAAGCATATTGCAACAAACGGTGTATTTCTATCGCTGCTCGTTTAGTTTTTATTGCCGTTTCAAATATACCGGTCATTTTTGAAACACCCTGTATGATGAATTTACTAAATCAGGCCTATTTAGAGGAATTTCGAGCCCAGAAGATGAGACATTTAGGTCGTTATTAAAAGTTTTATTATCACTTTAGTGTGATGTGTCTTAAAGTGTAACACGCGCACAGATCATCAACATTATATGTGCAGTCTTAGCTTCTCTTGCAGCTTATTAATCTTTGAGACCAATATTGTATGTGAACGATGTGCATATTGATTTAAACCATGAGCTTTTCTTATTTGTGTCTTGGCGTTACTTACGAGTGATTTTGCTGTTGGCTGACTACATCACTTGTCGTGTGCTGTGATCAGCTGGCGAGATCACGTGACATGAGCTATGGCTGGCTTACAGAAGCTCACCGCAATCTCGATTTCAATGCATAGGAAAGTAACATGCGGTGTTTGGTGGAATCCGAATTTATACCTTCATAATAGGAACACGGGAACAGGAATCTAATATCAGCGTTCCCGTATCTGTTAGAAATATAAAAGCGGATGCCTGTTCGTGTGAATGCGTGTTCGGGTACAACTTCGTCCACAATTGGCGCATACATTCCGTCCGATACGGTTTTTAAACAAAACATAGTGCAGCTGTACTGGAAAAATTTAAGCCTTTCCTTCGATGGGGTGCTCTGAAACGCGACAACTCTTGCGACACGAGTAGTGCTCAAAAGTAATGGGGAACTCGCCATTTTGCGTTTTTTATAACTGAGATTCGCAAGACTTTTTTGTCGTTGTGTAGGTAAACATGTCTTAAAAGTATGTCTCCACCAGGTAAATGGGATATTTTGTCTGATGTCAGATCTTGGAAAGGTTATTGGTGTGTTAGTAGAAGTGGCGATTATTTGTTTCATGTAAAAGCGGACTATAGCGTTTGTATTAAATTTGGCTATGACAACGGAGTGAAAGTCATCAAGATTTTACAGACATTAGATTTTGCTTTTGTCGAATCTACTATCAGTACGGGAAGTGTTTACGACTGATGTAAATATTTTTAGATTTCAACAGTTTGGTACACCACGAATTCCTGTCACAAGGTGAAACGGTCAGCAAGCAGTAAAACCTACAAACTCAACGCCAGCGGCATGACGCAATCCGAAAAAAAAAAACCTCCAGATGTGTGGCGGAACTGTTAATGATTTCTGCATTGCGATAACGCATCTGCTTAGAATTCGTTGCGTGTTCTTGCATGTTTCACTGCAAACCATACTGTGGTGGAGCCCTTGGCTGCACCATCACCCGATGTGAAATTTTGTTCCTAAAAATTACGACGAACCGTAAAGGGCTGTCTTTTTCATACACAGATGAGATTTGAAATGCACCGCTGAGAGAACTACAGGGTATCACAACAAAACTTGCAGAACTGTTTCACACAGCGGAACAAACACTGGAGTAAATGTATTGACATGTAGTGGAAAATATTTTGATGAAGACAACGTTGATATAGGGTAATACATAAACCCAGCAATGGATCCATTATTCACCGCTCTCGCTTTCACTAATATTGTCCGTGTTGCGACCTACGTTTTGTTAACAGACGAGGAAGTTGTATTTCTGTACTTACAGATCTGATTAATTGCCTGTGTTTTCTTCCTGAGTGTCGGAAGGGCGTGCTCCACACACAACCGTTAGAGGTGTGTTTCTGTGAAGCTCAAAGATCGGTTACCAACAGGATACTGAAGTCACAGGAGGTGACTCCTCGGAGTGAATTAGGAGAAAAAGTTAAAACAGCTGGCAATGAGATGCAGTGCACCAATTTTTAACGGGAAGCGGCTGCAAATTTCGGTAGTGGGATACTGGTATGTGTATGTGATACGCAGGTTAATCTGTATCCTAGAGGGAAGATTTCTAGATTTGTAACTCGTGGCTGGGCAGAAGTGTATGAAGGACTGCTCACAGTGTGGCGTGTGTGACGGTTTCTTTCATTCGGTGTGTGTGTGTGTGTGTGTGTGTGTGTGTGTGTGTGTCTGTGTAGTGGAGTGAGAGAGTGTCGATGTTTTGTGCAGGAGCCTCTCTCAAGAGGAGAGAGGGAGGAGGCTGATAGAGGCGGCCAGGCAGGGCGCGGCGGAGCAGCTGCGCGAGTTGCTGGCGGCGGGGGCGGACGTGGAGGCGAGTGAGGAGGGGACGTGGGGGGGCAGCTGGACCGCCCTGCACTGGGCAGCAGACGGGGGTCACGTGGCGGCGGCCAGCTGCCTCGTCGGCGCCGGCGCGGAGGTCGACGCCAGGACCAGCAGGGGGCAGAGCACGCCCCTGCACTTGGCTGCAGAGAGTGGCCACGCTGGTGTGGTGCGGCTGCTGGTCGGCGCCTCTGCTGACCCCAACGCCAGGGATCGGGTGGGGCGGACGCCGCTGCACAGGGCGGCAGAGGAGGGCCACGCAGAGGCGGCGGCTGAGGTCCTCCTGTCGGGGGCGGACAGGGGGGCCCGGGATGACGAAGGCAGGACCCCCCTGGACCTCGCCAGGGAGAGGGGAAAGCAGCAGCTGGTGGATATGCTGACACAACGCTGACATACGGCACTCAGGAAGCACAATCAGTTACATCATATGCGTTTGTCTTTCAAATAAAGAATACAAAAAATGAATCCTTTGTTCATTTATTTGTACATACCATTTTGTGCTGTGTATGACAACTCCGGTAACACCGTGACAACTGCAACGACGAGAGATACCTGTAAACTAACGTCAGGAGCCCTTCTTTTGACGATTTAGTCTGTAAAATACTTCACGATCAGTTTTTGCAAAAGCTGAGTAACAACTGAAAAGCACTCCACTATTACTAAATACCACTTGTCTCTCTCAAGATTGTCTTCCTGATGGTGTACAACATATGCGAGAACCTTACAAGAACACAGCTGACATCTATCACGACCGCCTGCATTTCAAAACATCACAAATCAAACTCTTTAAAGACACGAATGGCGCAATATTGTTGGTTGTCTACCACATCATGCAGCTGCATTAACGTTCGTTGTTCGAACCAGTCCACTACATTACCCCATTACTGGAAACTGTATGCTGCTAGCATGTGTGGTGCTATGTTACACCAGCATATACTCCACCATACTCACATTAATGGCACACAAGTCGTTCAGTCAGAATGTGTCTGCAGTTGCTTTCTCACGCCGGGTATTCTTATGTATCTGCAGTACGCAAATAGTTGCCGCCTTTAATTGCAGCCTCACATTGGCCGCAAGAGTTACACCACATACTTGGCAACACTGCACACGGAACATCAGGCAGATTCGTAGAGGTCACGCTATCACGAGTAGTAAAATAGATAAAATTCTCTACTTTGGCCCACGAATCGAGCAAGTGCTTCCAACTGCTGGTGAGATTCTAATGAGCGACTTGCTGTTACGTTAATTCAAATGTAGATGTGACTGCCGATGTAAATTACACAGTTTGCCATACTGTCGCCATCTGTATATGAGCGTGTCGTTATTTCGTAACTTTCGTCACCTGAGTCTACGACGTTTAATAAAAATGACGGAACGAACAATGGGGATGTCAAAAACGAAACGCACTACGACAACTAACTTTTAAAAGACGGTTCCTCTGACAACAGTACTGCACTGAAGGGAATAGCTGGTCGCTACACAGAGGGAAGAGATACATGTCCAGTGTGCACAGAAGAGGTTCTTATAAAGTGTCAAGCGATGTGAAAGAATCATAAAATGTTGACGTCGAAAGTGAACTGGCTGGATTGAGCGTGTGAGGTTCCTATCCCTGTCGACAGGAACTTATTTTTGCAGGTTTTAGGTTTCAATGCGACGCTGCAGCTAAGGGAACAGTGCAGAACACAGCAGCGGCGGCGGTGAGCGAGAAGGCGTTCCCCGCGCATGCGCCGGCAGCGGACTCGCCGCGCGGCGTGACGGTGAGTGGCTGGGGTGAGGCTCGCGAGCCAGCCGTGGGGCCGCCAGAGAGACTCGCGCCCGCCAGCCTCCAGCACTCGGCTGCGAGGCGGACCTGCAGCTTCCCCTCAGCCAGCGTCGGCCGCCAGGGCCCGCCTGTGCTACAGCAGGCGGTCACGTGTGTAACCGCTACACGGCGAAACAAACTACTTAGACCCACACATTCACACGACGTTACAAACGGAAACATAAAACACACTAAATTTTCTGAATCTCGCCGTTCGAAAGAGAAACACCACACATGGCTTCACAATATTCGGGAAACCGACAGCCACGAAGCATCGCCGTTCACAAACTGCCGAATCACCCGGTGGCGCACGGGCTTCACATTCGGACTGCACAGATTGAACGGAACATCCGTAAGCAAACACCATTACACAAGGCAGCTAAACACAATAAAACATACACCAGAGGAAAATAGTGGCAAGTCCCATATGATCCAGAAATTAAACCAACAAATTAGTAGAGACAAAAGAAACAGGCCCACACACACAGAGAGAGACAGAGAGACAGACCGATAGTGTAAACAAAATTCAAATTCGTCGCCAAATACTCTCGAGAAGAGTTGAGCGCTAACGGCTTTAGCAAACACAACGTGTGTTTGTGTGTGCAGTGACCTCAGAACGCAAAAGAATGATGTCGCAAAAAAATTGAGCAATAACATGTATACGCTAAATGTTTTAACGCCAAAATTACGTCGCTGGATAATCAAGAGGTGTGCAGTGCAGGACACCACACAGATAGTCCTGCAAAACTGTGTAATGTATAAATCACGGTAAGAAGAAAAAAAACTTTCTTTAGGCCTGTCTTTGTTAGATCAATTAAAACATAAAATATGTTCACTTTCTACAGCTTACAATAATCAGATGTCCACTGGGGATGGCACAGAGGTGCCTAAACATGTTTAGGTAACAAGAGAAATTACTCTTTCTGCATAAAAGGGCAACCCGTTTTCAATAATATATGTATATATTCGCCATTTACTGTAAGAGTTATTTTGACAACTGCAATGTCGCCTTTGGGCTCTGAACAAGATTTCATCTCGGCACATGTCAGACTTTAAACTCCTGTGACACACACGTCCCGATTTTTGTAACTTCATGTGGTGAACCGTTTCACCTATTTAAATGCTAACTGTTTTACTGCATTTTTTAATAAATGTACTGTGATAGCGTCTTGGAATTTACTTCAAATAGGTTAACTACTCTCACCACCAAATTAGACACGCAGATCGCCTGCTTGCATCTAAACAGCTGTCCGTTCTGCTGCAAGAACTGCCCAAGTGGCCATATCAGCGAGAGATGTACGGAGAACAACAGGAGGGATTGCGGTGCGTCGGCTCACTAACACCGTACAGGAAATAGTCAAGTGTAGCAGTCTCGGGTGGGAAGTTACGGTGTGTTTATTGCTTTCTTCGGAGTCGTGGCTACATTCAGAAACATGTACGGAGATATCGTACCAAATGGGGGTCTTGCGCGTGAAAAAGCGTTCGGAAGAAAAGTAAGGAGTAAATATTTGTACAAAGAACGGGTGTTGAAAAATTACAGGTTGTATACGACCCAGGACAACCGGAAATCTGGGAAGAACCCGGGAATTTTTTCATCGTTTTAGTTTTCAGATAAATTTTTGTAATTTTGGCTGCTAGGAACTGATTCTGTGGCAAAGAATGCTACTGTATCCCGCTACTGGGGAATATTATTGCAGCAATGAAACAAAACCGAGAGGAAAAAATAAATCTTTAGTTGCAAAGGAAATGCGCCATTTACAACAAGAAACTACAGCTAAAAATATGTCAAAGGCCTTGGGGCGAAGACGACGTGATACTTTGTAACAATAAACTCCTTTCTGTGAGCGTGACGTCACAGCTGCTTACGTCAAGTTCATCTGAGCAGTCGCCAGCGAGCTGTTGCGCATGCGCAGTTGACTCGCCTGCGAGCAGTACCTTCCCCCGCCCCCCGCTGCTCGCACTGCTCCGGCCGTTAGCTGTGTCGCGCGCCCTGGCTGCCGCATTAGCGCATGCGCAGAGTTTTCTGAGTTGTAGAGAAAGGGGAGGGGGTGTCCACGTGACCCGCATTCGCATTCAGTGATTTGGCTGCTTCCTCTTCGTATACAGCTCTCACGTCAAATGAACACAATACATATTTCTGTGGCCGGGAGCTATGAAGCGAATTAAAATACATTAACATATTTATTGAAGGCAAAAATATATTATTAGTTTCAGTTTTCTGGATTTTATTTCAAAGTTTTTGGCAGTCAAGCATTAATTGCTTTGCAGAACTATGAAGTTATTGTTGTCAGTTTGCTAAAGAAATCTGGCGTTACCATTCTCGCTGAGGCGGTCAATTTATTTGTAGCGAAGTGTTTCATTCCACAGCCGTTCGTTGAATGTAAAGTGCACGTTTTCATGTTCTGCCATGTATGGCAGAATGTCATAATGAAGAGATAAAAACATGAGATGCTACAGTACTGCTACTCAAAGAAAACTTACGTCCCAAAAACCACACCGAAAAGCTTAATGTCAGGTGGGACCTACTTAATTGCGAATCTGGACAGTGTGCACTTCAGACCGAAGTATTCACGTTAGTATAGTTTACGAAATTCTGGTGCACTCGGAGTATCCTCTGACGTCCTGTTTCTTTTGTGGCGTAATGTAACACCTCTTTGTGCTTTACACACACAAACATGCGGCCTTCCTACGTCACTGCAGCTGCGCACGCGCAGTAATGCCTGTTTTCTGGCGCTCTCTGGCTGCTGCTGAGCCGAAGATGTCTTGTGACAGTCTGGGGATAGTTTTGACAATGGTGGTTTGAAAAGTGTTACTTTCAAAGCAAATATGCTTCTACGCAGGATGAATTATGTTACGTGTGAGAAAGTGGGCTGAATTGCTTAAATCACAGAGCGTTTGACTCTCGTTTAGAACTGAACACTTTCAGGACCAACCACGTAGAAGAATTTCGAGCCCTGAAGACCAGACATTTACGTCATTATTTTAAATTTACTGGCAGATTTGTGCGACGTACCTTAAAGTATAACACACGCAATAAACGTCGATATTGTATGTGAAAGCTTGGCTTTTCTTGTTGCTACTCTACATATTTTAATGTAAACCCCTAACTTTTCCTATTTGTGCGTTCGCCCTACGTAAGCGATTGCTATTGGCTTACCACATAACGTGTCCTATGCTCTGAATGTCTGCTGTCATCGGCTGGCCAAGTCACGTGCCATGACATCGCCATCTCGATTTCAAAGCTCCGGAAACTAGGGTGCCGTGTTTGGTGCAATTCGAATTTATAGTTTCGTAATACGAAAATATGCAGCGTAGGCTTATATGTTGCTGCAAATGAAAGGCCGTGAAAAAACTTGTCTCCCCGTTCCATTTTTTCCAGGAAGTTCCACGCCAGTGTATAAACCGTAAACGATTCAAAGGATTGATAAGTTTTACAGTTCCGAGGGAAAATCTGCGGGAAACCTACCGTCACTTAGCACGGAAAAAGTGTATTTTCGCTCTGGAAGAAGTATATTTTATTAAACGGGATATCTGAAAAAATCCGGGAATTTTTTTCCTTGTGCGTGTATACACCCTGAATTAGGAGTAAAAAAACAAAACAAAACAAAAAACAGGTGAGAATCCTGGAGGCCAAAGAAAATGCGTGACCTTTAAGAAGCAGCAAATACACTTTCCCACAACGTAAGTACGACATCTGGTAAAAATTATTCTCTATATCAGGAACCTGACTTGGGCACGCTCTGCCCCCAAAATCTCGGGTAAATTACTCTAAAAGCTGACCGATATTGTCGTGTTGGTTCCACTAGCGATGGGAACGACAGGAATTACCGAGAATAAGTACCATTTATTTCATTTACCACTATTATTCATGTCCAACAGGTGTACTTACCGGTTTCCGCTACTTGCAGTAGACTCCAAAGCTTGGAAGGCTTCGCCGTAAAACACGTAACGTGGTAATTGATGTACTCGATGTCCCCGGTCTGTGACTCGTATTTGTTACATTAGAGGGTGCTGTGGCGTGGCTGGAGGATGCGATATCTTTCATTTCGATAACTGTGCTCAGATGCTGGCAGACGAACCTTAAATACTTCGGAGCAGGCTGCGAATATCGTAAACAATAAACATAGGTGACTGGACGATTAGTCGGCAAACAGACTGCGCGCTCCTAAACAGAAAGGTGGCAGCTGAAGGGCGTGTTGCACGATGCCTCGGAACTAGCGACAAGCGCGTCGTAGCATTCTTTCTGAGAGTGTGGCTCATGACCAGTGTAAGGGGGGCCGTGCAGATCCTGGTCCGCTCATTCGAAATCTACATCTACATGACTACTCAGCAATTCACATTGAAGTGCCTGGCGGAGGGTTGATCGAACCACCTTTAAGCTACTCCCCTACCGTTTCACTCTCGAACAGTTGTGGGAGAAACAAACACTTACATCTCCCTGTGCGAGCTCTGACTTGTCCTAATTCATTATGAAGATCATTTCTACCGGTGTAGGTGGGTGCCAAAAAAATATTACCGTATTCTGAGGAGAAAGCTGGCGATTGAAATTGCTAGGAAGGTTCTACCGTAGCAAGAAACGGCTTCGTTTTGACGGCTGTCACTTTAATTGCTGTATCGTATCCGTAGCGCTGTCTCACCCATTTCGCGGTAATACGAGCTGCCCTTCTTTGAACTTATTCGATCGCTTCTGTGAATCCTGTCTGAGGCGGGTCCAACACTGCACAACAGTACTCGAGAAGAGGGCGTACAAGTGGAATGTAGACGGTCTCTTTAGTGTACCTGCCACGTCCTCTACTTCTTCTGTCAGTAAATCGTAGTCTCTAGCTTGCTATCTGCACAACATTATCCATGTCATCGTTGCAATTTAAGGTATTAACAACTTTAATCCCTAAGTATTTAGCTGAATTTATATCCCTCAGATTTTTGTGATTTATCGTGTTTGTGTTTTATTTGTCATGCTCATGTGGACGACTTCACACTTTCCATGATTCATAGTCAATTGCCACTTCTTGCACCATTCTGATATCTTGTCTAAATCATTTTGCAATTCGTTTTGGTCATCTGATGACATTGCATAACGATAAGTGGCTGCACCAGCTAGACACTATCTAAGAGCACTGCTCAGATTGTCTCGTAAGTGGTGTATGGAGATCAGCAACAGCAGAGGGCCTCTTAAACACATACTTTGGGCAACACCAGGCGTTACTTCTGTTTTACTCGATGACCTTCCGTCGGTTACTACCAACTGTGACTTTTCTAACGAGAAATCACGAATCCAGTCACACAACTCCACAGGTGCGTAATTTAACTGTAGAAGGGACGGTGTCAGAAGCGATATGGAAACCTAAAAACTTCGTAATCAAATTGACATCCCTTGTCAACACCAGACATTTGTTCGTGGGAATAAAGAGCTAGTTTTGTTTCACAAGAGCGTTATTTTTCAGATTCCGTGCTGGCTATTTGTCAATAAATCACGGTGGTTCATGGTGTTCGAGCGCAGTATATGTTCCAAAACACTACTGCAGGCAGACGTTAGTGATGTGGGTCTGTTATTCAGTGGATTACTCTTATCCCGCTCCTTGGCTATTGGTGTGACTTGCGCAACTTTGCATTCTGCTGGGTACGGAGGGCTTTCTGCCAGCGAGCGGTTGTATGTGGTTGCTGTTGTATCAGCGTACTGTGAGAGTAACAGACTGGTATACAATGTGGACCGCAGGCATTCCCTTCCTTGTGGTTTAAGCTGTTTTGCTGCACCAAGAATTTCTCCTTCTGAATTACTCATATTGGCAGAGAATTAGGAGAGATTCGTAGAGTTTTTCACCGAGATCTTCCCGAGTGGAAACGACACCTCACTGAGGAAATCGAGCAGTTGAAACAACAAGTCAATGATTTTCCTAATGACAATAGAAGTGAGCATTCACACTTGCTTTCTTCAGAACATGAATACAATAATAATCCCGTTTCTCGTGTAGAATTCTCTCCACTTGTACATGGACACAGCAGTAAGAATCCGTTAGTACGCAACCAGAATGATCAAGTAACTCTCGTCGAGCTAATGAAAGAAGAAAGCGTTCTCAAGCACCGCGTGTTCCAGCCTTTTCTGCCAGAGAAACGCAACATCCACCCAATGGTTTTTCTGAAGTCATTTAATGGTGTTTTTCCTGAGAGCTGGGATGACAAGCAACGTATGCGCTTTATAGTAGGTTACATTCAAGGAGAAGGTTCTGTCTGGGGAACAGAAGTAACTGACAGATGTAATAATTACGCTGACTTCGAAAAGCAATTTCTGAACAAATTCTGGAGTTCAGGTATACAACAACGCCTTAGAAAGGAAGTATATAATGCTGAACCGTTTAACACGAGAATTGCTGGTCTCCGTAGGTACTTCGAGAAATACCTGCGAAAAATACAATATTGGGACACGCCCATTTCCACGATGGACGTAATTATGATCCTTAAGTCAAAGCTACCGGTATCAATCAGGGAGAAGTTAGTAAATGTCAGTGACGACGACACGGAGGCTTTTCTGTCAGTACTTGACAACCTTGACATGATTCAAGAAGACGTGCGTGCTAGTGCGCGGAGTGGTTGTAATCTTGGCCCGCACACTACACAGCCGCACGGTGTAGGCGCAGACTCAGGTATGTCATACCAACCCAACAACAGTAAAGGACACGACGTTCCGTGTGATAATAACAACTACTATCGCCGTAACGGGAAGCAGAAACGTAAATTCCAGGATCAAAACAGGTACCACCCCATATACCAGACAACACAACAGCAATACGGTAATTCACCAGTTAATTACAATGATCGCTATCACTACAATAACGATCGCCAAAATAATAATAATTTCATTGGAAAAGGACGTTGGATTAACACCAACAGTCAACAGCAGTATGGTAACCAGCCTAGATTCCAGCACTGTACTCAAGGGAGAAATCCTCCAGATCCTTCCAAGCAATACAAACAACAGTATGCTCCAAACTCTAGGAATAGTCCTCCACCTTTTACCAACTATCAAAGTCAAAATCGTGAACCTTAAAATTCTCGCATCTATTATGCCCGAGCAAACCCGCCAACACACACCATCTCGACTGAAATTCCGGCAAATAGCTCGCAACTTAGGTGGAATACGGAAGCAAACTTCGTACCGAGCATACCGCCCGGTACTTCAAAAGTAATTGTGAGCGAAATTCAATCTAATGAACATGCGGAAAACTAAAAGCACACTTTGACCGGTTTCACACCTTCAGAACTAATCTCCAGGCAAAAGGAAAGCAATGAATGGACTGATCCTATCCCCAAGATAGAAGGTCCAGAAGTCAACCTAGATAATAAGTTAAGACAAGATCTCTCTCACAACTCACACCAATTTAAGAAAAAAGGCATTTGACAAGCATGTCAATAAAGTTCTGTCGTATCGCCTGAACGAGCGTGTTCTTCTGAGAACACACTTCAAACCATCTCTCATCTTACGTAAAAATCGTAAGTGGCAACACCTATACGAAGGACCGTTTGTTATAGTCAGGAAGCCACATATTGGTTGTTACGTGTTGGCAGATCCAGTTAGTGGACGAATAAAAGGACTTTACCACCATGTAGACCTAAAGAAGTACCATGAAAAACATTTTAAAAAATATCATTTATTATGTTAAGCTGCAACTTGAAACAAGAGTGTGATCTGTTTAGAAAGTATGTGAATCAACAGCATGTACATGTATTCTGCAGGTGACGTAATCATTTGAGTGAGGTGGACACAAAGTAATGATGGAGCTTGAAAGATATGAAGTGATTGAAGAAGGTACTCTGCGGATTTGGAAAATAAGATTTGCTTTAGTTTTAAGGTAGTTTTAGGTTTCTTGAGCAATAAAAGACTGCAATCGTTGAATTGAGTAAGGGATGTGCCAGAGTGCCATCTGCTGTTTTAGTTTTAAGTTACGGCAAATCTCCTTTTACCAAGTAGTAAAGGTTTTCTTTAAATCCCTCATTCTGACCAGAATGTCCGTATATGTGAAGTATTGACCTAAGTTAAGCTTTCAAAGGACTGATATTTTAAGTCGCTAGAACCATGTACGATGCAAAACTGATACATTGTAATCTGTAGATTACACCGAGTATAAGCAGCAACATATAGTTACTGTACAAAGAAATTAATAATGGTAACCGCAACTGGAGAGCAACTTTAATTTATTTATTACTATGAGTCAACCAGTTAAGAAATTTGCATTTATAATAATAATTAGGTCCTGTATTGGAGAAATTTAGAGAGACTATTCCTATGTCACGAGTATTATACAGAAACCTTCGATATTAAGACACCTAGTTGAGGGCTGAGATAATCTGCTTATATTCTTCTGCTATGTCCACATGCCGTGATTTTGAGATATATTTGAAGATGCTTTGGAAGCGGATTTGTGCGACATTTTAATACTGAAGTCAAGTTACGCCACGTGGATGACACTAAAAACGGTGGAGCCGAAGAATGAATTTGCTCAACTGATTATTTCACCTATTATTTATCTTTGTATCTTTCATTTCCTTGCACTATCCTATTGTAGTTTTCTTCTTTAGCATTCTTACCTTTCTACCCTACCCGGTAGGGGAAGAAATTTGGAAATTGGTTCAAAAGACTTGACGTGTGTATGTTGTGTGTATTGACGATCGTGGCTCGTTAGTTAATGCGTATCTGCAGTTACTTATCGAAACGTGATGTAAATCTGATTTGCTGTGAGCAAAAGCATCCTAGGAAATAGGAATAATTTTCCCGATTTCTGTTAGATGAAGTTTTGAACGAGATCAAGCAACTGTGAGTAGCTTTGACGACTTAGTATGAAACGTATATAATTCTATGTGCCTTATGTTTGTTTTGCTCCCTACAAGGAGAGATCCTTAAATACTTCATTCACTAAGTACGTGATCAAGCAACTGTGAGTAGCTTTGACGACTTAGTATGAAACGTATATAATTTTATGTGCCTTATGTTATGTTTGTTTTGCTCCCTACAAGGAGAGATCCTTAAATACTTCATTCACGAAGTACGTGAATCCAATAATATTACGACTGCGCGTGAGTCGTAACGATCTTTCAGACTCATTACTCCTCACGCGGGAAGCGATGTAATAATATTGGTATTTCCATCCTATGAAAGCTATGAGTACCCTTTGAAAGACATTTGTTTTGTATAATTTACATAACTGTAAAGATGCGCATCTAGCGCGGACGCTAATACATCGATTGCGCAGTCAAAGAAACATTTTAACAGAAGCTGAACTGTCGTTCCGCTTCTATCTAAATAAAACATGACGGTAACAAACTTTTGTAGATCTTCAGATTTTTAATGTGCTTCTGCTTGTTATGTGAAAACGTAAAGGAGGTCGACTTTAAGTTAAAAAAGTGAGCGGTCTTGCTAGCGTGCAGACAATATTATTAATTAACGAAATTAAGGTAATTCATGTTCGAAACTGTAAATCAGCAAGTTATTGTTATCGGAGGTGTTGAACAGTGCAAGAATTGTCTTCAACTGAAGGAGAAAAGCAGTGACTATAATTTGTGACAAAAAAAAACTTGAGCCAAGGAGACAGCACAGGACAAGCTGAAATCTGATCGCACCATACTGTTAGAAAAGTAATTATGTGAGTTGTATTGTTTATAAATAAGCCCTAATTTTGCTAGTGAGAATTGTTTAAATATATTTAGTGTTTACCAGATTTCTTATTCTGTTCTTTTCCTCTATACTTTTTTATCCTCCATGCCATATTATTTTTATAAATGTCAAACAGCCTTTACTACAGCAGAGAATACTGCGGCATCCTGGTCGTAGACAGAAGGCCGCTCCTTGTCTTCTATACAACTCATAGCTGCCCCATTTATTAATGATTTCATTTGCAAATGCATTTTTTTTACTGTTCATTGTGAAAGGTCCCTTAGGTAATTATAAAATTTATACTGATTACGCAAAGAAATCCGGGTTGTTCTTTTCCAAATAATAGAAGTCTTTGCGTAATCAGAAACTAGCCTCCTTCTGACAACGATCAAGAGCCGACCAGAAGACGGACGTCTTCGACCGCTTTCGTGTCTCCTGTGGCAAAGCTGTGCCAGACTGGAAACACGACATTCTAGTATGATATACAGATTTAATTTGATACAATTGAAATATATTTAACGTAATAATGGTAATAAAAATTTTTTTATCATACTAGATCTTGTAAATAAGTCGACATATTGCCTTTTGTATTCAATATCGATGCAATTTCTGTGTTTCATCGTTGAGTTGAAGGTCCAAGGGATACAGTAAACCTGCAATGGTGCATCGGAATCTAATACTGCTGTCCCAGGAAAGGCTCAAAGCACGAACTATTAGAAGAGTTACTCCTCTTGTAAATAAGTCGACATTTTGCGTTTTGTACTCAATATCGATGCAATTTTTGTGTTTCATCGTTGATTTGAAGGTCCAAGGGATACAGTAAACCTGCAATGGTGCATCGAAATCTAATACTGCTGTCCCAGGAAAGGCTCAAAGCACGAACTATTAGAAGAGTTACTCCTCTTATAAATATGTCGACATTTTGCCTTTTGTATTCAATATCGATGCAATTTCTGTGTTTCATCGTTGATTTGAAGGTCCAAGGGATACAGTAAACCTGCAATGGTGCATCGGAATCTAATACTGCTGTCCCAGGAAAGGCTCAAAGCACGAACTAATAGAAGAGTTACTCCTCTTGTAAATAAGTCGATATTTTGCCTTTTGTATTCAATATCGATGCAATTTCTGTGTTTCATCCTTGATTTGAAGGTCCAAGGGATACAGTAAACCAGCAATGGTGCATCGGAATCTAATACTGCTGTCCCAGGAAAGGCTCAAAGCACGAACTATTAGAAGATTTACTCCTCTTGTAAATAAGTCGACATTTTGCCTTTTGTATTCAATATCGATGCAATTTCTGTGTTTCATCGTTGATTTGAAGGTCCAAGAGATACAGTACACCTGCAATGGTGCATCGGAATCTAATACTGCTGTCCCAGGATAGGCTCAAAGCACGAACTATTAGAAGAGTTACTCGTCTTGTAAATAAGTCGACATTTTGCCTTTTGTATCCAATATCGATGCAATTTCTGTGCTTCATCGTTGATTTGAAGGTGCAAGGGATACAGTAAACCTGCAATGGTGCATCGGAATCTAATACTGCTGTCCCAGGAAAGGCTCAAAGCACGAAATATTAGAAGAGTTACTTCTCTTATAAATAAGTCGACATTTTGCCTTTTGTATTCAATATCGGTGCAATATCTGTGTTTCATCGTTGATTTGATGGTCCAAGGGATACAGTAAACCTGCAATGGTGCATCGGAATCTAATACTGCTGTCCCAGGAAAGGCTAAAAGCACGAACTATTAGAAGAGTTACTCCTCTTGTAAATAAGTCGTCATTTTGCCTTTTGTATTCAATATCGATGCAATTTCTGTGTTTCATCGTTGATCTGAAGGTCCAAGGGATACAGTAAACCTGCAATGGTGCATCGGAATCTAATACTGCTGTCCCAGGAAAGGCTCAAATCACGAACTACTAGAAGAGTTACTCCTCTTGTAAATAAGTCGACATTTTGCCTTTTGTATTCAATATAGACGCAATTTCTGTGTTTCATCGTTGATTTGAAGGTCCAAGGGAGGCAGTAAATCTGCAATGGTGCATCGGAAACTAATACTGCTGTCCCAGGAAAGGCTCAAAGCACGAACTATTAGAAGAGTTACTCCTCTTGTAAAGAAGTCGATATTTTGCCATTTGTATTCATTATCGATGCAATTTCTGTGTTTCATCGTTGATCTAAAAGTCCAAGGGATACAGTAAACCTGCAATGGTGCATCGGAATCTAATACTGCTGTCCCAGGAAAAGCTCAAAGCACGAACTATTAGAAGAGTTACTCCTCTTATAAATAAGTCGACATTTTTCCTTTTGTATTCAATATGGATGCAATTTCTGTGTTTCATCGTTGATTTGAAGGTCCAAGGGATACAGTAAACCTGCAATGGTGCATCGGAATCTAATACTGCTGTCCCAGGAAAGGCTCAAAGCACGAACTATTAGAAGAGTTACTCCTCTTATAAATAAGTCGACATTTTGCCTTTTGTATTCAATATCGATCAATTTCTGTGTTTCATCGTTGTTTTGAAGGTCCAAGGGATACAGTAAACCTGCAATGGTGCATCGGAATCTAATATTGCAGTCCCAGGAAAGGCTCAAAGCACGAACTAATAAAGGAGTTACTCCTCTTGTAAATAAGTCGACATTTTGCCTTTTGTATTCAATATCGATGCAATTTCTGTGATTCATCGTTGATTTGAAGGTCCAAGGGATACAGTAAATCTGCAATGGTGCATCGGAATCTAATACTGCTGTCCCAGGAAAGGCTCAAAGCACGAACTATTAGAAGATTTACTCCTCTTGTAAATAAGTCGACATTTTGCCTTTTGTATACAATATCGATGCAATTTCTGTGTTTCATCGTTGATTTGAAGGTCCAAGGGATACAGTAAACATGCTATGGTGCATAGGAATCTAATACTGCTGTCGCAGGAAAGGCTCAAAGCACGAACAATTAGAAGAGATACTCCTCTTGTAAATAAGTCGACATTTTGCCTTTTGTATTCAATATCGATGCAATTTCTGTGCTTCATCGTTGATTTGAGGGTGCAAGGGATACAGTAAACCTGCAATGGTGCATCGTAATCTAATACTGCTGTCCCAGGAAAGGCTCAAAGCACGAAATATTAGAAGAGTTACTCCTCTTATAAATAAGTCGACATTTAGCCTTTTGTATTCAATATCGATGCAATTTCTGTGTTTCATCGTCGATTTGATGGTCCAAGGGATACAGGAAAACTGCAATGGTGCATCGGAATCTAATACTGCTGTCCCAGGAAAGGCTCAAATCACGAACTATTAGAAGAGTTACTCCTCTTGCAAATAAGTCGTCATTTTGCCTTTTGTATTCAATATCGATGCAATTTCTGTGTTTCATCGTTGATTTGAAGGTCCAAGGGATACAGTAAACCTGCAATGGTGCATCGGAATCTTATACTGCTGTCCCAGGAAAGGGTCAAAGCACGAACTATTAGAAGAGTTACTCCTCTTGTAAGTAAGTCGACATTTTGCCTTTTGTATTCGATATCGATGCAATTTCTGTGTTTCATCGTTGATCTGAAGGTACAAGGGATACAGTAAACCTACAGTGGTGCATCGGAATCTAATACTGCTGTCCCAGGAAAGGCTCAAAGGACGAACTATTAGAAGAGTTACTCCTCTTATAAATAAGTCGACATTTTGCCTTTTGTATTCAATACCGATGCAATTTCTGTGTTTCATCGTTGATTTCACGGTCCAAGGGATACAGTAAACCTGCAAAGGTGCATCGGAATCTATTACTGATGTCCCAGGAAAGGCTCAGAGCACGAATTATTAGAAGAGTTATTCCTCTTGTAAATAAGTCGACATTTTGCATTTTGTATTCAATATCGATGCAAATTCTGTGTTTCTTCGTTGATTTGAAGGTCCAAGGGATACAGTATACCAGCAATGGTGCATCGGAATCTAATACTGCTGTCCCAGGAATGGCTCAAATCACGAACTATTAGAAGAGTTACTCCTCTTATAAATAAGTCGACATTTTGCATTTTGTATTCAATATCGATGCAATTTCTGTGTTTCATCGTGATTTGAAGGTCCAAGGGGTACAGTAAACCTGCAATGGTGCATCGGAATCTAATACTGCTGTCCCAGGAAAGGCTCAACGCACGAACTATTAGAAGAGTTTCACCTCTTGTAAATAAGTTGACATTTTGCCTTTTGTATTCAATATCGATCCAATTTCTGTGTTTCATCGTTGATTTGAAGGTCAAACTGATACAGTAAACCTGCAATGGTGCATCGGAAACTAATACTGCTCTCCTAGGAAAGGCTCGAAGCAGGAACTATTAGACGAGTTACTCCTCTTATAAGTAAGTCGACATTTTGCGTTTTGTATTCAATATCGATGCAATTTCTGTGTTTCATAGGTGATTTGAAGGTCCAAGGGATACAGTAAACCTGCAATGGTGCATCGGAATCCCATACTGCTGTCCCAGGAAAGGCTAAAAGCACGAACTGTTAGAAGAGTTACTCCTCTTGTAAATAAGTCGATATTTTGCTTTTTGTATTCAACATCGATGGAATTTCTGTGTTTCATCGTTGATTTGAAGGTCCAAGGGATACAGTAAACCTGCAATGGTGCATCGGAATCTAATACTACTGTCCCAGAAAAGGCTCAAAGCACGAACTATTAGAAGAGTTACTCCTCTTGTAAATAAGTCGACATTTTGCTTTTGTATTCAATATCGATGCAATTTCTGTGTTACAACATTGATTTGAAGGTCCAAGGGATACAGTAAACCTGCAATGGTGCATCGGAATCTAATACTGCTGTCACATGAAAGGCTCAAAGCACGAACTATTAGAAGAGTCACTCCAATTGTAAATAAGTCGACATTTTGCCTTTTGTATTCTATATCGAAGCAATTTCTGTGTTTCATCGTTGATTTGAAGGTCCAAGGGATACAGTAAACCTGCAATGGTGCATCGGAATCTAATACTGCCGTCCCAGGAAATGCTCAAAGCACGAACTATTAGAAGAACTACTCCTCTTATAAATAAGTCGAAATTTTGACTTTCGTATTCAATATCGATGCAATTTCGGTGTTTCATTGTTGATTTGAAGGTCCAAGGGATACAGTAAACCTGCAATGGTGCATCGGAGTCTAATACTGCTGTCCCAGGAAAGGCTCAAAGCATGAATTATTAGAAGAGTTACTCCTCTTGTAAGTAAGTCGACGGTTTGCCTTTTGTATTCAATATCGATGCAATTTGTGTGTTTGATCGTTGGTTTGAAGGTCCAAGTTATACAGTAAACCTGCAATGGTGCATCGGAATCTAATACTGCTGTCCCAGGAAAGGCTCAAAGCACGAACTATTAGAAGAGTTACTCCTCTTATAAATAAGTCGACATTTTGCCTCTTGTATTCAATATCGATGCAATTTCTGTGCTTCATCGTTGATTTGAAAGTCCAAGGGATACAGTAAACCGGCAATGGTGCATCGGAATCTAATACTGCTGTCCCAGGAAAGGCTCAAAGCACGAAATATTAGAAGAGTTACTCCTCTTGTAAATAAGTCGACATTTTGCCTTTTGTATTCAATATCGATGCAATTTCTGTGTTTCATCGTTGATTTGAAGGTCCAAGGGATACAGTAAACCTGCAATGGTGCATCGGAATCTAATACAGCTGTCCCAGGAAAGGCTCAAAGCACGAAATATTAGAGGAGTTACTTCTCTTATAAATAAGTCGATATTTGCCTTTTGTATTCAATATCGATCCAATTTCTGTGTTTCATCGTTGATTTGAATGTCCAACTGATACAGTAAACCTGCAATGGTGCATCGGAATCTAATACTGCTGTCCCAGGAAAGGCTCAAAGCACGAACTATTAGAAGAGTTACTCCTCTTATAAGTAAGTCGTTATTTTGCCTTTTGTATTCAATATCGATGTAATTTCTGTGTTTCATCGTTGATTTGAAGGTCCAAGGTATACAGTAAACCTGAAATGGTGCATAGGAATCCAATACCACTGCCCCAGGAAAGGCTAAAAGCACGAACTATTAGAAGAGTTACTCCTCTTGTAAATAAGTCGACATTTTGCCTTTTGTATTCAACATCGATGCAATTTCTGTGCTTCATCGTTGATCTGAAGGTCCAAGGGATACAGTAAACCTGCAATGGTGCATCGGAATCTAATACTGCTGTCCCAGGAAAGGCTCAAAGCACGAAATATTAGAAGAGTTACTCCTCTTATAAATAAGTCGACATTTAGCCTTTTGTATTCAATATCGATTCAATATCTGTGTTTCATCGTTGATTTGATGGTCCAAGGGATACAGTAAACCTGCAATGGTGCATCGGAATCTAATTCTGCTGTCCCAGGAAAGGGTCAAAGTACATACTATTAGAAGAGTTGCTCCTCTTGTAAGTATGTCGACATTTTGCATTTTGTATTCGATATCGATGCAATTTCTGTGTTTCATCGTTGATCTGAAGGTCCAAGGGATACAGTAAACCTACAGTGGTGCATCGGAATCTAATACTGCTGTCCCAGGAAAGGCTCAAAGGACGAACTATTAGATGAGTTACTCCTCTTATAAATAAGTCGACATTTTGCCTTTTGTATTCAATACCGATGCAATTTCTGTGTTTCATCGTTGATTTCACGGTCCAAGGGATACAGTAAACCTGCAAAGGTGCATCAGAATCTATTACTGATGTCCCAGGAAAGGCTCAGAGCACGAATTATTAGAAGAGTTATTCCTCTTGTAAATAAGTCGACATTTTGCCTTTTGTATTCAATATCGATGCAAATTCTGTGTTTCTTCGTTGATTTGAAGGTCCAAGGGATACAGTATACCAGCAATGGTGCATCGGAATCTAATACTGCTGTCCCAGGAAAAGCTAAAAGCACGAACTATTAAAAGAGTTACTCCTCTTATAAGTAAGTGGACATTTTGCCTTTTGTATTCAGTATCGATGGAATTTCTGTGTTTCACCGTTGATTTGAAGGTCCAAGGCATACAGTAAACCTGCAATGGTGCATCGGAATCTAATACTGCTGTCCCAGCAAAGGCTCAAAGCACGAACTATTAGAAGAGTTAATCCTCTTGTAAATAAGTCGACATTTTGCCTTTTGTATTCAATATGGATGCAATTTCTGTGTTTCATCGTTGATTTGAAGGTGCAAGGGATACAGTAAACCTGCAATGGTGCATCGGGGTCTAATACTGCTGTCCCAGGAAAGCCTCGAAGCACGAACTATTAGAATAGTTACTCCTCTTGTAAATAAGTCGACATTTTGCCTTTTGTATTCAATATCGATGCAATTTCTGTGTTTCATCGTTGATTTGATGCTCCAAGGGATACAGTAAACCTGCAATGGTGCATCGGAATCTAATACTGCTGTCCCAGGAAAGGCTCAAAGCACGAACTATTAGAAGAGTTACTCCTGTTGTAAATCAGTCGACATTTTGCCTTTTGTATTCAATATCGATGCAATTTCTGTGTTTCATCGTTGATTTGAAGGTCCAAGGGATACAGTAAACCTGCAATGGTGCATCGGAATCTAATACTGATGTCCCAGAAAAGGATCAACGCACGAACTATTAGAAGAGTTTCACCTCTTGTAAATAAGTTGACATTTTGACTTTTGTATTCAATATCGATGCAATTTCTGTGTTTCATCGTTGATTTAAAGGTCCAACTGATACAGTAAACCTGCAATGGTGCATCGGAAACTAATACTGCTGTCCCAGGAAAGGCTCAAAGCAGGAACTATTATAAGAGTTACTCCTCTTATAAGTAAGTCGACAATTTGCCTTTTGTATTCAATATCGATGCAATTTCTGTGTTTCATCGTTGATTTGAAGGTCCAAGGGATACAGTAAACCTGCTATGGTGCAACGGAATCTAATACTGCTGTCCCAGGAAAGACTCAAAGCTCGAACCATTAGAAGAGTTACTCCTCTTGAAAATAAGTCGACATTTTGCGTTTTGTATTAAATATCGATGCAATTTCTGTGTTTCATCGTTGATTGGAAGGTCCAAGGGATACAGTAAACCTGCTATGGTGCATCGGAATCTAATACTGCTGTCCCAGGAAAGACTCAAAGCTCGAACTATTAGAAGAGTTCCTCCTGTTGTAAATAAGTCGACATTTTGCCTTTTGTATTCTATATCGATGCAATTTCTGTGTTTCATCGTTGATTTGAAGGTCCAAGGGTTACAGTAAACCTGCAATGGTGCATCGGAATGTAATACTGCTGTCCTAGAAAAGGCTCAATGCACGAACCATTAGAAGAGTTACTCCTCTTGTAAATAAGTCGACATTTTGCGTTTTGTATTCAATATCGATGCAATTTCTGTGTTTCATCGTTGATTGGAAGGTCCAAGGGATACAGTAAACCTGCTATGGTGCATCGGAATCTAATACTGCTGTCCCAGGAAAGACTCAAAGCTCGAACTATTAGAAGAGTTCCTCCTGTTGTAAATAAGTCGACATTTTGCCTTTTGTATTCTATATCGATGCAATTTCTGTGTTTCATCGTTGATTTGAATGTCCAAGGGATACAGTAAACCTGCAATGGTGCATCGGAGTCTAATACTGCTGTCCCAGGAAAGGCTGAAAGCATGAATTATTAGAAGAGTTACTCCTCTTATAAATAAGTCGACGGTTTGCCTTTTGTATTCAATATCGATGCAATTTGTGTGTTTGATCGTTGGTTTGAAGGTTCAAGTTATACAGTAAACCTGCAATGGTGCATCGGAATCTAATACTGCTGTCCCAGGAAAGGCTCAAAGCACGAACTATTAGAAGAGTTACTCCTCTTATAAATAAGTCGACATTTTGCCTCTTGTATTCAATATCGATGCAATTTCTGTGTTTCATCGTTGATTTGAAGAGCCAAGGTATACAGTAAACCGGCAATGGTGCATCGGAATCTAATACTGCTGTCCCAGGAAAGGCTCAAAGCACGAAATATTAGAAGAGTTACTCCTCTTGTAAATAAGTCGACATTTAGCCTTTTGTATTCAATATCGATGGAATTTCTGTGTTTCATCGTTGATTTGAAGGTCCAAGGGATACAGTAAACCTGCAATGGTGCATCGGAATCTAAAACTACTGTCCCAGAAAAGGCTCAAAGCACGAACTATTAGAAGAGTTACTCCTCTTGTAAATAAGTCGACATTTTGCTTTTGTATTCAATATCGATGCAATTTCTGTGTTACAACATTGATTTGAAGGTCCAAGGGATACAGTAAACCTGCAATGGTGCATCGGAATCTAATACTGCTGTCACATGAAAGGCTCAAAGCACGAACTATTAGAGGAGTCACTCCAATTGTAAATAAGTCGATATTTTGCCTTTTGTATTCTATATCGATGCAATTTCTGTGTTTCATCGTTGATTTGAAGGTCCACGGGATACACTAAACCTGCAATGGTGCATCGGAATCTAATACTGCCGTCCCAGGAAATGCTCATAGCACGAACTATTAGAAGAACTACTCCTCTTATAAATAAGTCGAAATTTTGATTTTCGTATTCAATATCGATGCAATTTCGGTGTTTCATTGTTGATTTGAAGGTCCAAGGGATACAGTAAACCTGCAATGGTGCATCGGAGTCTAATACTGCTGTCCCAGGAAAGGCTCAAAGCATGAATTATTAGAAGAGTTACTCCTCTTGTAAGTAAGTCGACGGTTTGCCTTTTGTATTCAATATCGATGCAATTTGTGTGTTTGATCGTTGGTTTGAAGGTCCAAGTTATACAGTAAACCTGCAATGGTGCATCGGAATCTAATACTGCTGTCCCAGGAAAGGCTCAAAGCACGAACTATTAGAAGAGTTACTCCTCTTATAAATAAGTCGACATTTTGCCTCTTGTATTCAATATCGATGCAATTTCTGTGTTTCATCGTTGATTTGAAGAGCCAAGGTATACAGTAAACCGGCAATGGTGCATCGGAATCTAATACAGCTGTCCCAGGAAAGGCTCAAAGCACGAAATATTAGAAGAGTTACTCCTCTTGTAAATAAGTCGACATTTTGCCTTTTGTATTCAATATCGAAGCAATTTCTGTGTTTCATCGTTGATTTGAAGGTCCAAGGGATACAGTAAACCTGCAATGGTGCATCGGAATCTAATACAGCTGTCCCAGGAAAGGCTCAAAGCACGAAATATTAGAGGAGTTACTTCTCTTATAAATAAGTCGATATTTGCCTTTTGTATTCAATATCGATCCAATTTCTGTGTTTCATCGTTGATTTGAATGTCCAACTGATACAGTAAACCTGCAATGGTGCATCGGAATCTAATACTGCTGTCCCAGGAAAGGCTCAAAGCACGAACTATTAGAAGAGTTACTCCTCTTATAAGTAAGTCGTTATTTTGCCTTTTGTATTCAATATCGATGTAATTTCTGTGTTTCATCGTTGATTTGAAGGTCCAAGGTATACAGTAACCCTGCAATGGTGCATAGGAATCCAATACCACTGCCCCAGGAAAGGCTAAAAGCACGAACTATTAGAAGAGTTACTCCTCTTGTAAATAGGTCGACATTTTGCCTTTTGTATTCAACATCGATGCAATTTCTGTGCTTCATCGTTGATCTGAAGGTCCAAGGGATACAGTAAACCTGCAATGGTGCATCGGAATCTAATACTGCTGTCTTAGGAAAGGCTCAAAGCACGAACAATTAGAAGAGTTACTCCACTTGTAAATA